>NC_133338.1:37607190-37940524 GCF_030506205.2 Paramisgurnus dabryanus
TGGGTTAATTTAACCCAGTGGGTTGAGTTTCTCCCTTCCACCCTGCCCTGAGTTGAAGATAACTCAGCATTTCTAGAGTGTGGAAGGCAGGTGAAACATACAGTACACAAACAAAGAATTAAAACTTAGATGTGTTAGATTTAACCTGACTGCTCTTGTTACTCATCCCCACTAACATTAATAAAACTTTTGCTCTTTTTAACATGAGAGCCTCAACCTGCTGTGTGCCTTTCACGCAAAATGTTGCCCTGTTTTTGGATGCCAAGGGTTGTTGGAAGCATTTTGAATCTGCACTGATGGCTATTGGCAAACAGCTTGCTTCTGTGAGTAAGGATAACCTTCCATTTGATCAATCCAGCACAAAGTCACAAAAACTATTCCCCCCAATAAATCAATAACTCACATTTGTTTGTCCTGGTGCTTTATATCCCTCTTTCACTCTCTTTCTGCTCATCTATCTTTCTCTCTCATTCTCTGTCTTGCTGACTATCTCTATTGTACATACTGTACACTTATCTTTTATTATGTAACTGAGCCCATCACGTAGGCTGTGACTAAAGCTGATAGAACCAGGCCTAAACTGCATGCACATTGAAATTGTTTGTACTTATTATTACCACTTCCTATTATACTTTCTTTAACAATCCTTACCTAATGAAGGTGGCCGACTGCCTTTATGTTTTTTTTATCACAATGTGCTTAAAATAAGCAGAGTAACAATAACAGAATACATTTATCATGGGAGGAGCTGGTGCAGATCTATAGTTCTCAAATAATTGCTATGTAAACAAACTGAACCTGACTATAGTACATTTTTATATATATATATATATATATATATATATATATATATATATATATATATATATATGCGTCTGGCATAATGCAATGCATGAAAAACATTTCACAGTTTGGATGAACGGCAAATGTACATTTAAATTAAATAACACACACACACTTTATTACAGAAGCTATGAAGGCTTTAAAACTTTCACCACTTACATTCAATTACAAAGAATGACAGAAAATATTTGAACTGCAGAGTTTCCACATATGCAAAGCATGATGGACTGAAGTCATTGGCTTGCTATTGCCTTAGCTTGCACCACTTTACAGTACATCACTAAAATGTAGTTTGAAAATATACTGTTTATTAAATTTGACTGAAGTCTGTTGTTAATTGATGGTACATAAAGCCATGAAGCAAAGCATATTGCAATAATCTACCATGCATGATGGTTAGAATTATGAGCATGATGTCTTGAGCAGTTTACAGGAGTTTGAACATGCTGTTTGTGTGGTACACACAACAACAAACTCTTTCTAGAGGAACAAAGGTAAAATGCCACCTTAAAGATCCTATTTAATTGTTATTATACCACGGGCTGTTGAATGCATTTTTCTGATTGGTTGAGAAATGTTCCGTGTGTGCATTATATTTCCATAAACGTGCAGCTGAAGAGCAATTGTCTTTTGTAACCGTGGTATAACCAGCATAATTGACTCCAGTCCTTTGAATTATTCTCTGCTTTGCATTGTACCGCATTACCACCCCGGATGTGCATTATTTTCGAATAAGTCAACGGCCCATAATCAATTATTTCTTACATAATCAATGACCCTATTTAGTATTGGCATACAAGGAATTTTGCTATACATATAAAACCATAAATATTTATGTAAATATTTTACACACTCCTCCACAACAAATCAGCACTTTATAACTCAATCACAAAGTTGTTGTGGATATCTCAAGCAACATTAGACAGTTAATTCTCTCAGAAAAACTTCATCCACAGAGACACTGTCAACAGTACATAAAATTCAAATGAAAAAGATAAATATGCAAGAAAAATGAATGTATGCTAAAAAAAATTCAACCCAAGTCTCTTTACCCTCTTAGCTACACTGAAACTGTGCCAGGATCCCAAATGAGCCGGAGTCATCGAAAGTCTATTAATTTCCCAGTATTCTTGTTGACAAAAATCACAAGTAGTTTTATGCTGAGCTGGGGAATGATAGGAAAGAATCGTAAAATGGGATGCAATTAATGTCTGTCATGTGAACCTCTTTCTTCCATTAATCTTTGATTGTAAATGAGACGAGAATTTGACTCTGTGGCAGTCTGTCAGAAGTGCCTGGGGGGGATGCGCTCCAGGGTCCACAGTCTCTGATCGAGCTTAACATATCCAACAGTCAGAACTTATGCCTCATTATGACTTCCTACCTTCCTAAATCCCTGTTGAGATCCAGTTCAGCCCGACTTGCATGTCTTAACTAAGTACATATGGGTGAGCAAATTTCAAAAGGAGTCCACGGTACCACAGCAGTACAGAGAGAGGTTTGTAGCTACTGTACTTCAGACAGCCTTGATGGTGTGATTCATTTCAGCTTGCTGCGTCAAAAAGTCCTGTTTTGCTAAATTGTATTTTATATGGAGATGATGAATCATCAATACTGGGAGTCTCAAATCAACGCAAGCAGCAAGACTCTTTTATTAAGCCTTTGCTCGCTTTCAGTGGAGTAAAATATAGAGGTACCTTGGGAATGAGGTTATTAATTTTGCCTGGACAGTTGTTACTGTGCCAGTCTTTCTTTCTTGGTCATTTTCCACTCCTCAGACACGCGTTTTTAGAAAAGAATTGTAACATTTTTAGCATGTTTGATAGTGAATGTTGGCAGCTACAGCGAATCACAAACACTGCATAATGTAGTAACAGACTGAGGGCATGCTGTATCCAAATATTACTGACATTTTATTATTTTTTATTTTTTTAAAGAAAACCTATTACACCAGTACCAGCAGTCTGTGTAACTTAATCAAAATGACTGCAGCCTGATCTGACATCCCTTATTATCCTACAGCTAAGCAGTGCATATAATATCCCCAACCATTTGTCATAAAATGGAACCACGGCCAAAACGTACTATTTTACATGTTGTATTTTCTCCTCCTATTTCAAAGTCTGAACAGCTTTACAACAGTTTTCCCTCATAATATGAATGTTATTGGTCCAAAAGGAGGATTACTCAGGCATGATCATGTTTATGATCATTATTAAGTATTCCCAGAGGGTTGCCTGCTTCCCGTAAAACACTCACCTGACTGGGGCTCAAGAGAATGCCGTGACTTTCATGGACAAAGATTTACTGCATGCATGGGGCGTTTGTTCTGACTGATGTTTATTGTTTCAAATTACGACAGATCTTGAATGAAGCTACGGAATGGAGGCCCTTTAGTCCAGACAGAAATGTATTGAAGCAAACCATGTGATATGAGACATGAGAACCTCAACATCTCACCCACCCCCGCTTGTCAAATTATATAACGGGACTGTGAATTCAGCAGGCTAACATTTGCTTCAGCCAGCAGCCACACATCACACTGATGACATGTGACAGGTGTAAACCACGGCTAAAATGGTCATCTGGGAATCAGTGCTACAGTAATTATTGACGCATAAAGATACCCAGACCCTGTTTAGGATTGGCATAGGCTCTGATTCATGCTTTGATGAAGAGAGCTGTTCCTCACAGCCTCATGGCATGACTATAGTGATCGACTGAAAACTCTTCTTGGCTGCATTGTACTGTTGCTATAATTAAAAAAAGTACAGCTTAAAAACATGCATGATGTCATACACTGTATATTATGTACAATGAGCAGTCCTCCAAGATAAACATGTTAAAGGTGATGTTGTTGTTTTTTTGGTGTGAAAATACTGGACAAATAACTTAATTTTAAGGTTGATGTCACCGAAAAGTGTAACCAATTGTTTAACCAAGTACAGACTGAGGGAACTGTTTGGCACTCAAAACTAGAAATTATCTTCCAGCCAGGCATGATGTCGCAATATTTTTGTCTACACTGAGAGCAAAAATGCTGTAAAACGTTATCTGAGTTCTCAATGAAAATACATTTAATCGGTTCTTTTTCAATCAGGCGTTCAAAGATTTTCTGCGGACCTGCTGTGGTTGTTACTTTTGTTTTATATTTTTTGTAAGCACTATAACATGAGAAATTAAAATTAAATTTGGAACACATATACCACTAGTACAAAGATATGTCAAAATATGTGGCTTTTAAACAGAAAATATTTCATATGTATAGTGACACTCCACATTCCCATTTCCTTTCAATGTAGTTTTTGTCCACATTAAAGTAATACATGTCTCATTTTAATACATATTTAGTACCCAGTGCAGGAGAAACTGACTATTAACAAAACGTTTTAGTATATTTAAATGCCCTGGCAAAAGGTTTGAGAACATTCAAGCAGTGTTGTATTGGAGACCAGCTCATTCGAGTCCGAGTCAAGGCCGAGTTTAGAGAGGGTTGAGTCCGAGTCAAGACAGAGACCAGAGAAGGTCAAGTCCGAGTCAAGATCGAGTCCACATAAAGTTGGGTCTGAGAAAAGACTTAATGTCATAGTCTGTGCTCTGGCATTTCTGATCTCACTCAATTCATGTTTTGTTAAAAATGTCAATGTGAACCATCAGTTAAATGATTTTGAAATCCATTCTTTAATATTAGGTCCTACAATATACACAGGTCAAACAAACTACAGCATACCAATCTACAAAATAAATGTATTATTTATGAAACAAAATAATAATTAAGTTAAATAAAGATAATTGCTAATAAGCTACAGTACTGTGCAAAAGTCTTAGGCCACCAGCAGACTTGTTGTTTTAGAAGTTTTAATGTCCATCCATATTTATTTTTTAATCTATTTTATTATGATACCAACAGAAAATACAGGAAATATGTAAAAAAAAAAATCAGGACTAAAAGTCCTTTTTAGGCATCATCCGTGTTTAGTGTGACCTCTTTTGGTACTAAACCCATCTTAAGGGGTTTTTGAGCAGAATGAAGTAAAAAGACTAATTTCTTTAAAGTTAGAAATTAGGATTTAATTTTATTTAGGTTTAAGAGATCCTGCATTTAGCTGATATTGCTCAAGTGGAGGGCAGTTTACCCTAAAAACTTGACACTTCAGTCTTATCATTTTGGGTAACATCGGCTCATCTAATGCTTAAATCTCACTGGACGGGTGCGTATAATAGGAAGTGGGTCCTTAGGTCTGACCTTGCGCCAGTCTGATGCGCGCAAAAAATCACCAATCCCTGTTCGTGCACTGTAAAAAAAAATTTTCTGCCTTAAATTTTTAAGTCATGTCAACAGAGATGAGTTGTCACAACTTATAAAATATAGTTGAGAAAAGTCAACTTAATTTTATATAAGTTATAACAACTCATCTGTAGTTATAACAACTCATCTCTAGTCAAGTTAAATAATAGTAAGTTGAAATGACTTGTAAATCCAAGTTGATTCAACAAAAAATTTTAAGGCAGCAAAGTATTTTTTACAGTGTGTCAATCTTACATCAGTTTAAAGAAACAGTAATATATATTTTAAAAGGGACTCTTGTGGACTCGAGAATAAGCAGCCCATCCTCACCCCATGGCGTCAATATTTGACGCCACTTGACCATGCGTCAATATGTTACGCGGAGGGTATACCCTTCGCGTCATTTTTTGACGAACTGGGGACTTCAATACTATTGAGTCCGTTGCATTCTCTTTCCTATTTTCGTACCATTTTCTTACCATTTTCGCGTCGGTTTAGGGTTAGATTTACATAATGACATCCCTACCCAAACCTATCCCTAACCCCAATGTCAGGCGACAACTGTTTAATTTCGCGTACCTAATAGTATTGAAGTCCCCAGTTCGTCAAAAAATGACGCGAAGGGTATACCCTCCGCGTAACATATTGACGCATGGTCAAGTGGCGTCAAATATTGACGCAATGGGATGAGGATGTGTTGGAATAAGTCCTATTCCAAATGTATTCGAGTACGAGTCGTGACCAAGTCAAAATGCTCACAAGACCAAGACCATTAAAATATGGTCTTAAGGCCGAGCCCATGACCGGGTCCGAGTCTCGAGTACTACAACACTGCATACAAGTATTAAGAAAACTGGACAAACATTGCTGAGTACAGCATGGAACCCTAATGCCCCTTAAGTAGTGCTTTAATTGGCTGGTAATACTGATTTTTAATATTCAGTGTCCCAGATTATCTGCATGCATGTGTGCGTGTCTTCACTTTGGGTTAGTATAAAAATCTTTGCAAACTCTAAACAGTGCTAGTGGAGCCAAAACGTAATAAGTTGAAAAAGGAAAAAAAACTCACTCAAGAGTTTACTGCTCAATCAACTTAACTGGATCTCATTGAGATAATTGTGATGAAGGTATACAATTATAGAAAACTTTAAAAGTTTTAAAAATCATTTCCCCTTTACGTCTCGCAAGTAGTTCTAAACATAACTCGTAATTTAACTCATTAAAATGGTGAAAGCAAGTGACACACGTGAGGAAAGAGACAGGAAAGTGGATGTTGAATTAGTCCCTAAAACGAATGCATAGTCTGTATGGCTTCATGGTTACTAACAGATACTAAACAAAATGACATTATTTGCAAGGTGTGCAGGAAGACAGTCGTGACAAAGGATGGTAGCACAACCAACCAATCTCTTTCATCACCTCGAGCAGCATTTACATGTGTTAATTTAATACATAATAAGTGGTCATTTTATTGTGTCTTTGCACTAAACATGTAAGTGACAAAGTATTGTGCCAAAGTTAAGCTTTTTTAAGTTAGTTTTCCACTATACAGCATTACAGGACATTTTTAGAAAATTTGCCAACCCACACCAATGAGCAAACTTGCAAAGATTACATAATCAGCTTTAAAAAAACAAGACAAAAATGCCTCAACATGAGGGAATATCATTAATAGTAGTAACCGAAAACACAAAACAATCTCAAATAATTTTGTCAGCATCTCATTATGTTGTAAGCAATTAGTGCACTGAATTTTAATAATTTTAAGAGTAAAAATAGTAGATATATGAGATTTACAATGGTCAATATGAAGTTGTGTGGCATTCAACAGGTGTGTTTGTACTTAAATAGGTCTTGTCTTTTAAAGTTTGTTAATGCCTGATGAAGGTCAGTGGACTGAAACGTTGCATGTATCAATAAACAAGTCACCCACACACGACATGAAAGAGGAGTATAGAGAAAGAATATCAACATGCACAACTTTGGCAACAGTACAACTGGTTACGTTTCTGTGAGATCTCACGTCAATTTAAAATTGTTACTACAGTCATAATGTGTGTGATCTCGCAGTCAGGTTGAATCATCCAGTTTTTGCTTTTTAAATCATCTTAAATTGTTCTTGTGTCTGTGGTCGCTCATGGATTTAAAATCGTTTAAAGGGGAGGTTTAAATTTCATGCATTCTGACTTATTAACACAGTTTAAGAGTTGTAGTCCTCATGCTAAATATAAGCAAAGTGTCAAAAAAGCAGTTGAGCTTGTAACAAAGTATTTCTGAGCCAAACTCACGCCTTCTTTTTCCTACAAGTTTCGGAAAGTTTTTTTCAAATGGGGGTATCCGTTACGACTGATTGACCCAATATTCCTTTTATGAGAGTAGTTATATGGGACCACCATTCGTCAAACTTTTATGACCCCCTCCCCCACCCGCTGACAGGTCGTGTTTTATGACCCCTTGACAGATGGCGTTTTATGACCCCTTGACAGATGGCGTTTTATGACCCCATGACAGATGGTGTTTTGACAGGTTGTGTTTTATGACCCTTAACAGATGGTTTTATGACAGTTTGTGTTTTATGACTCCTTAACAGATGGTGTTTTGACAGTTTGTGTTTTATGACTTCTTTGACAGCTCGTGTTTGACAGGGGGGCGGGACCATCAATCAAAATCTGTACAAGTTGTCAACTTTAGACAGAAAGTATTTAATGGTTTTATTGCCGGTCATTTAGAGTGATTGTTTTTCCTGAGTGTGTTTTATGTCAAGCGTATGGTGTCATGTTTAATGACGGCTCGTGTTTCGACATTTGCTGTTTATTGACATTTGATGTCAGATCTCAACCATCCTCCCTCCTTTGCTCGCCCCGTGCGCTTCTCAATACTGACTTTCACACCGCGGGTGTGTTGTTGAATCTAAAGTTTTGCAACAGCATAAGTTTATTTAAAGGCAATCACTAATCATATATATATATATATATTAGATGTACCTGGCTATGCTTAAAGCCGATGTTTTCTATCGAGCTATAGTTTCTGATCAGACACAAAGTCTGAACTAAATAAAATTTTAAACGGTTCACGAAGTCCGGGAATCTTTTCATGACATGGTCTACAGTTTAACGCGTATTAAAGATCCAGCGGTGTCTGACAAAGCGTCGGGTGATTGTTCATATCTGTCATTTAAAATAAAGTTAATAAATGTAATTCTGTCCACTATGGCAAAATAGGAATTTATTTTAGATTTAGGGGAATCTTTAACCATGTCTCTGATTAAAACTTTTGATTGTAACATCACAAGTTATTTAATTAAATATTCCGTATACGGGTATAGTTTAAGCAATGACCTGAGCCATTACCTTCGGAGCCGTCAATACTACAATCTTTAGACGATAGTCTAAACTAAATAAATTTTTTAAATGGTTCAGGAATTCCGTGAATCTTTTCATAACCTGCACTATAGTTTCACGCGTATTAAAGATCCGGCGGTGTCTGACAAAGCGCCGGGTGAGCGTTCATATCTGCCATTTTAAAATAATGTTAATAAATGTAATTCTGTCCACTATGGCAAAATAGGATTTTATTTTAGATTTACGGGAAACTTTAACCAAGTCTCTGATTAAGACATGTGTATACGTGCACAGATGGTGACAGAGAAACTTATATATGACGTTAATAAACTTTTAAATGTTTTTAAGAAGTATTCACCCCATTTTGGGGTTTTATTTTTAATTAAAGGCTTCTTAAAACATGTGTGATTATGTGTATATTATACAAAGAGTCTTATATTGTCTGCTCTGACAAAAATAAAGTATTATTTAGATTTAGGTCAATTGACTGCGTGTATCTTATAAATACAACTTGATAATACGTTTGTTTTGTCAAGAGACTTTTTTTAAAGTCACGCAAGAATAAAATCTTTTAGTTGTAATGGTAAACATTAAATATACTATTATCTATTTAACTATAAGCTATATTTTTCTGATCAACCTCAAAGTTTTTGATGTTGAGCTTATGACCGTGTGTGATAGATATTTCACAGCAGGGTCGGTTTGTAATCTAGGTAGAGTCTTTTAAAACTGTAGTGGTAAAATGTAATATGGTAACTCTGTCAAAAAAAAAAGTAAAAGGTTTATTTTAGATCATAATCTATTTTATGGCAAACATTACTGTATCTAAAAGTTTTTAACAACACAATTTATTTAATGAAATACGCAGTATGTGTATAGCAATGAATTGTACCAAAACCCCCGTAGGTCGACATTTCTTTAGACTAAATCCTATTTATTTTAAACTATATAAAAGTTTAATCTTTTCAGACATAGTATTCTGATCACAACATTAGATCGCGCTCCGGCGTTTACAAACATACGCGGATGAATGTTCATATCCACCGTTAAGAAACTTTTAAACGATTAAAAACACTTTCATATCATCTTCTGGGTTTTGTTTTAAATTAATGATATCTTAAAACCAACTGGGAATATGTGTTTATTACACAATAAAATGTAATTATGGCCGCTCCGGTATAATAGGAGTTTTATTTTAGATTTGGGACTTTCTTTAACCAAGTCTCTGATTAAAACATGTGAATGCGTGCACCAAAGTTGTCAGATAACGTAGACTGATGCGCACATATATCTGGTGTTAAGAGCCTTTTAAACGTTTTAAGACATTTCACACCCTATTTTGAGTTTAATTCATTAATGTCATCTAATATCGAAGTGTGTACATGTCTATTTACGATAAATGTAACACGGTACGTATTGTCAAAATAAAAGGTTTCTTGAACATGTTATTCCAGTGTGTGGTTCTTGTCTTGCGAGTGTTCGACATATTTAGTGATGTGGAAAAAGTTTGTTGTTTGGTCGAACAGTTTCAGTCTCTCTCTCTCTCTCTCTCTCTCTCTCTCTCTCTCTCTCTCTCTCTCTCTCTCTCTCTCTCTCTCTCTCTCTCTCTCTCTCACCAGTCCGCTATCAACCAGCAGACAACCCCCCCAGATGTCTGGACAGAGGGAGTGTTGGTAAAATAAAAGAAACTCAGCCCCCATTGACAAAAAGTAATAGGTTATTTTAGACTTCAGGCTTCATTACTCAGATACAGATTAAAGCATGTTATTTCTTATTCGTAATTTAAAGAAACTTAGAAGTTTTAAGACATTTCATCACACATCCTATGATGACATAAACCCTTGTGTTAGCCCTTAGAGGACAACAAAACGGGTGCAAATATTATCAACGTTTGATGTTGTTATAAACCAGGTTGTCACATACGTGACAACAATCATTGCTTTAAAGACAAAACATTTAACAAATTTGACATTTTGTTAAACATGGTTGTGTGCGTCCACAAACACAACATCAGGTAGGACATGGTTCTACATAATATTAAAATCACGGGCTTACGTTAAATAGGTAAACCTTAATTTTTACTAAATAAAATAAAAATAAACTATTTTAACATATTATCTGATATTAGGTTAGGTTTAAGATGAATTAGTGTCTATAGCTTTACGAATTATATCGTAAAACCCCCAGCGGATATGGTGTGTGCGTGTGCGTGTGCGCGTGTGCAATGGCTGTTATCACGTGGTGCGGACCGAACGACCAACGCTGCGGGGGTTGTGAAGCGAAGAATGAGTTCAGATGAGAAGTTTTTCCTTCTGAACATAGAACCTTTACCAAAAACGTAACCCCGGATTAACACATCACAGAACAATTTGAACAACCGTGTCGGATTCGTACACACCAGAGGTCTGTTTTATGTTTTGCAGAAACTGTGGAAGCTTTTGATGCTGCCAAGGTGTCCGAATTCGCAAACAAACTATCAAACGCAACGCGGCGGAAACAGTGGACACGATCCTTTTGTTGCTGAGAAAGCGATTGAACTCAGAAACAAACAAGCAAGCAAAGTTGTCTACGAAACTACAGATTCTTGAAAAAAGATGGCACAAAGATCATTCGAACGACTACGCAATGGCCAGATGGGGTATGTGTACGGGACCGACCTTTTTAAAGATATGCTTAAAAAGAACTACAAGCGCGAGATGTCCAATCTACTATGTACTGTGATATACAAAGAGGCCAATGTGTGCATGCCTCCAAACTATTGCGAATCTAACGCCGGTCGTGTAACCAGACTCAAGGAAAAAACAGATGGTGTGAAAATTATAGATGGCTCTTTTAATAACATGGTACAGACAGTTGTACAGGCCCAAGAGGAACCCCGTGTGATTATTAGAAAGGCCCTAGAGATATTTTATGAATGTGACGAGGCCTAGTTCTACATCATCAATATCATGCTTATGTCGTCCTTTGTAATTGACGTATGCATTGATATCCTTGTAAAGAAACGAGAAATTAATGTGTGTGAAATCATAGAAAATGCCGTAGATTTCATGTTTGAAAAGGGTCTTGGATCATGCATGCACTATCTATGGTATCTAGATAATATCATAACGGTTAATGATGACTAAAAAACCAAACCTGTGAGCCAATGGTATATTTTACGCAAGTTTTACAGTTGTTTTTTAGTTTTCCAAAAGTTTCATTCTGTTTTATTTTTACTCAACATTATGATGGCAAGCCATGTCCGTCAACAAATGTATACTTTAACAAAAACTACGTTCTAGTAGTTTCAATGTATGGTAACTGTTGTTTTTTCATCATTGATTTTGTATACTGCTTATGTTTTTGTATGTTTTGCTGTACCGGTTTCATAAAAACAAAATATACAAGGATTTATGGTCTTAATGTCTGTGTTGTTACCATTAGAACATTTAGACATCTTGTTCAGACAACGTGTGACATTGCTCATTCTTCATATGTTTTTGCAACACCACACAGAGAAACGTGAAAGATTAATAGAAATTACATGTGACTACATCACATGTCTTTCAGAGGCGTAAAATAAAGTCACCAATGTTAGTATGGGATGCTAAAACAGCACAGGCACAAGCTGATCCTAATTTTGATACCTGCCGTCTGTCACATAGTCAAAGCTCATATACTTCATGTCTCTACGAATCCTGACAGAGTTTTAGTCTCATATACACAACACATCAAATGTAAACCACGGTAAACTAAATACATTTGACAGCAAAGATCTCTAATTTTCTGACAACCCCAAAAAAGATGATGGGGTCATCATCAAACATCGCTCACTTTTAAGGTACCGAAAGGTTTTTGATTATTTTAGTATAACTCAACACTGAAATTTTAGTTAAGCACACAGAAATGCACAGATTTTACGTTTTAAGTATACATGTGTACATCACATGGTGATTTCAGTCTCTACTAGATCGATGATCTAACAATATTAGCTACAAATGTTAGCTCTGATTTCACAAAACATCCATTTACATTCAAAACCTATGGATTCAACGCCTTAAAGTCATCATTTTATTTCGTTCACATCAACAGCACCAATATTTTTGAATGTGCAAACTGATTTAATTCGTTTTAAACATGTTTGTGCGGTTTCGGTCTAGATTTATAGAAAACTTCAGAACATGACACCGTTTTAACATTTACAAAATGAAACATTATACTTTTAAGTGTCCCCCATGAGTATATGTTGCTGCGACAAATACTTTTGATTGTTTGGAAATTATATGATTGCAGAGAAACAACGCAAAAGTTTTGAACTTTAACATAATTTTATATGGGTCCTGATTTTTAAAAACAGTAAGATGTAATGTTTCTTACACACAGATCTAAACACATCACAAGTCTGAATGTTTAATAACATAAAAACCTGTATGTAAAGGTTTGTTGACGTATTTTAGACACAAGCTGTTTATTTTAATCTTTAAACAAATGTGTATGACAAAAGTTGTACTGCCTGAACTGCCACTAAGGGTCGATGCCGAAATGTTAAATCTAAGTATTTGCAAAACAACCTGCACCAACATATAGATGTTTTCAATCTAATGGTAACGGTTTTAAATGTGATCAAACTATTTCAAACAGCACCAAGTTGTAGATGGTTGCGACTTAATTTACAAGGTTTTAACACACATTACTGCTTTGTCACGGGGTGTTTCATCGCATTGCTGATACATGCAACAGACTCTCAAGTTTTATGTTAAAAGGATTACTAAATAAAAACCTAAGCATTTTGTATTATGTTGGCACTGATGATTTTACAAGTTTACAGTTTCAAACATTTTTGCTATATTCGCCGTGAAAGATTTAGTAAATAAATCTAAAACATACACAGGGTTGAGGCGGTCCCTTAATCTTCTAACACGATTTTCAAGAGATTACCAACATGTATGATGTACTAACTGTCAGGGGATCTGTGATATTATTTTCTGAAGTAATTAGCTATCTAAGGGGGCTACTGCACAATAACTTATGCGATAAAGAGTTTGTTACATAACCTATAGAAACGAAACAAGATAAATTACAAAGTCACTGGCATGAGGTTTACACTTAAACAAATCACGCAGATGTTTAAAGTGAAGTTGTTACGCCCAGAGAGGAATGTCCCTAACTCCAGGACTCCTATCTCCGCCTATCCATTACAGTCATTAAATCGGCGCCAGTATGATTCATTCAAACACAATCGCCTAACAAGTTTCAAGAAACTATGGACTCCTACTGCTACACCAACACATGGTCTATTTGTTTAAGTGTAAACCTCATGCCAGTGACTTTGTAATTTATCTTGTTTCGTTTCTATAGGTTATGTAACAAACTCTTTATCGCATAAGTTATTGTGCAGTAGCCCCCTTAGATAGCTAATTACTTCAGAAAATAATATCACAGATCCCCTGACAGTTAGTACATCATACATGTTGGTAATCTCTTGAAAATCGTGTTAGAAGATTAAGGGACCGCCTCAACCCTGTGTATGTTTTAGATTTATTTACTAAATCTTTCACGGCGAATATAGCAAAAATGTTTGAAACTGTAAACTTGTAAAATCATCAGTGCCAACATAATACAAAATGCTTAGGTTTTTATTTAGTAATCCTTTTAACATAAAACTTGAGAGTCTGTTGCATGTATCAGCAATGCGATGAAACACCCCGTGACAAAGCAGTAATGTGTGTTAAAACCTTGTAAATTAAGTCGCAACCATCTACAACTTGGTGCTGTTTGAAATAGTTTGATCACATTTAAAACCGTTACCATTAGATTGAAAACATCTATATGTTGGTGCAGGTTGTTTTGCAAATACTTAGATTTAACATTTCGGCATCGACCCTTAGTGGCAGTTCAGGCAGTACAACTTTTGTCATACACATTTGTTTAAAGATTAAAATAAACAGCTTGTGTCTAAAATACGTCAACAAACCTTTACATACAGGTTTTTATGTTATTAAACATTCAGACTTGTGATGTGTTTAGATCTGTGTGTAAGAAACATTACATCTTACTGTTTTTAAAAATCAGGACCCATATAAAATTATGTTAAAGTTCAAAACTTTTGCGTTGTTTCTCTGCAATCATATAATTTCCAAACAATCAAAAGTATTTGTCGCAGCAACATATACTCATGGGGGACACTTAAAAGTATAATGTTTCATTTTGTAAATGTTAAAACGGTGTCATGTTCTGAAGTTTTCTATAAATCTAGACCGAAACCGCACAAACATGTTTAAAACGAATTAAATCAGTTTGCACATTCAAAAATATTGGTGCTGTTGATGTGAACGAAATAAAATGATGACTTTAAGGCGTTGAATCCATAGGTTTTGAATGTAAATGGATGTTTTGTGAAATCAGAGCTAACATTTGTAGCTAATATTGTTAGATCATCGATCTAGTAGAGACTGAAATCACCATGTGATGTACACATGTATACTTAAAACTTAAAATCTGTGCATTTCTGTGTGCTTAACTAAAATTTCAGTGTTGAGTTATACTAAAATAATCAAAAACCTTTCGGTACCTTAAAAGTGAGCGATGTTTGATGATGACCCCATCATCTTTTTTGGGGTTGTCAGAAAATTAGAGATCTTTGCTGTCAAATGTATTTAGTTCCCTTTCAGTCGGTCACTACGACGTCACGTCGTGACCGACGAATTGGGAACTCGCTTAGAGAGACCAATCTGCTTCGAATACTACTAAAACGCCAATGAACTTGGCATTGAGATATTTGCATAATGCTGGCGCCGCCCCGCCAGGTGCGTATATAAGCAGCAGGTGCAAATGAGGAAATTAGCTTTTTATCGCTTCGAAAGCCGGCAGTATCTGCTACTGAGAAGCTACTCTACTCTGGTGGGATTCGATTGCTGAAGTTGGTTGGACTAGCAGTACCACAGCGGACGCTTCGCTTAATTCCACGACTCCACATCTTTATTTTGTTTTGAGTTTTGTGTGTGCGTTGCCTTCCTGTGCGCTCATCAACTAAGCATCTGAGTGAATTTCCCTAAAAGAGTGATACGAGAGAGCTTTGTGCCTTGTTAAAGGCAGCCACTCTCTCGTATATCCGGACATCAGCGTCCTTTTCAGGATGGCTTTTCGTCCGTGCGATCTTGGGTGCGGCAAGTACATGGGTCCGAAGGACGGTCACGAGCGTTGTCTTTCGTGTTTGGGCATCGAGCACGCAGAGGCAGCGTTCGCTGGGGGTAAGTGTTCTCACTGCGAGAACATGTCCCTTGTGGATTTGCGCAGACGGTTGTCTTTCCTCCGGGAAAAACGCAACCCTCGTCATGCGAGTGCTGAACGCCGCCACGGTGCGGCTGTGAAGCTCTCAAAGGACGACCTGCGCATCACTGTGCTGAGCCGAGCGGGGGATTCGTCCTCAGGCTCTCAGCCTCCTCATCCACAGCCGGTTGATGTGCCGATGGAGACTTCAGCATCGTGTTCTACGATGTCTCTAGAATCCATCGTGCCGCCCTCCGGGTCCACCGACGCCGCAGCATCCGAGGGTGGGCCTCCTCCCCCTGACGTGGACCCCGACGCCCTTCCTCCCTCTGGTCGGGTTGGGACGCCGGAGTTCGATCCAGAGATGGTGGCCGTGCTCGCTCGAGCGGCGGAGACCGTAGGGTTAGAGTGGGTTCCCCCCCCTCAGCCCGAACCGTCCCGCCTGGATGATTGGTTCTTTGGAGCTGCCCGGGTTTCACAACCCTCTCCACCGGTGCCTTTCTTCCCCGAGGTGCACGAGGAGCTGACTAGAACCTGGAAGTCGCCGTTTTCCATGAGATTACGGCCGTTTCAGCCCTCCCCCCTCACCTCCCTCACCAGCGGAGCCGCTAAGGGTTATACGGGGATCCCTCCCGTGGAGCGTGCTGTCGCGATGCAGCTGTGTCCGGCACACGCTCCCTCTTGGAAGGACCGCCCAACCCTCCCCTCTCGTGCCTGCAGACAGTCCTCCGGTTTAACGGGCGCTGCCCACCAGGCATGTGGAGAGGCGGCCTCAGCCCTGCACGCAATGGCGTTGCTGCAGGTTCACCAAGCCAAGGCCTTGAGGGATCTGCACGAGGGAGGACACGACTCGCCTGTCCTTTCGGAGCTCCGGGCTGCCACTGACCTGGCTCTTCGCGCTACGAAGGTGACAGCGCAGGCGATTGGTCGTGCCATGTCCACGATGGTGGTCCAGGAACGCCACTTATGGCTATGTCTGGCTGACATGTCGGAAGCGGACAAGAACAAGTTTTTGGACGCTCCAGTGTCACAGGCTGGCCTCTTCGGTGAGTCGGTGGAGTCTTTTGCCCAGCAGTTCTCCGCCGCCCAGAAGCAGACAGAGGCGATCGCACAGATCATGCCCCGGCGCAAGCGACCTGCATCTCGCCCTCCAGCGCCGGCGGGCCCGTCTGCTCCTCGCCGAGGGCGCCCTGCGGCGGCTGCCTCCGCCCCCCCCACTAGAACATCTTCCAGGCCACGGAGGGGGAACAGCCGTCGACAGCCCGCCCCGCCCGCCCCACCCGCTTCCCGTGGTAAACGGAAGACGAAGCGGCCCTGAGACGGGCGACCTGGATTGGGATGGGATCACTCTACGGGAGACGGTGATGGCATCGCTCCCTCCACCGGTAGAGGGCCGGGTGGAGAATCTTTGGTTTCCTTTTGTTTCTGTTCCGCCGGCTTTTCAGCCGGTACCCACAAAACCACAAAAAGAGTGCATTCCTATTCCTTCTCCAGGTCTTCAGAGGATCGAGAGAGATGTGAGCGGGCATTCACATGCTCTTCCTCCCTCTCCTCTATCGCCAGCGGGTGTTCTGAGGAGTTCCAGCTCTCCGCTGAGGAGACGGGACCACCAGCACCCTCTTCGGAGTCTGTGCTCTCCGCTGAGGAGACCAGACGACCGTCACCCTCAGCGGGCTCAGGTCAGTGTCACAAACACACATACTGTAGATACTTATGCTGTCCCAGCAGACGTACCGGCAGTACCACCTGTCCCGCTCAGCCGCCCCACCGCGGGTACCCCGACAGTGCCGTTAATTCCCCTCGTACGGTCCCTGGGGGCGTGGCTTCAGCTTCCCAGCCCGTCTCGTTGGGTTTTACGCACTGTTCGCCTCGGTTACGAAATTCAATTCATCCGGCACACACCCAAATTCTCGGGCATTCGTTTCACCACGGTGAAAGCGTCCGATGCACATGTACTGCGTGCAGAGGTCGAAGTCCTGTTGGCGAAGGACGCGATCGAGCCGGTCCCTCCAACCGAGATGAGATCGGGCTTCTACAGCCCGTATTTTATAGTACCCAAAAAAGGCGGTGGGTTGCGACCGATCTTGGATTTGCGCGTTCTGAACAGATCTCTGCAGAAGAGGTCCTTCAGAATGATAACACCGAAGCAAATATTCAATTCAATTCGCCCCCAAGATTGGTTTGCGGCAATAGACCTGAAAGACGCGTACTTTCATGTGTCCATAATCCCTCGTCACAGACCGTTTCTCCGGTTTGCGTTCGAGGGACGGGCATACCAGTACAAAGTTTTACCGTTCGGGCTATCCCTCTCTCCCCGTGTGTTCACGAAAGTAGTGGAGGCGGCGTTAAAACCCCTCAGAGAGAGCGGCGTTCGCATATTGGCTTACCTCGACGATTGGCTTATAATAGCGCATTCTCGACGGACGCTGTGCGAGCACAGAGATTTAACGCTTCGGCATCTCGCCCGTTTGGGTCTTCGGGTCAACTGGGAAAAGAGCAAACTCTGCCCCACGCAGAGGATCTCTTTTCTCGGGATGGAACTGGACTCGATCGATTTATCGGCGCGTTTGACAGAAGAGCGCGTCCAGTCAATTCTGACTTGCCTCGGTTCATTCCGAGGGAAGAATGCGGTCCCGCTGAAACAATTTCAGAAGCTCCTGGGGCATATGGCTGCAGCAGCGGCCGTGACACCGCTCGGACTGCTCCATATGAGACCGCTTCAGCGTTGGCTTCACGATCGAGTCCCGAGGAGAGCGTGGCGCGCCGGCATCCATCGTGTAACCATTACACCTGCGTGTCGCCTAACATTCCCCCCGTGGTCGGACCCCGCGTTTCTCAGGTCCGGTGTGTCCATGAGACAGATCGCTCAGCATGCTGTTGTACACACAGATGCGTCCGACACGGGCTGGGGTGCCACGTACGACGAGCTTACAGCTTCAGGGGTGTGGACAGCACCCCAGTTGCACTGGCATATCAATTGCCGAGAGTTGTGGGCAGTATATCTGGGACTCGTACGCTTCGCTACGGAGCTGCGAGGGAAGGATGTACTAGTACGCACCGACAACACTGCGACCGTTGCGTATATCAACCGTCAAGGCGGTTTGCGCTCCCGTCACCTGTCGCATCTCGCTCGTCATCTCCTCCTTTGGAGTCAGAAGCATCTGAGGTCCCTTCGTGCCATTCACATTCCGGGCTCGCTCAATACAGCGGCGGACGCGCTTTCTCGAGCGGCGCGCCCCGGCGAATGGCGACTCCACCCCCAGACGGTCCAGCTAATTTGGAAGAAGTTCGGTCGTGCGCAGATAGATCTGTTTGCGTCGCCGGACGATACCCACTGTCGCCTATTTTATTCACGAACCGAGGGCAGCCTCGGCGTGGACGCATTGGCACACAGCTGGCCTCGGGGGATGCGCAAATACGCATTCCCCCCAGTGAGCTTAATCGCACAGACACTGTGCAAGGTCAGGCAGGACGAGGAGAGCCTTTTACTGATCGCCCCATATTGGACGAGCAAGAATTGGTTTCCAGAGCTAATGCTCCTCGCGACAGCCCCTCCCTGGCGGATTCCCCTGAGGAAGGACCTTCTTTCTCAAGGAGGGGGCACATTATGGCACCCGCGCCCCGACCTGTGGGATCTCCATGTATGGTCGTTGAGCGCGCGCAAGGTTTAGGTGATTTACCACAAACGGTATCTAACACAATCAACGCGGCACGAGCTCCGTCTACGAGACGGGCTTACGCGTTTAAATGGAACCTTTTCGTCACCTGGTGCTCTTCGCAACGCGAGGACCCCAGAGAATGCCCTATTAACACCGTGCTTTTATATCTTCAACATAGGTTAGACGGTAGGCTGTCACCCTCCACCATTAAAGTTGATATCGCCGCTATTTCTGCTCATCACTCACTTATTAACGGCAGAACAGTTGGCCAGCATGATTTGGTTGTTAGATTTCTAAGAGGCGCTCGCAGGCTAAACCCCTCGCGCCCTCCTTCTATTCCTCCCTGGGACCTGTCCATGGTGCTGAAAGCCCTTCAGGCCCCCCCGTTCGAGCCTTTGCAGTCTGCGAGTCTGAAGCTTTTATCAATGAAAGCTCTGACCCTGCTAGCATTGGCCTCAGTGAAGAGAGTAGGGGATTTACATGCATTCTCTGTTGACGACTCGTGCCTTCAGTTTGGTCCTGCTGCCTCGAGTGTAACATTGAGGCCCAGACCAGGCTACGTGCCCAAAGTTCCCACCACTCCTTTCAGAGACCAGGTGGTGAGCTTGCAAGCGCTGCCCCCGGAGGACGCAGACCCAACCATGGCTTTGTTGTGCCCCGTACGCGCACTGCGCCTCTACGTGGATCGCACGCAAAGCCTCAGGACCTCAGACCAGCTCTTTGTTTGTTATGGTGGCCAGCAGAAAGGGAAAGCTGTCACTAAGCAGAGGATGTCTCATTGGATAGTTGATACTATCACCCTGGCTTATAATCTTCAGGGTATTCCTTGCCCCTTTAATTTGAGAGCGCACTCCACACGGAGCGTTGCCTCATCTTGGGCTCTAGCTCGTGGTTCCTCGCTAACAGACATCTGTAGAGCTGCTGGTTGGGCGACACCTAATACGTTCATTAGATTTTACAGTGTTCGTATTGAGCCTGTATCCTCTCGTGTTCTTTCCTCACCAGGGGGAGCACGGAGAACAGTCTCACAGGTCGGCTTGCAGCCTCCATCTGATGCTTCATAACTGTATCAGTATGGAAGGCCTTCAGAACAAAAATGCGTAATGGTTTGAATTGTTCTTCCTCCGCTGCCTTGGCAGCCTTTGTTGCGGAGCATTGGCTGTCAGCCTTCACTAGCTGCATCCTCGCGAACCTACGTGTTGGCTCGGGCTCCACATTGTGTCCCACCGGGTTCCTTTGTGAGTATTTTCCGTGGGGTTAATCCTACTAGCCCACGTTTCCCTTAGCAGAGCACTGCTTTGCTTACACAGCCACGGCTGTTATTTTTACCTCAACTACGGTTGACTTTCGCCCACCATTAACCCTTAAGACGGGTGGTGGCTTCCGCAGCGTTCCTATCCCGCTCAGGTAGGGCGCTTCCCAGTCGCTGGCACTTCCGTGGGGTTAAAGGAACATCTAGTGCCCGGCCTTCTGCCTTAAAACCTAATTCTCCTTATCCTTAAGTGGAACCGGAGGGCTTTACGCAGACACTGGAAGAGGTCAGCCCCTAGTGGCGTTTTGATAGGGATTCCCAATTCGTCGGTCACGACGTGACGTCGTAGTGACCGACTGAAAGGGAACGTCTCGGTTACGTATGTAACCCTCGTTCCCTGAAGGAGGGAACGGAGACGTCACGTCCCGTCGCCACAGGTGCTGCCACCTGCTGTTACGGCCGGTCACACTTTCCGGCTTTCTCAGCGAAAAAGAAGCTAATTTCCTCATTTGCACCTGCTGCTTATATACGCACCTGGCGGGGCGGCGCCAGCATTATGCAAATATCTCAATGCCAAGTTCATTGGCGTTTTAGTAGTATTCGAAGCAGATTGGTCTCTCTAAGCGAGTTCCCAATTCGTCGGTCACGACGTGACGTCTCCGTTCCCTCCTTCAGGGAACGAGGGTTACATACGTAACCGAGACGTTTACCGTGGTTTACATTTGATGTGTTGTGTATATGAGACTAAAACTCTGTCAGGATTCGTAGAGACATGAAGTATATGAGCTTTGACTATGTGACAGACGGCAGGTATCAAAATTAGGATCAGCTTGTGCCTGTGCTGTTTTAGCATCCCATACTAACATTGGTGACTTTATTTTACGCCTCTGAAAGACATGTGATGTAGTCACATGTAATTTCTATTAATCTTTCACGTTTCTCTGTGTGGTGTTGCAAAAACATATGAAGAATGAGCAATGTCACACGTTGTCTGAACAAGATGTCTAAATGTTCTAATGGTAACAACACAGACATTAAGACCATAAATCCTTGTATATTTTGTTTTTATGAAACCGGTACAGCAAAACATACAAAAACATAAGCAGTATACAAAATCAATGATGAAAAAACAACAGTTACCATACATTGAAACTACTAGAACGTAGTTTTTGTTAAAGTATACATTTGTTGACGGACATGGCTTGCCATCATAATGTTGAGTAAAAATAAAACAGAATGAAACTTTTGGAAAACTAAAAAACAACTGTAAAACTTGCGTAAAATATACCATTGGCTCACAGGTTTGGTTTTTTAGTCATCATTAACCGTTATGATATTATCTAGATACCATAGATAGTGCATGCATGATCCAAGACCCTTTTCAAACATGAAATCTACGGCATTTTCTATGATTTCACACACATTAATTTCTCGTTTCTTTACAAGGATATCAATGCATACGTCAATTACAAAGGACGACATAAGCATGATATTGATGATGTAGAACTAGGCCTCGTCACATTCATAAAATATCTCTAGGGCCTTTCTAATAATCACACGGGGTTCCTCTTGGGCCTGTACAACTGTCTGTACCATGTTATTAAAAGAGCCATCTATAATTTTCACACCATCTGTTTTTTCCTTGAGTCTGGTTACACGACCGGCGTTAGATTCGCAATAGTTTGGAGGCATGCACACATTGGCCTCTTTGTATATCACAGTACATAGTAGATTGGACATCTCGCGCTTGTAGTTCTTTTTAAGCATATCTTTAAAAAGGTCGGTCCCGTACACATACCCCATCTGGCCATTGCGTAGTCGTTCGAATGATCTTTGTGCCATCTTTTTTCAAGAATCTGTAGTTTCGTAGACAACTTTGCTTGCTTGTTTGTTTCTGAGTTCAATCGCTTTCTCAGCAACAAAAGGATCGTGTCCACTGTTTCCGCCGCGTTGCGTTTGATAGTTTGTTTGCGAATTCGGACACCTTGGCAGCATCAAAAGCTTCCACAGTTTCTGCAAAACATAAAACAGACCTCTGGTGTGTACGAATCCGACACGGTTGTTCAAATTGTTCTGTGATGTGTTAATCCGGGGTTACGTTTTTGGTAAAGGTTCTATGTTCAGAAGGAAAAACTTCTCATCTGAACTCATTCTTCGCTTCACAACCCCCGCAGCGTTGGTCGTTCGGTCCGCACCACGTGATAACAGCCATTGCACACGCGCACACGCACACGCACACACCATATCCGCTGGGGGTTTTACGATATAATTCGTAAAGCTATAGACACTAATTCATCTTAAACCTAACCTAATATCAGATAATATGTTAAAATAGTTTATTTTTATTTTATTTAGTAAAAATTAAGGTTTACCTATTTAACGTAAGCCCGTGATTTTAATATTATGTAGAACCATGTCCTACCTGATGTTGTGTTTGTGGACGCACACAACCATGTTTAACAAAATGTCAAATTTGTTAAATGTTTTGTCTTTAAAGCAATGATTGTTGTCACGTATGTGACAACCTGGTTTATAACAACATCAAACGTTGATAATATTTGCACCCGTTTTGTTGTCCTCTAAGGGCTAACACAAGGGTTTATGTCATCATAGGATGTGTGATGAAATGTCTTAAAACTTCTAAGTTTCTTTAAATTACGAATAAGAAATAACATGCTTTAATCTGTATCTGAGTAATGAAGCCTGAAGTCTAAAATAACCTATTACTTTTTGTCAATGGGGGCTGAGTTTCTTTTATTTTACCAACACTCCCTCTGTCCAGACATCTGGGGGGGTTGTCTGCTGGTTGATAGCGGACTGGTGAGAGAGAGAGAGAGAGAGAGAGAGAGAGAGAGAGAGAGAGAGAGAGAGAGAGAGAGAGAGAGAGAGAGAGAGAGAGAGAGAGAGACTGAAACTGTTCGACCAAACAACAAACTTTTTCCACATCACTAAATATGTCGAACACTCGCAAGACAAGAACCACACACTGGAATAACATGTTCAAGAAACCTTTTATTTTGACAATACGTACCGTGTTACATTTATCGTAAATAGACATGTACACACTTCGATATTAGATGACATTAATGAATTAAACTCAAAATAGGGTGTGAAATGTCTTAAAACGTTTAAAAGGCTCTTAACACCAGATATATGTGCGCATCAGTCTACGTTATCTGACAACTTTGGTGCACGCATTCACATGTTTTAATCAGAGACTTGGTTAAAGAAAGTCCCAAATCTAAAATAAAACTCCTATTATACCGGAGCGGCCATAATTACATTTTATTGTGTAATAAACACATATTCCCAGTTGGTTTTAAGATATCATTAATTTAAAACAAAACCCAGAAGATGATATGAAAGTGTTTTTAATCGTTTAAAAGTTTCTTAACGGTGGATATGAACATTCATCCGCGTATGTTTGTAAACGCCGGAGCGCGATCTAATGTTGTGATCAGAATACTATGTCTGAAAAGATTAAACTTTTATATAGTTTAAAATAAATAGGATTTAGTCTAAAGAAATGTCGACCTACGGGGGTTTTGGTACAATTCATTGCTATACACATACTGCGTATTTCATTAAATAAATTGTGTTGTTAAAAACTTTTAGATACAGTAATGTTTGCCATAAAATAGATTATGATCTAAAATAAACCTTTTACTTTTTTTTTTGACAGAGTTACCATATTACATTTTACCACTACAGTTTTAAAAGACTCTACCTAGATTACAAACCGACCCTGCTGTGAAATATCTATCACACACGGTCATAAGCTCAACATCAAAAACTTTGAGGTTGATCAGAAAAATATAGCTTATAGTTAAATAGATAATAGTATATTTAATGTTTACCATTACAACTAAAAGATTTTATTCTTGCGTGACTTTAAAAAAAGTCTCTTGACAAAACAAACGTATTATCAAGTTGTATTTATAAGATACACGCAGTCAATTGACCTAAATCTAAATAATACTTTATTTTTGTCAGAGCAGACAATATAAGACTCTTTGTATAATATACACATAATCACACATGTTTTAAGAAGCCTTTAATTAAAAATAAAACCCCAAAATGGGGTGAATACTTCTTAAAAACATTTAAAAGTTTATTAACGTCATATATAAGTTTCTCTGTCACCATCTGTGCACGTATACACATGTCTTAATCAGAGACTTGGTTAAAGTTTCCCGTAAATCTAAAATAAAATCCTATTTTGCCATAGTGGACAGAATTACATTTATTAACATTATTTTAAAATGGCAGATATGAACGCTCACCCGGCGCTTTGTCAGACACCGCCGGATCTTTAATACGCGTGAAACTATAGTGCAGGTTATGAAAAGATTCACGGAATTCCTGAACCATTTAAAAAATTTATTTAGTTTAGACTATCGTCTAAAGATTGTAGTATTGACGGCTCCGAAGGTAATGGCTCAGGTCATTGCTTAAACTATACCCGTATACGGAATATTTAATTAAATAACTTGTGATGTTACAATCAAAAGTTTTAATCAGAGACATGGTTAAAGATTCCCCTAAATCTAAAATAAATTCCTATTTTGCCATAGTGGACAGAATTACATTTATTAACTTTATTTTAAAGGACAGATATGAACAATCACCCGACGCTTTGTCAGACACCGCTGGATCTTTAATACGCGTTAAACTGTAGACCATGTCATGAAAAGATTCCCGGACTTCGTGAACCGTTTAAAATTTTATTTAGTTCAGACTTTGTGTCTGATCAGAAACTATAGCTCGATAGAAAACATCGGCTTTAAGCATAGCCAGGTACATCTAATATATATATATATATATGATTAGTGATTGCCTTTAAATAAACTTATGCTGTTGCAAAACTTTAGATTCAACAACACACCCGCGGTGTGAAAGTCAGTATTGAGAAGCGCACGGGGCGAGCAAAGGAGGGAGGATGGTTGAGATCTGACATCAAATGTCAATAAACAGCAAATGTCGAAACACGAGCCGTCATTAAACATGACACCATACGCTTGACATAAAACACACTCAGGAAAAACAATCACTCTAAATGACCGGCAATAAAACCATTAAATACTTTCTGTCTAAAGTTGACAACTTGTACAGATTTTGATTGATGGTCCCGCCCCCCTGTCAAACACGAGCTGTCAAAGAAGTCATAAAACACAAACTGTCAAAACACCATCTGTTAAGGAGTCATAAAACACAAACTGTCATAAAACCATCTGTTAAGGGTCATAAAACACAACCTGTCAAAACACCATCTGTCATGGGGTCATAAAACGCCATCTGTCAAGGGGTCATAAAACGCCATCTGTCAAGGGGTCATAAAACACGACCTGTCAGCGGGTGGGGGAGGGGGTCATAAAAGTTTGACGAATGGTGGTCCCATATAACTACTTATGAGCCTTTACCCCCAGAAAAGCACGCCTGCCCTGCACGTCAAGTGAGAGCGCGAACGCGCATTAGCATTGCTCCGTCGAGTAGAAGTCACCGGTATCATTGCACAGCACGCGACGACTTTGTTTTAGCAAGATAGTTCAACAAAAGAAGTGTGTTTTTGGATGTAAGGAGAAGATAACCTTATTTAGCTTTCCCTGTCGTAAGACAACAGTGGATGCAGTTCGTTTTTCCCGGACAGCAACGTAATTGCGAATGAGTTTGTTTGTTCCCTGGCTGCATTTCGGAGAGGACTGCTTTACAAGGCTCAGTTTGACGCCGGATTTTCCACTTTTTTACAACTATTGGAGCGGTCAAAACTTTAAAAAGACCCCATTTAGGAGTCACAACCACAGGCGTAAGTAATTCAAAATCTCACGTGTTTTGTTTGCAATCGCGCATACTTGCATGTAATGTAAACAACACCAACAACAGCACTTTGTACTGCATTTACAACATTTACACCTTTTAAAACAAGCAAATGCAGTTAAAAACTGGATTATGTTGCTTTTTTATTAAAATAGGGGATAAACAAGCAAGGATTAATTACCTGATAGAGATGTCCTGGTGTAATCGTTGCTGCTATTGTTCCTGTTCGTCCATTACTGACTAAGTATCCGATTCTGGATCATATTTATAATATAAGGCTGGTTTTTTTAGAAAAAAGTTTTTTTAAAGTTTGATTTTCTATCTATGTCAGCTGTAAATCCAAAAGTAGTATCCGAAGCTGCGCATACTCGTAACTCTTCAGCTCCGCCTACCGCACGCCTTCAAGTGTTCGACCTTTTACGCCAAAAAACGGAAAGGCTGTTTTTTCTTTTATAAATCTGACTAAACGAAAGACTCTTTGGACATATGAATGATGAAATACTAGTCTATATTTAAGCAAGATTAACATTAGATTGGCAAAAACGTCTTGTGTTATGTCAAGTTTAAGATGTAAAAATTGTCCAGTGTGTCCCAGGCATTAGCAATAGTGTGTGGGATTTTATTATTTACAAGAGTAAATAAAAAACAATGAAAATAACTCCTTTCCAAATGTCCTTGGTTTCCGCACATCATGTTGATGATATCACTGTGAAGGGCACATTGCTGAAGAATAGAGCAGTGAGTTCAGTGTGTCCTTCATAATGGCGTTCATGCTCACCCCACTGTCACTGATTCCATATTCCACTTTCGTCTAAGCCTTCATCCCTGACACCCCCCTACCCCAGCATCACCCACACCGCCACCCATTTTGCACAATCGCTCAGTGTTAACAGGAATCAGCACTGGAGTGTGGTGGGGTGATGATGCCCTAATGAAGATGAATATTCAGCTGCTTGAGAAAGGTTCCTGGAATATTTCACAGCCTGTGCTGGCTGCCACACACGCAGACTGGCAGCAGAGAGAAGGGACGAAGTCACAGAGAGACAAGTCGCATGACAACAGCACAGCTCTAAACCAGCATCCCTACCTCTAGATAATGACTGTGATGCAAACGACACGAAAGAAACATAATGCACATTGTTCTGTTATAACAGACCACAAATTGTGTACTTATGCGTGCAGAAAAAGTTTTCATGCTGGACTTTCTGTCAGATTTACAATTCCACAATCAAAACATGAGCAAAAACATGTGCATGTTAGTAAACAAAGCCGATTGCCTCTTAAAAGCATGATGTCCTGCTGTGTTAAATTGGGAGGCTGAGTGAAAAGCCATTGTTCTAGCAATTTTGTAACTCAAGCACCATAACTTTTAAAATAAAAGCAGTTAGGAAGGGAGACCAAATACAAGCTAAATATAGTTGCAAGCAGTGTTAAAGGGGTTAAGCTCCTTAGTGGCACATTAAGACATGAGTTGTACTAATTATGCCAATTATAATATACATCAACATAGACAGCAGAAACATGATGTTTGACCATGCAAATAATAAATTATATTTGATATCATATATAATTAATGTATATACATTTTTAACAATAAGTGGAACTTTGACAATGCACTTAGAGCCGAGTAAGATGTGACCACTACTATGTTTGTAATAGTACAGTACACTATAAAAAATGCAGGGTTATTTTGGATTAAAAAGGGACAAACCCAGCCTTTGAATTAAATTAATCCAGAATATGTTTATATTTAACCAAACAATGCATTGTAAAAAAACTTTGCTGCCTTAAATTTTTTTGTTAAATCAACTCAGATTAACAAGTCATGTCAACAGAGATGAGTTGTCACAACTTATAAATTATAGTTAAGAAAAGTCTACTACATTTTATAAGTTATAACAACTCACCTGTAGTTATAACAACTCATCTCTAGTCAAGATAAATAATAGTAAGTTGAAATGACTTGTAAATTCGAGTTGATTCAACAAAAAATTTAAGGCAGCAAAGTATTTTTTACAGTGTGGGTTAAAACCATCCAGAATTTTGGGTTGAAACTTGAAACAGCCTAGCATACTTTGAATTTCCCTGAGGGTCCCTTTTGACCCAACGCTGTGTTGAAAATAATCCAACATTTTTATGGTTTATTCGATTTCTGCAGTATATTTACTGTAGTATGCACAGTGTGCATAACAATGTTTTCCCTTTATGCTCAGACAGTAAATTTGCCGAAATGTGCAGGGTATTACAGAGCATACCACAATAGCATGCTACCATCTGAAATGTTAATTGTTGCATATATATTGCTTTACTTCATGATTTAAACAATAATATCTTAAATCTGACCTAAATTAAGTCCCCATGTATTCGATAATTTTATCGGTTAAAACTCATCTTTGAGCATTTAAAAGCATATGACAGTAATTTCTACATGCTTTAAAACAACTTGTGCTCAGGAGGACGCATACATGCAAGTGCTGTGATAAGAGCTCACTCGGCTCTCTCTATGCTCCCGCAACTGCACAACATTCACTCAATCGTCAAGTTGACTCTTGAGACTTTGAGCTTCACACCTGTGATTGGTGGCTTGGTTTGATCAGTGGCTCACATAATCTTTTGTTTCACACTCGTTGTAAAGTACAGGTAGAAACATGATAATAGGCACCAGACAGATATTTAAATCATGCACAAAATACATAAATCATATTCTGTATTTCATCAATGTCATCAAAGTCTCATCTTTAGTGTTTAGTACTTAGTCTATATGCTTGTTGTATCTCACAGTAAGTTTGATTCTGCAATATGAACATGAGAGTTATGTGATTCTCATTATAAATTTAGGCAATAACCAACTTACAATGTCGTTTGCTGGTGTTTGTTAGTTCAGCTTGTTAGATCAGTCTGAATTCTAATCTAATGCTTCAACTTTGTTTTTCATTTAGTTTTTTTTTAGTAAGACACACAGAAGTTGCAGTATACTGTATTAATTACATTGATTTAAGTACATCCTAAAAGGACTTTGCATTAAAATAATATATCTGAGAAGGGCTTGAAAATATTTTTCTGTTTACTAAATTAAGGTAAAACCGACTTCATTTTTTTAAAAGAGAATGATTCTGTTAATTTTGAATAAGACATTGGACGGTATTTTTGTTTTTTTAAACCAAGATTTTTTTGTCTTATACCTAACCTAACTGTAAAAATGTTGTGATATGTTAAGCAATAAATCCAGTTTATATATGTCAAACTTAATTCTATATACTTAATATTACAATAATTTGGAATGACCCATGCTTATTTCTATCCTTGCAGTACAATGGCCTCACTTTTCATTAGTGAAAATGCACACACAAATGTCAAGTTAATTTTAACAGGGAACGGCGTACCCCTGCCACCCTATATACATAGCATACTGGACGAATGTTCAAAATGAAACACACATGTGGGCATTAAGCCCAGTAATTATACGCCTCCACAACACCCGCTTTGAATGAGTATAAGAAATCCTGAAAAAAGCTAAAAAAATACTAATTGTACCTGCTGTGTTGATTGTATCTTAAAATCATTCAAATCACAAGAATCTCAGCTTTCCAAATATATGTGACATGTTTAGCTTTTTGTTTTTGAGTTGTTGTATTTGATAAAGTTTTCTGTAAAATAATGCAGTTATCCTCCCATGGTACATTGGAACTTTATTGTGTTAAAGACACATTTACTATAGTTATTATAAAAAACACATTTGAGAATCCATTACTGCTCCTAGCAAAATTCTCTCTCTACTGTATATATATATATATATATATATATATATATATATATATATATACACTCACCTAAAGGATTATTAGGAACACCATACTAAAACTAAAACCCCTGGCCTTCAGAACTACGTGGCATTGATTCAACAAGGTTGAAGCATTCTTTAGAAATGTTGGCCCATATTTATAGGATAGCGTCTTGCAGTTGATGGAGATTTGTGGGATGCACAACCAGGGTACGAAGCTCCTGTTCCACCACATCCCAAAGATGCTCTATTGGGTTGAGATCTGGTGACTGTGGGGGCTATTTTAGTACAGTGAACTCATTGTCATCTTAACAAAAAAACAATTTGAAATGATACAAGCTTTGTGACATGGTGCATGCTGGAAGTAGCCATCAGAGGATGAGTACATGGTGGTCATAAAGGGATGGACATGGTCAGAAACAATAATCAGGTAGGCCGTAGCATTTAAACAATGCCCAGTTGGCACTAAGGGGCCTAAAGTGTGCCAAAAAACATCCCCCACACCATTACAGCACCACCAGCCTGCACAGTGGTAACAAGGCATGATGGATTCATGTTCTCATTCTGTTTACGCCAAATTCTGACTCTACCATCTGAATGTCCCAACAGAAATCGAGACTCATCAGACCAGGCAAAAGCCTCTTTTTCCTATTTGTAGTGGAGATAAGTGGTACCCGGTGGGGTCTTCTGCTGTTGTAGCCCATCCGCCTCAAGGTTGTGCGTGTTGTGGCTTCACAAATGCTTTGCTGCATACCTCGGTTATTTCAGTCAAAGTTGCTCTTCTATCAGCTTGAATAAGTCGGCCCATTCTCTTCTGACCTCTAGCATCAAGGCATTTTTGCCCACAGGACTGCCGCATACTGGATGTTTTTCCCTTTGCACACCATTCTTTGTAAACCCTACAAATGGTTGTGTGTGAAAATCCCAGTAACTGAGCAGATTGTAAATACTCAGACCGGCCTGTCTGGCACCTACAACCATGCCAGGCTCAAAATCACTTAAATCACCTTTCTTTCCCATTCTGACATTCAGTTTGGAGTTCAGGAGATTGTCTTGACCAGGACCACACCCTAAATGCATTGAAGAAACTGCCATGTGATTGGTTGATTAGATAATTGCATTAATGAGAAATTGAACAGGTGCTCCTAATAATCCTAAAATATGATAAAGAACCAAATCTTTTATATAAAGGTTACATGTTTAACTAAAGTAAGAGTGCCTTGACATTTCTTACAAAACACCATGATTGTGGCCATGTTTGTTATCAGTCTTTAAAAACCACTCCAATCACTACATATTACCATCTGCAGGTGGAAAGTTTTCTGCATCATGCTGCTAAGTTAAAAGCACTGTAGAATATCAATATTATCATGTGTGGAGGCTCCCTTAAAATAGTACAGCATCAGAAATACATTATCAATAATTCAAGACTGATCGATGTATTACTACAACTCAACAGACATAATCATATTTAATCTCTCCTAGACTGAGAACAGAATGCTATACGGAAGCTATATAGTAGATGTTGCCCAGATTTTCTTATCTCTACTTTTCATATTCTTATCAAAATCATATAGGCTACTGTTGACATCAAATATGTAATCTACAATAAATTATCAAAATAAAAATCCCAAAGAGAAGTGTGTAACAGCAATAATAAATCCAGATAATATGAAACCCTTGCTCTACCCTATATATAAGTCCCCTCATCATCCTTACTTTGAAACCTCTCATTTTCTCTTCCCGGGATTTAATGCTGTTTTATAGTGCTGAGCAAGCGCTCTGGGACGAGAGGGCCAAGGACTTAACTTCTGTTGCTACAGCAGTCCGGTAAAGGAAATTGGTAGATTATGTGGTCAACTATGATCAGTTCCGCCACAGATTAAAAGACGAGTTTTTGAGGATGCAAGTTTCTACTTTATTTAAGTCCATCAAAGTCAGATGTGCAGTCTCTGGTAACCAGTCTTATATAAAAAATGGAAAACATGAAAATCTAACATATAGTGTAAACAAAATAAACAGAAAGCTGAAAATAAATAAAAAATAGGAAGTTTATTGAAATATTTTTAGTCATGCTGCTTAGATGATATTTTTTCTATCCTATGTTTTCTATGATGTTGGTGTTTCTGGGGAGAAGAGACCTTTTGGGGGCTGTTCCATTAAACTGTTCTCTTGTGGCACACAAAACCACCCTGTAATCACAGAACTGTAAATGAGTTGAGTTGAATCATTAAATAAAAAACTTCTTGAAATATATAATGCATACTTATGCATGTGTGTGTGCGTGAAGACATGGGTGTGTGTGAAATTTCAAAAGTGAGAGACATATAAAAATGCCATGCCTTGTAATTAGTCTTGGGTCAGGCATGAAGCACACTGCGAGATTTTATCAGGGAGCTCAATGTTTCTTTTCATTTATATGCTGATACACAGTTGTACCTCCCGCTTAAAGCTGGTGATTCCATTCAACCAAAGCTGGAATGAATCTCAGATATTAAAGAATAATTATCCAATCACTTTCTCCAACTCAATAAGAACCAAACAGAATTATTGTCTTGGTTCCCCCAAAATAAGAATTTATATTAATGAGGAGTTGGGCAATCATTTCCCCTCCTTTTCCTCACAGGTTAAAAACCTGGGCGTTATCATAGACTCTTGGTTATGCTTGTCCAAAGTAATTCATGTCATGAAGAGTTTGTATCAACTATGGCTCATCTCCAAACGTTTTTCTCTTATCAAGATCTGGAGAAGGTTATTCATGCTTTTATTCACGTTTGGATTACTGTAATTCGCTGTTCTTCCTCAATCATTGTTTTCATGTTGGTACAAAATGGTGACTCCAATTTTAAGGTTGCTTAACTGACTTCCGTTCCATTTTAGAGTTCGGTTTAAGATTCAATTGTTTGTTTTTAAAGCTCTTAAAGCCTCCTTACCTATCAGTGTGATGTCACATTGATTACGCTCCACCTATGACCGCTCACAGATTCTGCCTTATGAGCACGTCGTCGTTTTGATGAAGTCCAAAGCACACTTGTAAGCACTCTACCCCTACTTTGCATATGGGGAGGGGAACAGAAGCTTTCTTTGCATTTAAAGAAACATCCACAAAAACAGTGCGTTTTTCATTCCAGCCACAAATGGCCATGTTCAACATCGTATATTTAAAGATCTGTTGCTCTTTTATCTGTCCCTCGTTCCTGTTTGAAAACTAAAAGCCTTTTCAGTCACTGCCCCCTATCTGTGGAACAATTGTCTCTAGATTGCCGCCTTGCACTTTCCATTACCATTTTTAAATTGAGGAAAATGTATCTTTTCTTCTTCCCATTTCGATTTTATTTCATTGTTGTGTTATTGTCTTGTTTGCTTCAGTTTTGTGTTTTCCTTTTTCTTTTAAGTTTATTTTACATTGTTAAGCACTTTGGATATCTTTGCTATGTTGAAATGTACTATATAAATAAAATTGACTTACACTGTATAATTTATAATCATTTATAGTCATTGCATGTCAGAATGTACGGTAATGATCTCAGTTACTGTATAAGCCATACAGTATCACACTGTGAGATCTCAGTTGTCATTGGTGTCAGACTGTATGACATTTAAAACTCATTAAAAAACAGACATGTAGGAAGAAGACTTGCCTGGAGTTTACTTATTGTAGGGGAAGCCACACTGTAGGTCCATGTCTCAAAACTTCTGACACTGCAAGAATATTGTCAAAGTATCATTAATCGGCCATCAGTGAACATGTAAAACTTGCAATCAAAGACTACAGATTTTGGCCTAGGCTCATAGAAATCTTTTAGGATTGTAACAATTTGTCTCAGATGGCCTTATTATGGGCATCCAGCTTTATATGAAAAAAATGTGTGATCCTGTTGATATAATGACCGTAACACGAATTTCATATGGTTATGGTTAAAGATATGGACTTGTAATTGAATGGTTTTAAGATCAAACCCCATGTAGTACATTTTTGTTGTTATGCCCATGTTTTTTCCAGGGGGCCTGTCTCTGTGAAGAAAGCCCAGCTTCATAGATAACTACAGTATTATCACATATTAGCTATTTACACCAAGCTTTGATTCCCAAAAGGTTTAACCATCCAAATTTAACTTAGTGGTACTGCATGCTGTGCATTAGTTAACAAGATATTATCACCATGCATGGCTTGTCCCACAGGTAATATTTTATTTCACATTACAATTAACATGGATATCAAACATATACTATAAGGAACATACTTTTCTAAATGTTACACACAGCACCTTTAATAGAGGGAATCTAACTGAATAACTTGCAGCTTGCTACTTAAAATAATACAAATTCTGTACAAATTCACTAAATTAATTTGTTTAATAACTATTTTGCTTTGTACAGATGTTATTCACTTTTTATTCCTGCATTTTGACTGGGCATTGCTGGAGCCACATTAGCACTACATTGTCACTGGCATGCATCTTCGAAGAAAAATGTATCATTATTCAGTAATGAGACCTACACAGAACTTTATGCTTGTAAATTAGATCAAATCAACATTACACTAAAAGTAACTAAAATTTCTTTTTAGGAGTTGTAATATGTAACTGAACCCCCACTGCCCCCCAACAACAAGAACGCTCAAAAATAGTCTATCTAGAGGCAACATTAGAGTTAGCTCACACAGTCTCTTACCAATTAGCCAGGCATCGGGTAAGAGATGTAGTACAAGTTGGGCTGTCCGTTTTGTCACAGTTGATTCATCAGTGAACCAAGCCCTTAGCAAAAGATAACAATACAAGTAACTTGTAACACGGGATGTATGAGATGAGGGGCATAGATTTGTTGTCAACTGAAACAGGGAAGTTAACTTGCATTTCATTTTTACTGTCAGAGTACATATAAACTACAGAGCCACTGACCTGTTTTAATTTAAAGGGAGCGTCTTACTGAGCAAGTCAACAAAAAAGAAATAAACACAAGCATTTTAGTGTCACTGTATTAAACATAAAATGACAGGCTATGTTTAAGAATTTATGAAGACAGAAAAACACACTTAAAAATCAACAAATGTTGTAGGGATTTTTTACAGTAAAAGAGCAATCTGTACAAATGTACAGCAGTGTCTACACTGTAAAAAATAAATTGTTGGCTCAATGAATTATTTTTTAGTAACTAGTTCCACAGAAATTTTACGTTCACTCAATTTCTGTCTCCAAAGTGTTACCTGGATTGATGTTTTTTAGTGGGCCCAAATTTGACTCAAATATAAAAAAGTATGTTGGCTCAATTAGCTTTATAGTTCATTCAACTAAAATGTTTTAATCAGTTGAATCTTTAAAAACTTACAGCAAAGACTCTGTCAATTAAAATTTAAGTATTCACTCAATGTTTTATGTGTTACTTCAATTAATATTTATTATTTGGGATTTTTTTAATAACATTTTTAAATTATTTATCAAATAATTTATGCTGGTGTTGTAAACAAAATAATTAACTTCAGTCACATAAAAACAAAAGCTTTATTCACTTATCATACAGACTGAACATACAGAATTAAGTCTTCTTTAAATAGAGGGCATAAAACAGTCCAAAAAGCCTCCAAAGTCAGTCAGAACATCTCAAGGGCCATTTAGGAGACTTTCCTCAGCCAGTCCAAGCGGAGACTGTCTCGCTATGTATCCTTCTGGTCCGCCCCTCACATCATCGCTCTGGTTTGATAAACAGAGGAATATAAACACACACACATACATAAATAACATGTTTAATATAATAAAGTTTGACGGTGAAAGACTTTATTCCCTAAATAACGTTAATGTTAGGCCAAATTTCCCTCAGACATCACACATAATTAAACACTATTGGGCGGTTTTCTCGGACAGGGCTTTTCACTGACTAAAATAACTTACTGACATCTCTTAAAATATGAGTGCTATTGTTTTGTCTCAAAATACACGCCAGTATTGTATTATATAAGGTTTGTTAGTAAAAATGTCCCAATTATAATAAAGACCGAGTTCTAAACTTTGTCCGGTAAACCAACTTTTCCAGGCTTTTTATCTTAACTAAAATAGCTCCACTTTACTTCGGTCACGTAACATAACACACTTCTAATGTATCTTTACAAAAATATAATTACAAAAACGTCGAGTATTTGCGTCTTTGCCAATTAATATATTCTAAAATTAACATTTAATTACAACCACTTACCTGACGTGAACTTGAGGAAACGGCTGACTTGTGTCCTCCCTTGTGTGAATCAGTAAGTGATTCCAGCTGTTGCGTGCGGATTGATCTCAGATGAAATGACCTGTGATCCAGATCCTTCCGAGTTAAAACATTTTAAATTCAAAATACACAGACGCACACGCATACATACATGCACACGTGCGAGCACGCGCGCTCGCACGCACACACGCACGCACACACGCACGCACACACGGGTACACACACGGGTATATTTAGAAGTTTTAAGATTGTTATGATATTGGGACTATTTCTCCACTCGCACCTTCAGCTCTGAAGTTCAAAATCGCAGGCAGTACGCAGCCCAGTTATAACAAATGTGAAAGATATGAAATATCATTCAACAGCGATATCATTTAAGTGCAATCCTAAAATATGATTTAAAACATACCGGTAAACCTTTTATTATTAAGTATAAGAAATTAAAATGAATTAAATCGCATGTTTAAACGCCACAGAGATATCAGAGCCAGCAGTCGGTTTCTGATGGGCTTGCCGAGGCGAGGCTGCGCTGGGCGGGGTGTGAGCGCTTAAGTGTCTCCGTCCGAAAGTGTCCGAGCACATTTTTAAATAGACGCTATCTATATTAACCGACCGCATATTTAAACTTAAAGCACATACATTCACGCCTGAACAACTCTTAAAATTACATTTTGTTACCAAATAACAGTAATATTGTGAGCATTTTGTTGTCAGGAAACATAGCTGTCATAAGTCCACATATTGACCAGATTTGTCTTAATTAGTTCAGTCAACATAGCCATTCTGAATGTTGACTGAATTTGGAAATAACCATTCACTTAATGTTTTAAACACAGATTTATCTAGACTTAAAATAATATGTCTACTCAACTAAGCCCAAACAAGAAAATTGGTTTAACTTATATATTTTTGCCCTTCCAACATTTCATTAATTGGATTTTTTACAGTGTATTAATAAGACAGTTGTGTTTATCACTATCCACACTGCACTCTTATTTTACCTTAAAAGGTTTTTGTTCAATCAATTAAGAGACATATTTCAACTATATTTTATAAGTTATACAAACTCATCTCTACTCAAGATAAATAATAGCAAGTTGAAATTACTTGCAAATCTGAGTTGATTAAACAAAAAAGTTAAGGCAGCACAGATTTTTTAACGGGTGTGAATATTGACTGCCCATCGCAGTGAGGTTGGGGTCTGCGACAGTTTGGACTATAAATGGCTTAAAAATACTAAACAAAAAGCTAATGGACCAGCAAAATCAGCTTGTGGGCCGTAACAGATAGGCACAGTCATGGGCACAGTCCCTTAAATGTTTGTACAGTTGCCCAAGTTTCTGTTTTTCTGTTTCCCAAAGATTATTCACACTAGCAGATTAGTTAGTGTGAATAGTAGTCACAACCCATGACCAAAGTATTCCTGTTCACACATAATGCCAAAGTACATTTAAGATTAAAGCTTGGTTCTTGTTATAAATTCTTATTTTGTAAAGGTTTGTCAAATGTGAAAGGTGGTTTAAAGCATAGCCGGAGGGCACTATAATTATTTATATTTGCAAATAATTACCTGGTTGGTATTAAAGGGGACATTCCACAAGACGTTTTTAAGATATTAAATAAATCTTTGATGTCCTCAGAGTACATATGTGAAGTTTTAGCTCAAAATACTATATAGGTAATTTATTGTGGCATGTTAAAATAGGCACTTTATGGGTCTGAGCAAAAATGCTCCGTTTTGGTGTGTATCCCTTTTAATCCAAATGAGCTGCTCAGGTGGGCAGAGTCTCAAGCACTCACGCTGTAGACAAGGCATTGCATTCTCTCACGAAAGAAGTTAGTAAGAGATGTTCAGCATTATACATTTGAACAAGTTTAAAAAGTCAATCATTTGTTTTATGCATACTAAATACATGTTTATCAGTAGATGGGGAAAATTGTGGAATAAAAATAAAGACTTTAACATCCCATGCTGCTGCCAGTGTTTTAAACAGGCACAATGATTTTCAGCATGTTACAATAAAAAGTTGCTGTTCAAACGTGCTGAAATCCTCCTTTTCGAAATTTACGTCTTAAACGGAAGTAAAGATAACAACCATGCATTAGGGAAATTAATAATTGCTTTATTTTGGCTATAGTATATTTTTATAGACGTGTAAAACCATATTTTGGCGGATTGTTTTTTACTTTCATTGTTTTTACTAGTTTGCCTGCCCATTTAGTCTTAATAATTAATGGAACCTAAACGAACTTGGCTTGCTGTTCTTGAAGGCAGCTCGAATCTTGGTCGAGCTCGAGACCCAATTCCAAGTAACAGAAGAGAAGAAAAATGCAGTGAAGGAGGAGAGATGCCAGAAGAATTGCGGCTGGGCGCAGAGTCACGGAGACTCGCGTTTACCATGATTAATGAGGATTGACAAGTTTAGGTTCCTTTCAAACCTATGTTAAAAGTGTAGCCGTTAAACTATTATTAGTCTAATAGTTTATTTTGATCATGGTGCTACAATCGATGGATAATTCTGAAGTTGTTTTAAAGAATAATAAAATAATTACTTTTCAGTCATTTGCGCTGTCACACATTTGAACGTCTCCGCATATGTACATCATTGCGACGTACATTTGCAAATGATTCATAAAGTCATACCTCCGCAATTCTTTGATCGATTGTGTTTTAGAAGTACTGTATGTTCAAACTCTAATGACAGCAATGTGAACGCTGATGCGCTGGTAGAGAGAGAGAGGCGGAGAAAAGGAGAGAGAGCGCGGCTCTGTTCAAAAGTGGAAATGATTGATGTTATTTGAAGTCGGCTCTTACAGTATAAAATACCCGATTAAGCTATTACGTGGCTATTATACGCATTTTTTTGGGACGTTCTTTGCGACCCGGTGGCAACATGTCCACGCGCGACCCGGTGGTTGGGGACCTCTGCTTTAGAACGTTAATTCAATTTTTAAAAAGATTATTAAAACTACAAGTTATAAGATTGTAGGCTCCTGTTTGTGTTTGAAGGAATACAAATGCATTGTGCTGTCAGTCATTCTTTCTCTCTGTCTATCGCACTCGTGAGGTCGTTCATGGTTGGATAGCGCAGTTGAAGGGGCGGTATCATTATAATAAGAGCCCCTACGTCATGTGGGGAACGAAATTCGAATGACCTATATATTCACATGCTTGCAGAGAGAGCCTTACCAAAACAAAGTTACAGGGTTGCTATTTTTCATGTTTTCTGGGTTGGTAGAAGCACTGGGGACCCGATTAGCCCTTAAACATGGGAAAAGTCAGATTTTCATGGAATATCCCCTTTAAATGCTGAATTGTGCTTTGGTTTGTCTATTATAATAATACAATTAAGATTTTACCCTCATGTCTTTATCAAGCTATTAGCTGCTGAAGTGCATTATTATTAATACGTTAATTAGTCAACTGCAGTTAAATTGAGAAATAAAAAAATCTGAAGATATCCGGCGATTCAGATAGAATGCATTTTTACAAAACTTTTACAATTTTAGTATTTCTGTTCTTTCAGTTTGATTAAAAGAGCAGTGAATCAAAGCAGTGAACCAAATTTAACTAGAGTTTTTGTTATACAGATATAAGTTTATTGTACCTAAAGGAACATTGCTGTAATAGCCCCGCCCACATGTTCGCTTATAGGTAACTAACACATGTGGGGCCAGGGGCAATATAAACTGTATCCAGTGTCCCAATAATCAGCAAACATGCCCTTAAAGATTGCCAAAGTTTGTGGAGTCTCCGGTTTTTGCAGTTGCTAAATAAACTTCCCTCGGAACCTAACATTAGGAATGTGTGGTTGAAGTTTGTTTTTGAAGAAGTTACAGCTCGTGTGGGGAAAACGGAGTGTTTGTTTATTTCATTGTACTGCAGATTTATTTGTAAAGAAGCCACAAGTCGATGACAGGAATGAAACAGCAGTCTTATGTGAGTAAAACATTTTAGTAAGTTACAACGTGTCACTATTGCTTTAGTAGCGATCGCTTGATATGTCCTGATTGTGTTTAACAACGTTGTTGACGTCAGGTCACTTTTGGGACTTGATATCTGAATGTTAGGCCAACCTTGGCCTAATGTCGAGACCCAACTTTGTCTAGACATGAAAATCCAACATTGAAATGACATAAAAATCCGAAAATGGTCTGACATCAAAATCCAACGTTGATCCGACGTCAAGTAATCTTGTGTATAGTAATCTCATTTTAACCACAAATTACACCTTCTATTCACTCTATACTGAAACGCAAGATATAAAAAATAACTTACACAATTGAATGCCATGATTATAAGAAATAAAGACTTGCTGCTCTGGTTTAAGACTTTTTAAGGCCTGCAAAAACCCAATAGATTGAAAGCGAATATTTCATAATGAATTTCCACCGACTCAAAATATAATTTTTTATGTTGTCATTTTGCAGAACCCACTTGCATACACTGTAAAAAAATTCCGTAGAAATTGCAGCTGGGTTGCCGGTAATTTACCGTAGATTTACATTTATGTTATTTACTGGCAAGAGTTTGTTCAAAGTTAAATGAACATTAAACATTTACAAGTCTTTGTCTTTACAGAGTAAAACTAAAAAAACAGCATCAAGCAAAACATTCTGGAAAAACAAAATCTGAAGCAAAAAAAAGAAAAAGGTTGATGATGATTTCTGGTTCCCAGAATGCTTTGCATGAGGCTGTTATTGTATAGTTTTATTCTGTAAAGATAAAGACTTGTTAATATTTAAAATTTATCTAACTTTGAACAAACTCTTGCTAGTAAATAACATAAACGTAAATCTACGGTAAATTTCCGGCAACCCAGCTGCAATAACATTGTAATTTCTACGGATTTTTTTTACAGTGTACAGCCTACATTTGGCCTACATTTGACATCAGAACCAATGCTCAAATTGAGGGGCTATAAGAAGTCAAAATTATACTTAGGGGTAGGGCTGGGAAAAAAAATCGATTTGATTTTAAAATCGAGTTGGTAGGTCAAATCGATTCATATTTTCAAAAAATCGATTTTTTTAGATTTTTTTCTCCCCCTCTGCAGTATAGCGCAGTACATTTTGCATTCGCCAAATCTTCATTCCTTCCCAATTTTTTGTTGATGCATTTTAATTAAATATAATAAATATATATTTAAAAAATATATACAGTTTGCAATTATTTTGTTTTAAATGGGGTCGGGGAAAAAAATCAAATCGAATCGTAAATCGAGTTTTTTATAAAAAAAATCTCAGATTTTTTTATGGGGACGAATCGCCCAGCCCTACTTCGGGGTGTACCTCTTTTTTATTTTTATTTTAGTAAAAATAATGCTGACAAACCTGTTAGGATTTCTACCCAGTCTCACAAAGTTTCGTGATATAGTCACGTATTTTTTTTATTCTTTTTTCGTGCTATTATCATGAAATTTCGTGTTTTTTCGTGATCGTATAACGAATTCCTGTTTTCGTGTGATTATCACGTATTGGTTACTCAACTGCTTTTTCCTATTTTTAAACCATTGTCGCTTCGGTTTAGGGTTAGATTTGGTGCTTGCATTAGAATGTCACTTTATATATTGGTTTATACTATTTTTTCTGATTTATTTTTTTATATGTCGCCTGGCGTTAGGGTTAGAGTTGGGTTTGGTTAGGGATGTCATTTTATGTAAATCTAACCCTAAACCGAAGCGACAATGGCAAGAAAATAGGACAAAACAGTTGAGTAACCAATACGTGATAATCACACGAAAACAGAAATTCGCTATACGATCACGAAAAAACACGAAATTTCGTGACTAAAAGCACGAAAAAAGAATCAAAAAATAAGTGACTATATAACGAAATTTTGTGAGACTGGGCTGAGGATTTACATGTTATGAATTAGTTACAGTACTAAATGTTGTGTCTATTTAAACATGTAAATTCCCATTGCTAAGTGCATGTTTGTTTTGTACTTGCTTTGCGCGCATTCAGCAGTGCCAGAACCAGCCAAGGGTCCTAACCCTAACCTAACCCTAACCCTAACCCTATTATATTTATGATAATACTATTCAAATAATACATAAAAAAGTAACTTTTTTAATAAATATTTTTTTAAAGTGCCTAAATAAATCCAACAACCCTCGTGACAGTTGTCTCTTTGTTTCTGCAGTAAAAAAAAAAACAAAGCTGGCAATTCTGGCTAGACTTTGGTTATTTTAATAATTTCTTTCTTGTTTAATTTTATTTATAGATCACTCGGGCTTATCTTATTTAACGGTTTTGTGGCTTGTCTTTTGTTCCTGTGCACTTCATGCATTGTGCACACATTTGTTCTGCATCTTGTTACTTCTGACCTTATTTTATTTGTTTATTTGTTATAAAGGTAAATTCTGATCTTGTTTAAGTCTGTACATTTTGGATTGCTTTTCCTTGTATTGGTGTTGCGCTGTTGCGTGCTGGCCATGGTGCTGGCACATGCAATTTAGCTGAATGTGCTGTTTGCTCTGCGTGTCATATTTAAGATTAAGATTATATTTAGGAGTATGTAACCCACAGTTCAAATAGAACCATAAATAATATTAGTGATATAAATAATATATATAATAATATATAATATAATTAATAAATAGCAATAAATACATAAGTTATTTAGGAACAACACAATATATTAAAATATTTTGATTTTGTAAAGGTTTCAATTCTTTTAATGATGTTAAACCATCCCTTTAGTTTAATATCACTCTGCCCCTTTAAGACACTTTCACAGTTATGCACGAGCTCTTTTGTTTTGTTTTGTTTTTTAACATAAACGGCAGACGCTAACGGAAAATCGATAAGATACACACGGAATCCAGACACCTTTAACTAAACTTCAAAATTAAGCTTATTTAACACTTCTAATATTTTGTTCATCAAGAGTCATCCCTATAATATCTTAGCGGTGGTTTTGAGGAGTGTTTTGAAGACGGTTTTGGTGAGTTTCACTGTGTTTTAATGTGTATTGAGTTCAATATATTACAGTGTAACAAGTTATCGGTGTACAATCTATGTGTATCAGCTTATGAATGTTTTATGTCAAAAAAGGGAAAATGTATGTAATATTAAGATTATTCCCTTATACTTTGAGAGTTTATTGATTTATTTGTGTTTTGAGAAACGGTTTAACAAGTTTGTTGATGTTACCATGGTGACAGTCAGTAGCGAGAGGAGTCGCAATCCTCCGTTATCAGTGTTAAAAATGAGAATAAGCAGTTGTTACTGTTGAGATAATTTATTTTATTTATTTATTTGACATTTTCTTTATGGCCTGCTGTGCAGGCCAGGTTTTTTTTCCCTACACGGAAAAGTTTGTGGACAGCTCGACGACAGATCGGACCTTTGAATAATCAGCGTATTGCGAGACAGCATACGAACGAACAGATATTTCAACTGGATACTAGATGGCGAGCCAACCCAAGGATCTCTAACCTGCAAGAATTGAAACACCACACTTTGATCGCCTATACGGTTTGACCTGGAAAAAGTGAACCACTGAGCTATATTCTTTTGATCACATAGGATATTGACTTTTTTTGAACACATCAAATTGGACTCTGAAATTGCAACACAATAATTTAGATTTATTGAATAGAGAAATTTGTGAATAGGTGAATGCATGAATGTAAATTGGTTGATGTATTGTATTTTTTTTCCATTTATGTTTTTCTGTAAAAGTGAGACTCCTTACATTTTACCTGCAAAAAAAAGAGTTAGACCCTCTAAAGTGAAACAATAACACCAACATAAGCACGCTAAAATACTTACCTGTTCCCATAAAGAAAGAAGAGTTAACTCAAAAGAAAACTAGAAACAAATAGCTTAAAAATAGTTAAAGCAACTGTTCTAAAAGAGCTGATTAAAATTTAATAGACCGGTCTAAGAACAAAACTAACCAGAATAAACCCAAACCAGTTAAATCCATTTAAACTTATTTAAATAAGAAAAGATTAAATATAAAGGATTTAAAATTATTTATTATACATATCGTACTGTAAATATTTATTGATTATTTATTGACATACATCTTTTATTATAAACATTTATTGATTATTTGTTGATCTACATTGATTATTTATTGACACATCTTTTACTGTAAATATTTATTGATTATTTATTGATCTACATTTTGTATGGTAAACATTTATTGATATATTTATTGAATCATTTATATTGATATATTTATTTAATTATTCTATTTATCTTACTAACTTACCTATTCCATTTTTATTCCTGTTCAGTAAACTGCTAATTAATTTATATAAGTTTTCATGTCTCATGTGTCTTTTCCAAAATAACATACACCACTCAACGAACTTAGAACTGGTCCAGTAGCATAGTTATTAAGATTGCAGTGACATAAGTGCTACAAGTACATCAAACTAAACATCAAAAATGATTTTTTCAACAGGTATATGTTTTAAAATGTATTTGAAACAGGGTGGAATGAAGCTATCTAATCATGGCAGTGGGTGTTTAACTTCAGGTCCTCAATGCGGCCCGCCTATCAAAACTGAGCATTTCTTGAGCCAGCCTTAAAACCAGGGTCGACAAGATAGATTACTTATTGCTTTTGATTTTTGAATGTAAAAACCATGCAAACATCTTAAGTAGACATCAGTATAAAACAATAAAAACAGCAGATTCACGCCCTTTAAATCTGTTGTATGTTCTGATGTGCCAATTACAGTGTTTCAAAAATGCATAAGGTCTTTGCTTATATCTCTTTCACAACACCCTACATCAATTGTAATATTTTATATTTTGCTAAAATTCGTTCCACTTATTCTTGTAAATGCTGCTATAAACTGCATTAGACAGTTATTAGAGACTCAGAAAGCATCCCCTTTAGCCCATTTAGTCTCTTTTTTAACGTGTCCCTTTACTAACACCCTGTTAGCCATGCAGGTGCTGGACTTGCATTTTGAATGGCACATGAATACTAATTTGTGTTGTGTTGCAATAAGATCTTTGAAGTGTATAACACACAGTCACAGAATCATAATGCACTATTCCCCCTTTGAATCTGGTCTCAAAGCACCTTACCAATGCAACAAGAGCCCCGCCATCCTTTTCATTTTACACAAAAACACAATTCCCTCTTCTGCCACCATTTTTCATTGCTCCAAGACAGTTTTTGGTTAAAGTCCCTCACGAATTCCTGTTTAATATTCTTTTCTCTTTATTTTTTGACCAGCAGCGTCACGTCTTGAATGACAACGAAGGTTTCCACATAACAGCATTTAGAGTGTAGCGTGAACGTAAGCAAACCCATTGGGAGGGGACCAGTGGGACTCAGCAAGATGTCTGTGTGGTATAGGTTTTATTCACGGAATCTACATTTCTCAAGAATTATGATTTATGAGAAGGAATCCCATTACACCCAGCCCACCCCTACAGAGAGACACCAATATTCGAAGGCTAAGAGAATTGTTTTAAACACAATTTAGAGAGAATGGTGCCAGATGAATCTATTTCCAAATGTCAGCTGGCATCTTTAAACATACACAAAGCACAAGGACAGGTAAATGTTATCATCTTTATTTTCCAGCATATTTATTTACAATTGATTCTGAGGTAACTCTTTACTGTGCATGTTGTGGACTCCAGTAGAGTTTTGTTTAGCACTTACAATTCAAATTATCTCATGGTTTTTATTAAACATATTTGTTTTTTATAAAGGCTTACTCAGTTCACTATTTACAGGATTTTTATAAATGTGGTTGGGCTTCCCAACAGTTTTCAGTCTTTCTAACTTGTATATGGTCACAACTTTGTAACAAGCATACACTGTAGCTGGAAAGTGCTTCTCAATCTCAAAGAAGTCAAATATAGTGACACTGCTTAGTGTCCACATGTTACATGATCCTGAGTCGGAGATGAGGTTAGTGAGGAACTGAAGTTGCAATGAAAGTGCAACGCAAGCTACAGGGAGAACTAAGACAGGCTTTTAGCAGAAGTCCTTTAATCCTATTGATCTTAAAGCCTGAGTCCAGAGTGGGGTTCTTATTCCTCTCATGGGATATCAGAGCACAGGGTGCATCCAGCCTGCATTATGAACACATCACCTACAGCCCCTCTATCATCATCTGGCCTGGTACGGAAGTCTTTTCCCTTAAATCCGCTCTTCAGTCCCTTCGCGATATAAACCAAACAGTCCACTCTCATCCACCCAAAAAGAGTCTCTGCAGTAGACCTCCGCTGTGCTGCTTAAACATTTTTAGGAATCTGTTTGTCTTTAAATCTAATGAGCATGGCTTGACCCCATGGAGAAAACTATATCGACGGTTTCAGGGGCAACAACATAAATTAACCCAAAATGCCCCCAACTTACTGTAACTTTCGGTAAACTTAAGCAAAGAATTAATAACAGTCCTTCTAGAGTAGATTATTTTTAATAACAAGCAAAATAAATAAAATAACATAACTAAAGCGTCTCATTAATTACACTGAGCTAATGTTACTGTGTAAAAGTAATGAATTCAATGTAACCTTCAGATCCTTAACATAGGCCAAGGCAGAGTTTGGGGGAGGGCAGGGGGGCACTGTCTCCCCAGACCATAGCCAAATATGAGCAATTAATGAAATCAATATATATATATATATATATATATATATATATATATATATATATATTTTTTTTTTTTTTTTTTTCTAATCTTAATATTTCATTAGGTTAGTAACATAAGGCTTAAATAGTTTTAATCCATTTAAACCATATTTAAAAACAATGAAGTCGCACTGTCTTGCTACTCTGAGGCCACATTTATACTGTACATAGCCGGTTATTTAGAGAAACGAATATTTCCCGCCTCTGTTTTCAATAATAACATCGTGCACACAACATTGTTTTCAAAAAACTTGTAATTTAAATCAACCCACATAAATTCGCTGTTGAGCGCCATAATAACTATGCCAAACATATGGGCGGCAGTGTAGGGAGAGGAATAAAGCCATGCAAGCCAATCAAAATCCTTCAGAATCGACACAAACGAATAACACCAGCGACTTCCTTATCCTTTCAAAACAGCGCTTACATGCCGTTAAGCATTTTCTGGCGCATAAATGTGACATCTCAGAAGCTAAAACCCCGTTTTCGGGAACACATAACCAGGGTTATCAGAAATCTCCACTTTGACCGGAGGTTTAAGAAATAACCGTTTTCTGTGATAAAAACAGGGTTTTCGTCTAAATGAGAGGCCAAACCGCAGGGAAATATCTGCGTCTTTCCTTTGTGTAAATGGGGACTCAAAGTATCTCAGTACCCTTGTTTACTGGTAGGTGTCCCCTCAAGCACAAACACGAAACTCCACCTATGATACTTAAATTCTTGCCTGGCTGCCAAATCCGCACATCTGTGATCCATGCTCACTGTCTCTCCTCGTCTTTTAGAAACCAAAGCATTTTTATTTTCCACAAGGTATTTGATTCAGAGGTCAGTTTAGTTGCTAGCCAGACCGGTAAACAAGCACAGACTGGAAGGCCAGGCACGTAACCGAATAACACGCGTTTGTCCGATGAATCCATCTATACAGTAGTGTTAATGACTTCGGCTGTGTCTGATACGTTGTACAGATCAAGCCATTACAGGCACGACAACCTTCTTCTTTCAGCCTCCACACAAGGAAGCTGGCTGATTTGCCGGAAGAGAATTCTTGCCGGTGTGTGCTCTCAGTGGTGTAGGTGACCTCCCATAGTGCTCATCATCTACAGATGAGCCCGCTCAACCTTTGGGTTGAAGGCCCGGCATGAAGGAACAGTGTGACAGCATGTCCTCTTGAGCGCTTTCCATTTGAAATGCTACGCGCCACTCCTGCGGTCCACCCTGTCAGTTTGCACTGCCTTCTTGTTGGTATTTCTTAAATGCCAGTGCCAGTCACGCATAGGTCAGAACAGACTATTTCAGCAAGCTTTGTCGCTAATAAATAGGAGGTTGCTGGTAAAGTAGGAAATATTGCCCCACAAACAGCTATGGACAACACAAACAGCCATGGGCCCCACATCACAAAGCATCATGTCAGGAAAGTGACAGCTTCTGGGAAAGAAGGAACACGTGTTTCCTTATAGTAGCACAATCTAATTTCATACCAAGGGGTTCGGCTTTCCTCGCTGGAAATCTGAAAGCTTTTAGATTTACTTCTTAATGGGGTTTAGATTTGGGAGCTCAGCCAAAAACCAAATGCCTTTCAATAGGTATACCAAAGATGCCCCGAAGACTGTAATCTGCTCGTGTTGTTAAAATAATGCAGGAAAATCCATAGGACGAATGTTCTACCATGAGTGCATTGTTGGAATGTTATATTTGGTGTATTTACAATCTCTCACACATGGTTACTGTGTTTGTATCGATTGGATTTCTGTCTGACTGGACGGACACATTCTAGTCCATTACATACCCAATACATTTCAGTTCCAATGTACCACTCGTCAATTGGATAGCTTTAGGTATGCACATTCTGTTCCATTATAGTACCCATTACATTTTGCCACATAAATGTGTTCTCACAAAACAGATTTAAATCTGATCTATAATTCCAGCATTATATCCAGTTCTCCTCTTGGTACTGAACAACAATTTTTTGTTTGTTTTGGTTCCGCTTATAAGGCATTTAGTAAAGTTGATCAAATTACTTGTGTGGTTTCCAATCATCTATGTCCTAATGTAGTTCTATTTGGGAGAAGTTTATGTAGGCCTACTGAATAACCTTCCATCACAATTCATACAATGTCATGTTTTGTATGATGTCTGTGATTACTATCAGTGATGTGCAAGTCAATGTATAAACAACCCGCACCTGACCGATGTTTTCAACTAACCCGACCGCAACTCGACCGCTTCCTGGCCCACATTTTTTTTAAGTAGTAAATGCTCATCGTAGCGTTATTGGGCCATAGACGTAGAAATGAATTGCTATAGGGTGTTCTTTATATTATTGTAAACTATATAAATTACAAAAGGTTTGACTGGCATCTTCATTTCAAACGACACGACCGACCAAGACCCGATTATCATTTGGATGACTGCAGGCACTCGCTCATTTTGGACCAACCCGTAAATCACTGATTGCTATTCTTCTTGAATTCTTATTCTAGCAAATTTACACTTAGGGCTCTATCTTACACCCGGCGCAATGCGCGACACAAGTGTCTTTTGCTAGTTTCCACCCTACGCAATTATAATTTTCACGTTTAGCGCCGCGTTGTTTAAATAGCAAATGCATTTTTTTGCGCCCATGGCCGTTCTGGTCTGAAAACGAAGTGTGTTCAGGCGAATTGTTGGCGCGTTGCTATTTTGAGGCAACTAAAATAGACTACGCAATTGACCAACAAAAACCTGGTCTAAAGTCTAAAGTCAATGGCGCAATATGTTTTTTTGTTATTTAAAGAGCGCATTAGTAATATGCGCCTAAACGCGGGATTGCTTAACACATACATGAATGCGCAGCAGCACAAAAACGCTTTTAAATATGAAAGATTAAAGAATTTAATGTAAAAGATTATTATTGAGTCTCTTGGACATAAATGAGGACTAATTATGAGACGTTAAGGCACAAAGAGCTGCTTCACCTGCAGCCTGGTAGGTAAATAAATGCTTTGCTTTAAACAAATGCATCTGTTTCTAAATGTTTTTAAATGCTACCTCACGGATTTATTGTATATGATGACTCTATACCTGTGGATATGGTGAGATGAGAAACATTTTTAAGTAATGCTTAAAAAAACTGACGCTGTCCAAGTGCTGAAACGTGCGGAGAGCCGTTTGTAAATTCTTTATCTCCTGTTTGTAACAAATAAAGTATTTTTACAGTACAAACCTTTTCTAAAATACTTGTAAATTATTTTTTGATGATATTGGCTAGCCATTTAAAGCAATTAAAATCCTGCTTTTTTTCCCGTCATTAAATTAGCAAAAGTGGATTCGGACACGCCCATTTACACGTTGCGCTGTGCGCTTTAGACAATGCGCTTAGATCGTTAAAATAGGGCCCTTAGTCTTTTCATATTTAATATGAGCAACTCTAAATATGCTTAAAGGTTTTGGGAAAGTTTGATATATCCTATTAAATGCATAAGAATGTGACTGTACTATACCCAAAAAAGCAGGTGAAGCACTGTTTGAAATGAGAATTAAGATGCTAATGGACAATATCTAATACTATTAAAGCCAAATGTAAAAGCAATCAAACGAGGTCTGAAATTTTAAAAGTGACTGACTCCTTTTTGTGCTTTTGTTTCAGTCTGACTGCTGACAGTGTCAAAGCTGAGTCTCCAAAACAGCAAAGCAGTATGAAGAAAGTAATTGACTCTGGCGCAGAAGCGACTTCCGTGCCGTGGCTAATGGATTCACGAAAGCCACACGCTCAGGATTAAGAGAGGCGAGGTGTGAGCAGACTGCGCTCTCTAATGCTAATTAATAGCCATTTAAGGAAGACATTCACACAGACACACAGCTGCCCTAGCCAAGTCAATTACAGCGTGGGCGGAGCAGACAAAGGCAAGTGCTGTCAATCACTATGACACTCGCATAGTGGAAGTGAGGCAGTAGAATGAGCACTTATTATTTTTTTACTTTATTAATATGAAAGACAGTCAGAATGCCGATCGCACATTTCACTGCTAACGTGGAAGTGTTAAGATGGATAAGGGTTAACAGAGCTGAGACTGGATACTTTGATACTATTTAAAATGAAGCTGGGAATTTCAGTAAACCTTTGGTTGCCAAGCCCTCCAGCAATTTATTCTCAGTGTCTGCCCTGCTTGTACTTAGAGAAGCAGCCAACAATTACATGATTCGGAGGACTAAGAGGATCAAAGTCCGCTATATAACAGTAAGACAACCACACAGGTCCTCATGGGAATTAGGAAGGATTAAAATGAATTTTCAGCCTTGAGAGCGCTGTAGCACTAAATACAATTTTTTAAATATGATAGCTGAGACATAACTATTTATGGCTCTTGAATGTTTGAAATATGAAATGCAAATTTGACAAATTGTAAGACGTGCAAAGCAAAACAAGCATTACATCAAAGTCAAGGACAGAAATCATGTGTTAATCAGAGTACCTGTCTTATTTGAGTACACTTGATACATCTTGGTGTCTGTTTGATGTGTGAGTCTTTCTTGTGTAAGTCTTTGTGTTTGTGGGAAGGTTGCGCAAAAATTCTGAATCTAAGAATTGGCTTTGTTTCTGTTGATGAGTTTGAGTTAAATCAGCCAAGTATACAAGATGTTACACTGGAATGAAAGGAAAGAGGAATTCACTGCATGTCAGTTCAAGGAAATCCAACACTCTTACACATGAGGAATTTTATTAGTCCAACTTTTAAAAATAAACAAAAATATTTTTAAGTTCAATACTGTACATTTTTGGTAACACTTTTTTTTTAAGGGGTGTTCATAAGACTGACATGACATCTTTATAATCATGACATTACATGTTCCATGAACATTCAGGAGATTTTATGCACATAAATGAAAATGTGATCAATTATGTGATATTTAATGCAGAGATGACATTTTTTTAGATGTTTGTTATGACAATTTGACATAAAATGCATCATAACTTTTCATGACAAATTTACATTACCAAGACCACATAACTTGTCATAAATCTGTCATAAACATGACATAGCAGATAAATGATCAAAATTAAGAAACTACCTAACTGTATGGGTTAACATTACAGTAAGCTGTCATGTGGTTGGTTTTGACATTTGCTGTCATGAGGCCATTATAATTGTGTCTGATCACTTTTTACCAGTGATACAGGTGAAACTTGTCATTAAAACGTCATTAAGTGTTTATATTCTGTCAAATAGTTTTATAACAATGTCATGAATATTTTTCTTGACCTCAACTACAGTGGTACAAATTAAATTTGTCATTAAAATGTCATTAATTAAATTCCAATTTTAATTCTGCATCCTGTTTTTCACATAATTTAGAATAAAATAACTACATTTAAAATGCTTTTTTAAATCTAAATGGTGCACAACCCTGGAGGACTGTCTTCAGAGAGTGCCTATTCATTAAAGCAGATGTCTCCAACCCTGCCCAAAGTGAGCTACCGTCCTTCAGACTTCAGCCGTGGTCACACTAGACTTTAAGCATGTGAACGTTTGTCGGACATTGTTGTGGAGAGTGGGCAGGGAGCAGCTGATCAATATGATTTTTGGCTTTGTCCATTTGTGCTTTCAGTAGAGAGAAAGTTCTCACACATGACATACTGATTTTGTACTGGTCATAATGCTGCATGTGATACATATTCGCAGGTTAGAGTTCACCAAACTTGAACTTGGCCAAATACCGTCACAGGAGTTTGCATTGCCGGTCTGACACATTCTCATGCGTACGAATGGAAGTCAATAGAAAAAAAGTGTAGTGTGACTGCGGCTTTAAATTTCAACCCAGCTCCAACACACCTGTCTGCAATTATCAAGCAACTCTGAACACCTTGATTATCTGCTTTGGCTGGGTTTGATTGGGGTTGGAGCTAAAATCTGCAGGACGGTAGCTCACCAGCTCACTAGAAGTTCCCCCTTTTTGCCTCGCTGAAACAAAATAATCGCTGAGGACAATACAGAAAACACTGATCATCATGCTAAAATTAAGTACGAAAAGGGCATTAATAGGCCATAATAAGTGGTGTCTCTAAAAGCAGCTGTTCTATGTCAACTGACAGTGTGTGTGTGTGTGTGTGTGTGTGTGTGTGTGTGTGTGTGTGTGTGTGTGTGTGTGTGTGTGTGTGTGTGTGTGTGTGTGTGTGTGTGTGTGTGTGTGTGTGTGTGTGTGTGTGTGTGTGTGTGTGTGTGTGTACCTGGTAATTATCACGTTGTGGGGACCAATTGTCCCCACAAAGATAGGAATACCAGTGTTTTTGTGATCTTGTGGGGACATTTTGATGTCCCCATGAGGAAACAAGCTTATAAATCAAACAAGATGATGTTTATTGAAAATCTAAGGTACAAGAAAGGTTTTTGTGATGGTTGGGGTTAGGGAATGGGGCAGGTAAGGGGGATAGAATATACAGTTTGTATGGTATAAAATGCATTACATCTATGGAATGTCCCCACAAAACATGGAAACCAGAATGTGTGTGTGTGTGTGTGTGTGTGTTGCGCTTTCTATTTTTTTTTATGATTAATTCAAATGTACATTTTGACATGATTTTAATTTTATTGAAATCGTGGGATTCAGGTTTTGATCGGGAGTTTGTTACAGTCAAAGTGAAACATCATCTGATTTCACAGCAGGGTTTTCCTGCATTGAAAATGAAACAGCAGCCGCTCAAAAGTTCGGAACTCCAAAACCAATTAGGCTATATAATTTTATGCGCTTTTGTTCTGTAAACGCTGTGGGAGAAGTAGAGCTCCGTTATCTCTCTTCGTGCATGTTTCTTTTCCTACCGCGTTCGCGCTCTGTCCCTCAGCTCTGTTCTTGAAAAGCAACAAACAAAAGTACAGGGGTCTTATTTATAAAGCGTGCATATACACAAAACGGGGCTGGAAACGTGCGTACGCCAGTTCCCACGCAAAGGTTATGATCTCTAAAAAACAAACTTGATGGGAGAATTGAGATGCAGGGTGGGATCTGAGAATTATTCATGTATGCACACTTGCAGGTGATCTGTGATTTATAAGGGGGAAAATTTTTGGTTTTATAAGCCTCAATATTTTTTGGCATACGCCATTTTTGGCTTTTGGGCTTTTAGTAAGGATCTTACATACAGTTTTATAAATGAGACCCCAGATGACTGAAACCATGACCCAAACCTCAGGTGGCAGTTGTACCTGCTGAATTATAGCTATGTATGAAACATGTCTGCACTGACTGCATCTATTTTAGTGCAGATGAAGCGCTGTGTCTGCACAGATAGTGCTCGTCTGAATGAAATGCAAAGGCAGAGCAAACAATACGGTAGCCTATACACAAAGTTTAGGATGTCCTATTTGGCAAGGTGAAAAGCGTGACTAGAAATGTATGATTCGCAAACGAATTACTTTTTGAACAGATTTATTTTAAAGAATGGTTCAAAAGAAGTCATTCATAGCATAAATTATTCAAATTAATACAAAATTATTGATGAAAAATATAATGTTACGAATAGAGAAATAATAGTTGAATAGTTTCAATTAACATGTGATGTGACTTTTACAGTCAAATACAACAAAACATTATAAAATGCCTAAACATGTGTTTCAGGTGTAGTTTTCACATTAATGCTACCATTATATTTCTAAAGAATGCCTATTTTTTGCATAAATATAAAAAAGTGAATTAATTTTACATTTATACCATAACTATCCTTTAGTGGACTTGGATAAGAACTTTAGTTTCTTTAACAGATGTTCTTGCATCTTAAATACAAAATCTTATTGGAAAGAGAATGTTAGGCTACTGCAGTATTGTTGTAGTTATGTGTTAAGTTGACTAAAAAATCTGAATTGTTAATCGGTCAAATGTTCTGAAAATAACAGCCAATGGCGGCCCAATGTGGCATTGTAACTAAACCGACGTCTGCCCGGTCATATGACCTACTCAACCCAGAATGCAATGCACATAAACAGTAATGATGTATATTTTATGTGTTTGTAGCAATGGTTTTAGTAGTATAAGGCATGTATAGTGTGCTACAGCATACAAATAGTTACAGATGGAGTACCTTTTTAGGCATTACGTGCCCTCTTGCTGCATTCCCGGCATCCTCCCAAGGACGGGTGTCAGAAAGCAATCGCTATTAGTCTGAGTATGCTCTGCTAGTGGATAAATATTGGTAGCTTTTAGCAAATGAGTAACAGTGTCATCGATTAAGATTAGCGTGCATTTTAGCATTGCGTCATAAAAATACAATGATATTGCTCCTTCAATGTCAGAGGTAAGACAAATGATTAAAGTGGTGTTAAATATGGTGAAAATTAGAGTACTTGAAAGATAAAGAAAACACAGCAAACATCTCATATGCATAAAGCTGTTTATTAATAAACTCCTTGAGCCTCCAATGCTTGATTGATGTGAGTGACATACACTAGCTCACTTTGGCAGCGAGAGGAGTCAGCAATTGATGTTCTCTTTATAAGATGAAACTTCATCCAAAACCCCAGAGAAAAATTAGATGGGTTTCTTCCTCCCAAGGCAGGTTAGCAAGTTGAACTCTTCCAGATTAAACTGTTTCGCTGAAGTCTTTAAAAGTAATTATGGGGGTTGCATCCCATTTAATGTTTATGGTGTTTACACCATAATAAGGCCACACTGGAATGCTTTAAAATGATTTCTGAAAGTCATTGTGAGCTTTGATTTCGGCTTACTAGCATCCATGCAGAGCTGCTTGAAGCAACACAGAAATCAGATATATGTGAAGGATGGTGTATTTTGGCAAGTGATAAATTATTTAATCGTCAGTTTGATGTATTGGTAATTTTGTGACGCATTAGGGGACTAGTAAGAATAAACGAGAGCTGCACTGTCTACACACTGCCAGTGAAGCACAGATAAGACATAACGGCCCTTACAGACTCATTGGTGCCTTAAAATGATCAGAGAATCCTTAAAATGTACTTAATGGTAGTTTAAGCTTAATTATTGTATGTGTAATGGGAAGTGGGGTTTTATAAAACTAAGTGTTTCTTAAACTTACTGAATATTTTCACAGTGAAACAAATTGACAGCGTGTGATGAACTGTTAACCTCACCCTCTCGTTGTCTGTGTTTATACCTGTTGTAAACAGTGGGAAAGTATTGATAAGTCAATAATATTGATATAAGCAAAGGTATCCATCAGAATTTCTGACAGTTAAATCTATTTTCTCCTTGAGGGCAAATTGGAAGTTAATAATGATTATACATTTATCATGCCAGGTCAGAGAGGAAGAGCTGTATTGTTTTATTAGTGTCACTATTTAAATATTTCCCCAAGTATTATGAGGGTGATTTATTGTCTTGGGATCCGACATCAGAAATCCTCTCTCATTCTTTCATGTTAAATGATTAATCACTTTTAAGACCTATTATTTGGCTGTTTTGCCCTCCGCATCTGATTAATGACGAATGCTAGAGATCATGATAGAGTTGCACCGGCCATTTATTTTAAATTGGGTCAGGCCGTTTACACCAGAGGCATTTGTGGTGTTGAAAAACCGTGCATTGTGCCCCACATACAGTAACAGTCAATAGAAAAACATTGCATTTTGGTTAAATATATGTTTTTAAATACATAAACTATGATATACAGTACAGTATATTATCCAGAGGGTAGTAGCAAAAGTTTATTATTTAGGTTTGGCCATACACTCTGCTTCTCAATATGCTTCCTTGTCTCCTTGCTCCTATACGTTCTACATCCTACGACCCGGGAACCGATTGAGCTCTGCCATCTTTTAGGACATCTCAATTCTTTAATTGCACTGCAAGGAGGCGAGGAACGAGGAGTAAGGAGGCTTTCTGAGGAGTCATGAGCGAGGATACACAAGTGTAATTGTCACTTCATTAAACACACATAAATCTTGCTATTAATCGTTCAATTATTGTAAATGTAGCCTCATTTCAGACTGTATATTTAATATTTATGTTTAAACCACCGATCTTAATAAATTATTAGTGGTGTAGACACGTATATTATTTTACAGCAGTTTTAAGAATGTCTTTATTTTAGGAGATGAACTCTGACTCAAGTATGTATTTAACTTTATTTGATTAAATATTTACGGTTTTAAATACACTTGATAATTTGAAAACAGAGAATAAACGTTAGAGAGTAAGGAAAGAGGATATCATTTCACTTAATACTTCGTCTCCTCCTTCCCTGCATCCTAGGAGGGTGGAGCTAAGACGCGAGGAAAGGAAGCAAGGAAAGGAAATGAGGATGCACAAATAAGAATTGAGAAACACCCCTACCCACCTGCATTCTTTAGATCCAACCCTGCTCCAGCACACCTGCCTCTAATTTTAGGCCTTGTCCACATGGGTATTTTTATAACCGTGACTTTTTTCAAACAGAAACGCAGTATCACGTCACTTAAACCGAACATTTTTGAAAACCTCTGCCAGGGTGAGGTTTTTCAGAAATGCCAGTTACAGTGTTGTCATGTAGACAGTACAAACGGGGTTTTTGCGTCTGATTAAGGCTTCTGATTGGCCAACGTGGCTTTACGACAGCGCGTGTTTTTGCGTGTTCATGTAGGTGGAGATTTATTTTAACCCGAGCATGTGTGTAGGGGATTTTTTTTTAAACCGCAAGAGGAAAAACGAAAAAAAGAGGTTATAAAAATACCCGTGTGGACTACGCCTCAGGTAGCCATGTAAAGCTTGATTAGCAGATTCAGGTGTGTTTGATTTGGGGTTGGAGGTGAACAGGAGTTGCAGGAAAGAAGATCTCCAGGAGCAAGGTTGGTGACCACTGCCATGGAAGAACCTTTAACATCCAAAAGTTAAGGTTCTTCAGATTATAAATTTGGACTGTTTGTGTGTTTGAAAAAGTGAAAGTGTGACCATGGTGTCAAAAAGTGTTGCCCCCCTCCAGATTTCTTATGTTTTTGCATATTTTTCACACTTTAATGTTTCAGATCATCAAGCTAATTTAAATATTAGTCAAAGATAACACAAGTGAACACAACATGTGGTTTTTAAGTAAAGGTTTTTATTATTAATCGAAAACAAAATCCAAAACTACATGGCCCTGTGTGAAAAAGTGATTGCTTCGCATGTTAAAACATAACAGTGGTTTATCACACCTTAGTTCAATTTCTCCAGCCACATCCAGGCCTGATTACTGCCACACCTGTTTGCCAATAAGAAATCACTTAAATAGGACCTACCTGACAAAGTGAAGTAGATCAAAGATCTATCAGTCTGAAAAAATATAAAGCAATTTCTAAAGCTTTGGTACTTCAGCAAAGCACTGTAAGAGCCATTATCAACAAATTTGCGAAAACATGGAACAGTGGAGAACCTTCTGAAGAGTGACCCAAAATGGGCGTGTACATGGCGGGATATGTGACCAATATATATTTGTTATATACAGTCTTGTTCAAAATAATAGCAGTACAATGTGACTAACCAGAATAATCAAGGTTTTTAGTATATTTTTTATTGCTACGTGGCAAACAAGTTACCAGTAGGTTCAGTAGATTCTCAGAAAACAAATGAGACCCAGCATTCATGATATGCACGCTCTTAAGGCTGTGCAACTGGGCAATTAGTTGAAAGGGGTGTGTTCAAAAAAATAGCAGTGTGGCATTCAATCACTGAGGTCATCAATTTTGTGAAGAAACAGGTGTGAATCAGGTGGCCCCTATTTAAGGATGAAGCCAACACTTGTTGAACATGCATTTGAAAGCTGAGGAAAATGGGTCGTTCAAGACATTGTTCAGAAGAACAGCGTACTTTGATTAAAAAGTTGATTGGAGAGGGGAAAACCTATAAAGAGGTGCAAAAAATGATAGGCTGTTCAGCTAAAATGATCTCCAATGCCATACAATGGAGAGCAAAACATGAGAGACGTGGAAGAAAACGGAAGACAACCATCAAAATGGATAGAAGAATAACCAGAATGGCAAAGGCTCAGCCAATGATCACCTCCAGGATGATCAAAGACAGTCTGGAGTTACCTGTAAGTACTGTGACAGTTAGAAGACGTCTGTGTGAAGCTAATTTATTTTCAAGAATCCCCCGCAAAGTCCCTCTGTTAAAAAAAGGCATGTGCAGAAGAGGTTACAATTTGCCAAAGAACACATCAACTGACCTAAAGAGAAATGGAGGAACATTTTGTGGACTGATGAGAGTAAAATTGTTCTTTTTGGGTCCAAGGGCTACAGGCAGTTTGTGAGACGACCCCCAAACTCTGATTTCAAGCCACAGTACACAGTGAAGCATGGAGGTGCAAGCATCATGATATGGGCATGTTTCTCCTACTATGGTGTTGGGCCTATTTATCGCATACCAGGGATCATGGATCAGTTTGCATATGTTAAAATACTTGAAGAGGTCATGTTGCCCTATGCTGAAGAGGACATGCCCTTGAAATGGTTGTTTCAACAAGACAATGACCCAAAACACACTAGTAAACGGGCAGAGTCTTGGTTCCAAACCAACAAAATTAATGTTATGGAGTGGCCAGCCCAATCTCCAGACCTTAATCCAATTGACAACTTGTGGGTTGATATCAAAAATGCTGTTTCTGAAGCAAAACCAAGAAATGTGAATGAATTGTTAAAGAATCATGGAGTGGAATAACAGCCTTAAGAGCGTGCATATCATGAATGCTGGGTCTTGTTTGTTTTCTGAGAATCTACTGAACCTACTGGTAACTTGTTTGCCATGTAGCAATAAAAAATATACTAAAAACCTTGATTATTCTGGTTAGTCACATTGTACTGCTATTATTTTGAACAAGACTGTATATTCACATACACACACTTGCAAGTGATCTGTGATTTATAACAGGAAGAGTGCCTACAGGTGTAAATGTTTTCATAAATCATAATATTTTGGGCTTTGGGGCACATGTTTTAGTAAGGATCCTACGCATAGTTTTATAAATGAGCCCCCTGTGCCCAGTTGCATGAAACTCCTTAAGTGAGGGTTTCCCTGAGGGAGAAAAAATTCCCTGAGGGAAGGGATTTCTTAAAGAGCGTTGCAACAAACGTCTTAAGTGTCACCCTTACCTAAGTGTTTATACTAAGTATTTTCTGTTTGTCTCTATCAAAACATGGCAATGGAAGTTGTTGCTATAGTTACAAAACCTCACAGCGTAAACAAATCAATGCATGCAGCTCAACAGACGGCGGATTTGTGTACAATGAATTGTCGCAAATAACAGACTGTAAAGTACCACATGTATAAAGCCTCAAAGTAATTAAAACTTGAACCACTTTGGATTGACTGTCGATAAACTTTCCTTTTCTTAAATAACCATAAAATCAGCCATCGCCTGTGATGTTAAAGGATCTGTTAAAGGTGAAATAGGTACTAAGGACTTTGTAGCAACGCATAGCAGAACTTAAGGGAATGCTTTAGCATTTAAGGGTAAATACTTATTGACAGCCTTATGGTTCCCTAAGTGAACACTTAAGTTTTTTTATTAAGGGTACCCTTAACCTTATATCTAAGAGATTTCTTAGCTTAAAGGAATATTCAATTTTCTTAAAAGAAAAGTCCAGATAATTTACTCACCACCATGTCATCCAAAATGTTGATGTCTTTCTTTGTTCAGTCAAGAAGAAATTATGATTTTTTGAGGAAAACATTGCAGGATTTTTCTCATTTTTATGGACTTTAATAGAGCCCAACATTTAATACTTAACTCAACACTTAACAGTTTTTTTCAATGGAGTTTTAAAGGACTATAAACAATCTCAAATGAGGCATAAGGGTCTTATCTAGCGAAACGATTGTCATTTTTGACAAGAAAAATAAAAAAATATGCTCTTTTAAACCACAACTTTTCGTCTAGGTCCAGTCCAGCGTGACCTAACGTAAATGCGTACTGACGTAGGGAGGTCACGTGTTACATATATAAAACGCACATTTGCGGACCATTGTAAACAATAAACTGACACAAAGACATTAATTAGTATCAGTTGACATACAACAACGTAGGAATGGTCCTCTTTCAACACACTTGTAAACACTGGGGCGGAGTTTCGCGTTCGTCCTCTGTGACCTCTTGACGTCATGACGTATTGCGTGGGGTCACGCTGGCGCATCACGACCGGATCTAGACGAGAAGTTGTGGTTTAAAAGTGCATCTTTTTCTTGTCAAAAATGACAATCGTTTCACTAGATAAGACCCTTATGCCTCGTTTGGGATCGTTTATAGTCCTTTGAAACTCCGTTGAAAAAAACTGTTACAGTAAGTGTTAAGTATTAAATGTTGGGCTCTATTAAAGTCCATTAAAATGAGAAAAATCCTGCAATTTTTTCCTCAAAAAACATAATTTCTTCTCGACTGAAAAAAGAAAGACATCAACATTTTGGATGACATGGTGGTGAGTAAATTATCTGGATTTTTCTGTTAAGAAATTTGACTATTCCTTTAAGGACTTTCATGCAACTGGGCACTGGTCTTCATTAGATAATATTTAGGAAATTTGAAAGGGAAGCTATGTTTTGGCAGTACTTTTCTCACAGAAATTAGACTCCAAAAACCGGATAACTTTGACTTTCAGAATGGACAGTATACTTCAACCACTTTGCTGGTAAAAGTAAAAATAGTATATTGCTGACACTTTCAAATGGGGACTTTTATTTGGGTATGTCTGGCCATAAGGTGTTACCTCTTTTACTTGAGATTGAGTATAATTTAGCCTGAGCCTATCGGCTGAGGGTCTATTAAGTCCGGCCCAATACCTGCTTCTAGCATTTTTTTTTTGTTTTGTTATTACAATCATCACAATTATTAAAATTGTTTCCTTTTCTTTTTCCTGACTGAAGCTTTTTTCTTAATTGTCCTGCCTGAGTTGATACAGACAGTGGTTAATCAAAGTGATCTGCTGTGGGGACAAACAAAGTACCCAACACATCTCTGGCGGCTTTTAAGTAAAGGCCATCAGTCTCCTTAATTAGGTCTTCTCATTTTAGCTGAGCCTAAAATCACTTCAGTGCAGCTCCTTTTCTCAGGCTTTCACCGATTTTAATTAGGCCCATTGGAATATTAGCCCTGTTTTTCCTCTGTTCCCTCTCATTATGAAATGAGACAAATGAATATTTGACTTTCATATACGTCCTCTCCACCTAGCCATACAGTGCTCACCTCCTCAAACCCTTTTTCATTCTGGGGTCAAGGGAACAGAGCTCCCTAAAGTAGGATGGTAAATGGGGCTGCGAATAAGAGCGTGATATATGATCAACCTTGCCTCCCTCTAACCCGGACTAATTAACCATGTCAACACGGGAGATTATTCCTCTCTGTGCTGATGCTGAACATCGTCCAAACCTCCACTTAATCTGCCATCCTCTAATTCTACATCCTGTTATTAAAGTCCACCACATGAGTATCACACAAAGAGTGAAATTATTTATAACTGTGAAATTTAATGGCACTCTTTATTGGTCAGGCACTCAATATGGTCTTATTTTTTTTACATGTACACATTTGGAAGACACTTTTATTATTTATTGATCCATTTTTTTTAAAACTATAGTTAGTGTGTAATGTTGCTATAATAGCATAAATAATACCTGTAAAATGATAACACTTAAAAGTTCACTGCCATGCAATAAATTTTCTTTAACAGAATTTGCCTTTCAAAGCCTACAGCGAACGGCCAGTTTGGACTACATTTCTCTACATCCTGCTTTAATAGGCTATATGCCCAGCTGCACTACTTCCTGAACTTCAGCCAGCTCTTTGTTTCCTGTCTGCCATTATTGGACAAACTGATTAATCCTCGGTAGTCACAACAACAATAATCAGACACACCTGGATTAATCAGTTTGTCCAATAATGGAAGACAGGAAACAAGGAGCTGGCTGAAGTTCAGGAAGTAGTGCAGCTGGGCATAAAACCTATTGCGTCACTAGAACAGTTTTTTGACTAAACTTCGCCCACATGAAAATGTCAGTTGCTAGCTACGGCTCAAATGTCTCTGCTAAGCTGCTGTCGAATCACACCACACTAAACAAACTGCACAATCAGAACTCATTACATATTTCTGAAGGACGGACTTCATAGAACAAGGAAGACATCAGCCTGTTTTTAGGACAGTGAAAATAGCAGTATACAGATAAGGAAATTGTGTCAAAATACCACGTTTTTAACACGTGAAACATGAACACATGTTATATTGCACACAACATCAAACCATACCCTTGAGGGGAATCATTAAGAGTATTAAATTTGCAGTCATACACATTCAATGAATTTACATATGCTGTGGGTAAAAAGTAATTATTAGAAATTATTTAAAAACATTTAATGTCAAAATGCTCATATGCTCATCTTATCTTATTATTCATCTTATCATATAATTGAAAGTGTAATGGAAGTAGTTTTTATAATATCACTGTTTATTGCAGTGAATGTCAGCTATAGTGGCCCACAGGCCAAATCAGACTGGTCAATCATTTTAATGTGGCCTTCTGATTAATTTATATGCTAACGCTGCACTGCTGAATGGGTAAGAGTGATTGTGCAAAATAGCAGAATGTGGCCATGAACTCAGCAGTGATTAATAAGCACTTTTACCATAGTTCAGCTACACTAGTTTGCCAAACATGACCTGGCACCATTTGTTATTCATCAGATCAAATCATATGCATTTTGCAAACAATGTGGCTACAGACAAAGTTTCTAACGTAAGAATACAGATCTGCTGCTGTTGATGCAGTGTTACATCAGTGCTGTGTATAATGGCATAATCGCTCATTGAAAAATACAGAAAAAACAATTGGTCCCAGGTGATTGGACATTATATCTTCTCTCAATCTCCTTCATTAAAGTCAGGTATATTCCACAGTGATAATGTGAAGCATCACTGAATCTACATGCATGCGTAGTTTGTATCCTAGATTTGTTTACACATACATCTGTGCATCAGCTTTTATTTGCAGACATGTGTTGTTTCCTCATGCAGTTTATTCCAATATATCATTAGTTCTTGTTTTTTTTTTCAAGATAATTATGTTCTGCAGAAGCAAAATTCATTATTGAGAATTAAGAGAACTGCATAGGAGGGAATAAATGACTCAATTGAAAACATTTCTTCATTTAATGTTAAAACACTTACTATTAAGGGTGTTTGCATTTGGTTTCTTTGTTGTATGTATGTATGTATGTATGTTGGACCTAAATTACACAAATTTTGCAAATGTTTATAATTTTAAAGATTTTTAGAGAAAATGGTGCTGGCCCAGCCAGAAAAACCTTAGTTTACTTTTCAGTGATGTTTAACAGGTCTGCATAAGTCTTATGCCATAAGACCTTGTAGACAAAACAGCATACTAGACATAGTATTGAAACAATACTATGAGTAATGGATCAGAGTTTTCGAATCAATCCTTGTTAACGTTTATGTAGCCTATGTTGAAGTACAACAAATAATGCTTATTTTTTTTCTTCACCTTTAGTTTAGTAGGCTAATTGACTGACTTAACGAGGAACATTTTAAGCATTTTTTATTCAAGACCTACAATTGTTTTAGAAGTAAGAATTGTAAAAAGTCAGTAGATAGGACAGTCTTTGTAGGCCTGCATCAATTGGTATAGCATTGGATTAGCAGCATGGCCATAGGTTCGATCCCAGAAGACACACATAGTAATAAAATGTATAGCTTGTAATGCATTGTAAGTCCCTTTGGATAAAAGGATCTGCCAACTGCATGCACACGTAAAATGTTTTTAATGCTTGTGGTATTTTTTTCAATGATGTAATTGTCTTTAGAGATTAACTGCTTTATTTGTTACATTCTAAAATTACATTTACTATGAGACATTAGTGGGAATCCATCTGAAATTGACTCAATAGCGCAAAGTGATCTTACTTTGACAGGTGTTTGGACAAGGGATTGAAAATTAAGAGAGATTAGTGATGCCTGCCGAAAATAAGAGTTGTTTCAGATGTATTTCTTATACTTTGATGAATATAAAGGCATTTTTTTTGTTTTCGAAATACCTAATGAATAATTCACAAAAACACTTGTAACATAAAAAGTTAACATAAAGTAAATCAGGAATATCTGTTTCTTGTCAAATATCCATATACAGTCATTATTATTGTCATGTTGTCTGAGATACTTCGCAATTTTGCACCTGCTAAAGTAGTTGAATTGATAGATGGCACCTGCCTCCCGCTCCTCACTGGATTCAAGTTTTGCACTTTACTAGTTTCATGTTTCTTTTTAGTTTTTAATACCTGTTGTTTCAAATCATCACATCTTCTTTGTTTCCAGTGTTCCCATTTATTTGATCCTCTGTATAACAGGTAATACAGAAGAAGATAAATAAAAGGTCTACTGTGCAATTAGTTAATATAGGAAACTAAAATGTGTTTTAGTGTTGGTAGAAGCTCTATATTACATGCTGTGACTATGAATGTATGAATGTACTCTATCAAACAGAGTCAGTACTCTTCATTCCATATACTGTACACACTTGTGGGACATCTGCTCTGCTTATCAAGAGGGACAAATGAAAACCTTAAACATACTTTCGAATGGTTTAGTGACTCCGCAATAGTGCAAAAACTGCAAGTGGTTCAACCCGGTGCTCAGGTAGAATATATAGTTCATGAGAGGTACTCTAGGAGTAGGGAAAAATCCAAAGACAAAAAAGCAGGTCACATGCACATTACACTATTCAGGCATTTAGGGCAAATAACGTACCCATTTATTTATTATATGATATAAACAAAGCATACAAAACAGTCACAACCTTTTAAAAATGAACTTAAAATATTGAGTCAAACAACTGATTTATTTGAAGAAAAGATGAAAAAGTGATGACAATCCGCTGTAAATATCAGATCCGGTGTAGACTGATTCAAAAACTGCCGCCAGAAGAAGTGATGATACGTCATTTATGATGAAAAGGCATTGGCTCTCGTGTGTCTCGTGACCGATTGCATCATTACCTCAGCTAAGAATGTGAAGCGCTATTGGCTCTTGTGACCGACTACATCGTGCTGGTTTATTTTTGAATGAGATCTGACTGTGCGTTTTGATCACAGAGTTCTTCATATAAAGTAATCATATGGCTTCAGTTTGCAACGCAAATGGTTTGTAATACTTTTATACTGTTTTATGCAATAAATACCTGACTGTATTTTTACTTGCGTGATTTGTTTATATGGTTGAGAAGTGGTTGGGTTTAGGGTAAGGGTGAGGGTGGGGTTAGATGCTCCAGAATATATTTAAAACTATAAATGTTTATGAAACCGTTTCTACATTTACAAATTCAAAAATTAAATGTGTCTAATCTGATGTATAAGGCAAAAAACTAAAAACGTATCAACATGTTGTGTAAGCTACTGCCACTAGAGGACACTAATCCCTTAATATGTCACTTTACGTCTTAATAAGGTGCTTGCACAAACAACATATGAGGTCGTTGTTTTTTGGAGGACAGTCTCATAAAAAGAGAAGGAATGAATAAAAATCCTTTATTAGGTATGGCTTAAGTCATATTAAAATGAATAAGCCAACATGTTTCAACCAACAAGTGGTCTTCTTCAGAGCAAAGCAACGGAAAAAACCCTTTGACAATCAAAATTCCACTTTTGTCCATTGTGTTGAATGCTCTTTATCACAACTTTTGCTTACGACTAGCTTTACATGTTATTTACAAAATCACAAGACTATAAAATAAATTACAGTACATTCTAGTCTATTGAATAACTTTTACTGATTGTTTTCTTATTGTTGAGAAAATTCCCTTAGGTAATCTAAAAGGGATGGAATTGACATGACCACATACACACACTAATTATGTGATTAAAACCCACTTTTGTTGGTTCCCTGTGTCAAAAACACAACTGATATATTCAGTGTTTTACAACTTATATTGCATTAGACTGCAGTCAAAGTTAATACTGTATTTAAAATGAAATGGATTTAACTCATTGGTTTAGCAGCTTTCGGCATTCTGCTGATGTAACATTGAGACAAACATTTCTAAAAATATTACCGTGAACTGAAAACATGGGCTGCAAAAACAAGATGTAACAAAAAACTTTAAGACCGTACAACTTATTCATCAAATGTACTTATATGCCTTACAGCCTTGTTTTCATTCATATCAAATTAAATATGGCTATAACAAGACCAAGGTCCATAAAGGCATCTGTGATGAATGAATTTGCCTGTGCAAGTAACATTGTAGCAATGTCCAGGTCATTTGTAATGTGCCAATGGCTATGACCACAGTTGTTACAAGGTGGCCTTAATCAAATATGACATCTATAGTTTATCTAATAACAGTGAGAGTAATCTAAATCTAGCTCAGGATGATTCAAAACCTCTTACTGCAGTTAAACCTGATGTGATGTAATGTCATTAACTTTTTTGTCATATTGCTGGATTAACAATTTAACTTGTCTTACCTACATAAACTACAAGTAAAGCCATTGTAGTATAGCCCACTCTTTACCCGTTACAAGGTACCCAGAGCATATACTGTACATATTTGAAAAAGTGCATGCTATGAATTGCATATTGAGAAGTGCATGTTACAAACTATGTTGCGAGTCATATTTCCAAATAAACAAACTATCATCATTAAAAACACATGTACTGTTACCAACAGGGAGTCTCCCTAATCACTACCACCACAGTATCTTTGGGGTTTTTGTTATTTGAAATGCGATTCAGGGGCCTCTAGCCATTAAATAACTGTTTGTTAAGTGTTGGTTATGTCGAAGGTTTAAGTGTAGTGTTTACTTTGAAAAGTACCATGTTTGATTTCGGTTAGTACTGTCTATAGAGAGCAAATGAGACAGAGACAATGACATGCTTTAGAATGACCCCTGAGGGACTCTTTATTGAAGAATACGTCGGTGTGGTGATGCGAGGAGTTGGTGAGGGAAAGAGTCGTGGAAAATCCAAGGCTTACGCTGTCAGTTTTTGGCAGAAACGGTGCGTAGTGCTCAGGACGCAGAACGCGTTGGGAGCAGTGCCAGTTATTTCCTGGAAACGGATAGAGAGGGATTGGAAAGAACCTTAGAGGAGGTCAAACACACCTTTGTTTGGTTCTGCTGGTGTTAAGATCTCATTGTTTTTGGGTAATGTAAGCATCCAGCTCCGCCCAGATGCGTGTGACACTGACTGGAGTTTTCAAGAGCAACACTTGTTTGAGCATGGTCATGTATTCATGCTATTTTCGTTTCCAGGATTTCTTTAGCGTAGCACTTTTTGTTCATTTTTTAAAAGCTTCCCTCAGGCTGGGCTTCCAGTTTAGTACAGCACCTTGCATTTTCCAAGAAAAGTATAATTCCACTTAACCATAACTTTTGATTCATGTCACATTATTAAAAGTAACTGTAATAACCAAGGTATTTACAAAGCTGTATTGTGTTTTTCGTTAATTCGAACAAGCAGCAGCCATCAATCCACACAAACAGCAGACTTTCATCTGTGAATGTTCATGCAATTTTATGTATTCTTTATAAATGCAAAGTGTCTTGCTTTTTGTTAAGCAACTCGTTTCAAAAATTCTGTCATCATTTACTCACCCTCATGTTGTGCCGTCAACTGTAAACTATCCCTTTAAGTATCAACTTGACTTCATTCTGTATTGTCCTTAATCTACACCACCAACCTGGCAACCTGTAAAATTTCCTCTGGTTTGAAAGCAATGAACAGCACTTTTTTCCTCAACCACCCTTTCAATTTACTACGGGTTAGTGCAAGAGAGTAAAAACCTATACAAACATCAAAAAGATAAAGTGCAACTAAATGAAAACCAGGAGATGAAATAGAGATGACTTACCGAGCAGGTCGGTATTTTTATTGTAGGGTGAGGTTTGATGAATTGAATTGAACTTATCGTACTGTAGGTTTAGCACATGGGGGAAATAAAGAGAAGTTTAGTTGCGCTAGTGAGCTTGTACAAAGACACCAAACACATTGGCAATATTTATCTGTATTTCATGTCATTTTTACACGAAAAGTACATCCCACCCAGACCTCCCCAGAGAGAATTGTCTCGATGATTTAAGACACTGCTGTGCAGGGTGTGTGCGTTTTGACAGCAAAGCAGCGAGAGTTGGAGGTTGGTGAATAATAGGTGATGATGCTTTGCCAGTATTACTAAAAACGTTTTTAACTTCACATACTGTATACAGTAATTAGACTGTGCTTGCTTACTGCTCCACACCTGGGCTTCCAGTAAGCACCTGATATCAATAATTTATGCTTCCCTGCCTTGTGCATTGTGTGTGGAGTGTTAAAGCACATTACCGTAGTGGTGGTGATAATGGTAATGGTGCTGATTGGAGAAATGCAGTTTTGGCTTATTAGTTCATCCATCCAATTCAGAAACCAGCTCAAAAAAGCCATCATTTTGAGATCTGCCGGAGCTGTCGCAGTGTTTTTGTGGAGTATCATGTGTCAAAATATTTTTTTTGGATTTTCATATTTTACATTTATATTTAATGGAGCTGCGTACTCCTGTTAAAATTCCAAATAAGTGTTTTTTTTTCCGATTGAAACCGAGAGGATTGTAATGAATACTGCTGTGTCATATAATTTTAAGGTTTCCAATATAATGTGCAGAAAGAAGCCGACATTGTACACGGCAATAATTAAGGTCAAATTATCAGTGCATTGATGTAGAGGCAATATCTTCGTGTGGCTCCAACAGAGGATAAATGTGTTTTATAACTCCAAGTGCAGTGATTAAATTTTCATGGAAAACTTTAGGGGAATAGCTGGGCAAGTAATTTTATGTAGAATTAGTGGCTGGATTTAAGATAATGTCATTTTCGTTAATGACATGGATTTTTGGAAATGTTATAAAGGCTTAGGGACTAGTAGCACTGATGTAGTGTAAGAACTGCGCTCGCCTCTCAATGATACTGAAGATTAGTCTCCTGTATAGCTTGGTAAAGCATTGCGTTAGTTACGCAAAAGGTCATGGGAAACACACATACTGATAAAAATGTATACAGTACTTTGTAATGCACTGTAAGTCGCTTTGGATAAAGCTTCTGCCGAATGCATAACTGGCATGTAAATGTAGTCTTAAAGGCACACCATGGAACTTTTTGGCCAGTAGGGGGTGCTAGACATGTATTTTTCACGTTTAGCACCCCTAGAGGCCACAAGCGCCGCAGCACGGTCGCAAAGGAAAAGAAGACAACTCTTTAGATCACAAAGTGTGCCTTCCAGCATGTCATGTGTCATATAATATAATTTCATAGGATTTACATTCATCAAACACCAAATTGCGTAGCTCACGTTTACAAGCCAGTTGTAACGGTGGTCGCTTGGTTAAAGTTAAAAAAAATTGCCCTAAAGGGGAATCGAACCCAGATCACCATGTCATAGGTCCATGACGCTACCATGGCACCACAATGTCACGTGATATAATCCTGTGTTCCAGGCAGGTTTTTGAGCTCATGAATTACGACTTCAAAACCACAACTCTGAACTCTCCAAGTAGCCTCCAGTAAAATTCACGTAAAAAATAGTGTTTGGGCGCCAGACAGGACTTATATATGCAAGCATTATAACATTACTTACTAGTACAAAAGCATGAGGGCCAAGTCAGCATCGGTCAGAAACCCCTCCTCCTTCTTTAGTTCACGCCAGCGAGCGAACGCTGGCCCTATATAATTGATCCTCGTCCTTCTTTTTATTCTGTCACTGTCCCCTTTTCTTTTTCTGGTCTCCTCCGACAAAACCTTGGGTTTCTTCTTCTTAGTTGCTGCTTCGGCCATGACAAAAACATCAGGAAAATAAATAGTTGCAGTCTCACGTCCAAATTTGAGGAAGTGGAGACAGTGACATATGCAGTAAAGCAGATTTTTTTTTGTTTTTTGTTTTGTGCTCGGGTTACTACCCGAAACCCCAAATTTAAAAGTACGAGTAAAAGCAATACAGACACTGTCAGGCTACGGTGGACATGTCTTTCAACCTATTTTAAGTCGATGTACCATCACAAGGGTCTTGCAAATATATTATAAAGGTTGAATTACTTCAAAGTGTCACTTTAAGCTGTAACATCTTCTTTATCCAGGGACAAAGGTGAAAGGTTATGAAGACTGAATGTAATAAAACATGAATATTAATAACAATAAATAGTTATGTCAATATGATTAAAAATACTTTTAGATGCTTTGGCACTGTTGAAACATTTGTCTTAAATAAATCTAATTTATTCAGATCAGTTGTCTTCTTGTGTTTTTTTCTCAGTGACTTAATGCACCTGATTTTATATCCATTTTATATCCTCTTTTGCAAAAGATCCCTATCATCTCCATCTCCAAACACATTTTGGATATCTCTTATCGTTTTCCATCTTGTCTTTTCTCACTTAAACAGTAGGTACTTCATCTTGAGCCTGTCGCTGCTGCATTTTCCACTGTGACCCTATCACCCTCTTATTATTTTGTCTACGTTTTGTTTCAGCTGTGTTCTAGCTGTTTGTTGTTATTTATATTGTTAACTGTAAAATACTAGACAGCTCTTTTTGTCTCTTGCAGTGTCTGCACAAAAAGCAAACAAAGCAATGAAACTACACTGTAAAAAATGAATTACATAGTATTTTTGTCTTGTTTTCAGTACAAATATCTAGAAATTCTTTTAATCAAAATGTGTTTTGAAAATAAGAAAATAAATCTAGTTTTTAGATCAAAATATACAATTTAAGTGAATTTGTTCTCAAAACAAGCAACAATATCTGCCAACGGGGTGAGAAACATTTTCTTGAATTAAGTGTTTAAAAAAAGTAAACTTAGTTCAAGTAAACTTTTTTTTTCTTACCCCATTGGCAGATCTCTTTGCTTGGTTTAAACACAAATTCACTTAAATTGTATATTTTTGTCTAAAAACTAGATTTTCTCATCAAGAAAAAATCTTAATTTAGGATTTTTTTATATTTGTACTGAAAACAAGACAAAAATACTAAGTAAGAAAGTCATTTTTGAAGTGTAGAACAGTTCCATTATAGTCATTGACGCTGTTTACATGTTACATGCTTGTATAGGTCAGATGAGTATAATGAGAATGAGATGTGAGGAGCTCAGATGCAAAAGCCACTATACACCACCTCGATCAAAAATGAGATAATGATATAAATTGAATGCTCTCGGCATGTATTATGTGCTCATCAAATAACTTATCTTAAAATCTGCTTAATCCTGACCTCAGGCCATTCAGAAATAGAAGTTTGTAGGCAGAATTCATAAAGAGAAACATGTCAGATGCACTTAGAGGGTTTTGCATCTGAGCACTTCTTCATATATCTGTATGGCGTTGTATAAAAAAATCAAGGAAATACACAATAGTGGTTGACTTAAAGGGATAGTTCACACAAAAATCTAAAATTCTTTTATCTTTACTCACCCTTATGTTTTTACAAACCTATATAAATGTCTTTGTTCTGATGAACACAAAGTTATGCTCATATTATGTGTTTGAGAGCAATAAATGTTGTGCAGTCATCATTTTCTCTCTGTCTCTCTTTGTCTCTCTCTCTCTCTCTCTCTCTCTCTGTCAGTCTTTGTCTCTCTCTCACTTTCTCTCTCTCTGTGTCTCTTGGGCTAAATGGTGGCGCAGTGTTTGGATACATGCAGATTAAGAGGCGGTATTATTATATGTCACATCTTGATCGAAATATGAAGGATCTATTTTTTTCACATGCCTGCAGAGAAAGGCTTACCAAAACAAAGCTAGGTTGTTCTTTTTTTACATTTTCTGGGTTAATAGAAGCACCGGAGACCCGAATATAGCACTTAAACACAGAAGTCGTCAGATTTATATTTAGCGTAAGTGTAATTTTGAATAGAATTTTAATTATTTTAAGAGTAATTTACATTTCTACAAGAACATGCTGCTGCTTGCAAAGCAGCAGAATAATAGTGTTAAAGTTTAAGTTAAGCTTGGGATTTAGCTTTTAAATTCTGTGTAAATGAAATGCTGCATCAGAGCCGTTTTGCCGTTGTCATGACACTGAGCAAATGTCTTTGTATTCAGTCGGCTGCACACAGAAATCACTGTCACTCATAGCTACCTTTACACCAGTTATAAATAGATTAATGCATGCAAGGTAAAGAAGACCAATCAAAATTTAGTATGCAAAAATATGCAAAAAAAGAAGACAAATTCCTATTAACCCCTTAAATATGCACATAATACGATGATTTCTTTATAGTTCTTGTAAAGATACTTTCAGTCAAGTCATTTATGAGGCAATTTGTTACATTTTTGTATACATAATAACAAGTATTCAATTCAAATTTATTTACATAGCTCTTTTCACAATTGTTAATTGTTTCAAAGCAGCTTTTCATTAATAGATGCAGGAGAAAGAAAGCAGACACCATAAGCAGCAGAATACAGCGTCTGAATACAAAGTTTTAACTGTACTAAGCGAAGTAAGAATGTAAAGTACTGGATTTTCTGGTCTGTCTGTACAGTATTTGTAAGTAATTTACTGTAGATCCCCTGTTAGTCAAGTTGTAATTTACTTTTAATGACCACAAGAGTAAAATCAGACTGTGACACAGAAGCAGGTGCTCAAGCTATTTATTTTTCTGTATGTTGGCAAGATGTGGTGAAACATTTTGTACACATTTAATGAAATAACATAAAACTCACATGGCTAAAAACCTGATGTCCTAATAGGCGGCACCAAGTGTGAGGTGACCTTGTGATGTATTAACCTGTAGGTCAACTCAACTGGTTGCTGACTCATATCTGCAATGCTTTTATTGAATCGCTTACCGCAACAGCTCAAGAGAAAAGGAACTCGTTATATCCTGAATCCTACAAGCAGAGATGTGTTTTTCAATGAGAGATCAGGATGCCTTAATTGGCCTGTGAGTTTGACCAAAGGCCATGCCAGCTATATTAGCCCACAACAGTGTCTTGAGAGGGCACATTGACATCCCTGCTTGTGCCTGGAGGAGAATGAAGCCCAAGTGCTGTTATCTTCTCGTCCTCTTAGGCAAACCCACCAAGAACATACTTCTCTTACCACAGATCGGGGTCTTTAGAAGTGACTAAAGAAAAATGTAATGTGACACATACTCTGAAATCTGCAGATGTGAGCCTGTTTGGTGCTGAATTACCCGCTGTCAAGCCATCAATGACTGAAGTTTGGATTGAAAAATCTCGGAAATGCAGTTTAAGCGTTACTTGGCTTTCTTATGCCAACATTCACTGCACTTGAGTCTTTTCCCTCTATGGAATTGAACCAAATAGAGATGACTCGGCTCAGCTCTCTCCAAGTGTCGCTTGCTTTCTACCCAATATCATCTTTAAAATGACTAGGCACGCATATAGAGCATAATTGAACAATGCTGTACGGGATCTGAAAAGTGAGGGAGTATTTTTTTTTTTTTAAAGAGAGTGAGATGGATGTATGTTTTTTATTAAAAAAATAAAATAAAACATACAATTTGACTTTCTGTAAGAAATGATTTTTGGTTTTTAATAGTGTTACCGTAGGTGGATAAGAACAAAAACATTAAAAGTACAGCTTTGCACCTAAAGAGTTCTTATTATTAGTACCTCAGAGGTACACATTATTAATGTATCTCATGTCTCATGTAAAGTGTCAAAAAATTTCATTTTTATTTTATGCATTTTCCTATGGAGCCCCTATGGGGACATGGAGCAAAAATTAAATAAAGTTTAGTTTCATGTGCTCACTTGAAACTTTCATGTGCTCATGCGAAACCTTTATTTGCAATTTTTTTTTTTAAAGTTTAGTTTCGCGTGCTCATGTGAAGCTATCGCGCAGGAATGTGAAACTATCGTGAGCACATGAAACTATCGTGAGCACATGAAACTATCATGAGCACATGAAACTATCGCGTGCTCACCTGAAACTATCGCGCGCGCACGTGAAAGCGAAAGTTTTACATGCGTGCGCGATAGTTTCACGCGAGCACGCAAAATTAAACTTAAAGCTCTTGCGTGAGCACATGAAAGTTTCACGTGAGCACATGAAAGTTTCACGTGAGCACATGAAAGTTTCACGTGAGCACATGAAACTAAACTTTAGATTTTTTTTACTCCAATGTCAGTTTAGGGGCTCGGTATTTTCCCAACATGAATGGTGTATGTTTCCATTAGAACTTAATGGAATAGTTCACCTAGAAATAAATATTCTCTTTTCATTCACTAAATTATAAAGTCATTTTTATTTTTTGGTAAAAAAATGTTTTAAATATTCTCAAATCATACCTCGACGTATAATAATTAAGGTCAGTAAAATAATATAAATGCATCAGTACAGGCAGGGTGATATGCAGTACTGTATAAAGGCAATATGCAGTGCCTAATGTCAAGGCAGTCGCATTTGGACCAGAACAATTAATTTTTTTATGTGTCCCTCCCCTAACAGGCCAGCTGGTAGGCTATATGCTACCATTTTACCCAAACCTTGAAACTGATTTCCAACCAATACCATAAAGACTAAAACTCCTGTACTGTATTCAGTCTGGCACAGATCATCTTTGTGCCAAAGCTCACGAGAGACTTAAAATGCCGGTCACACAGAAAGCAGATCTTTATGCTTATTGTGTGACCTGCATCACATCTAGACTACAATAAAAATATTTCATTCCACTTAAAGTGAGCATTGTCTATGTAATTTAGAGAGAGAAAAATATGCCTTTCTCAACTGAGAAAGTTGGTTTCTATAGTAATGTTCAACCCTGAATGTTCCCTCTATGGAAATAACAGATGCAAAACAAAAGTTTGGTTAGTCAAAGTGACAAATGTGACAAAATGTTATTACACTGTATGGATTACACTACACTGTCTGTCGATTCTTGACTCTATTTATATATAATAGGATTTATGCATAAACACAAGTGTTCATGTAGCTCAGATGGTAGAGTAATGCGTCAGAAGCGCCAAAGGCCATGCGTTTATTCCCAGGGAACAAACATACTGATTAAATGCATACCTTGTAATCCACTGTAAGTCACTTTGGATAAAAGCATCTGCTAAATGCAAAACAGAAATGTAAATTAAAAGGGAGTAAGGGATTTACAGATGTGTATTTTACTAAAGTGAAATAATAAGATAGTTTAAAACATAATAGCATAAATACAATGGTAGCTTAAAAATGGGTTTGCTTTGACTTCTGTCTCCAACAACAGATGAAATATACAACTGCAAATACTCTGAATTTTTAAAGTAGTAATATTTACTTTAAGTAGTACTCTAAGTAGGAATAATACTGCCGTAACTGCTACAAATGGGTCATAACAAAATCAATGTACATTAGTTATTAGTTATGAAGGTGATATTGTTTGTGAACAATTTTCTTTATTTATGTATAGGTTTAATGTGTGATGTGAGCGTTTACTTCTGCTTGCACACCAAAAAATGAAAGTTCTGTCATGATTTACTCAATCCCCTTATGTTGTTCTAAACCTGTATGAGTTTATTTTTTATGTTAATCACAAAAGAAGATATTTTGATAAATGATGTACTGAAAGCACACAGTTGACGATACCTATTGACCTCCATAGTAGAAGAAAACAAATACTATGGAGGTCAATGGGTACTGTCAACCTTATAATAATTTATTAAAATATCATAAACATATATAAGTCACAGTGGACTATAAGTCGCAGTGGACTATACATCGCGTTTATTTAGAAAATGGTTTCACAAAATGCAAGCGAAGAACAGACATTTAATCTGAAAAGCAAATTATTCAACTAAACAATAGCACAGAATAGGCGACATAATACAGTAGGTGTCCGTACATGTTAAAGTAACATAAACAGTTATATATAACGATACACAATAGCATACAGAACACACCTGGAATTCTGAATAGGCTAAATTAACACAACAAGCCAAATCAAGTTCAAAAAGGTCCCGAAGTCATTCCACATCACTGACTCCATTGAATTACATAAATACAGGAGCAGCATAGAGCAGACTCCCGTGGCTGTAGACGGTAATGATTTCTCTTGGTTCATATAAAATAATTTTAACGTATAAGTCGCACCTGACTATAAGTTCCAGTACCCACCAAACTATAAAAAAGTGCAACTTATATTCCGGAAAATACAGTTCTTATTTTGGATATTATTACAATATTTGATCTCTTTATGCTGCATACTAAAACTTGAATATTCACATCAGGTTTTCCTTCACTCTTTGTTTTCACTGCCCTAAGCAGCCCACTGGCAGATCTTCAGAGGCATTCAGCTGTAATGCTGAAATTCAAAGCTAATTATTTGATGTGAGCTTTCATAGGGATGCCTGGTATACAGCTCTTAACCTTACCCAACCTGTAAAGATTTTTTCCTATGGAAAATGTTTACTGACGCCTTATTAGTTAGAGCAGAGCGCAATCTCTTGATAATCATTCCTAACTTTAAACCTAAATTGTAGATTTAACATTTTGGGTGGAAGCAAACACGGTTAAAGTAACATGCCTCAAAGCACATTTAAACATGTCACATTATGTGCAAAATGTATTTTCACAAAAATGTTGTGGAATGAGCAGAAAGATGCCTAGGGCTCTTGGCAGTCTCCTTGGCTCCAATGGTATTTTAGCAACCGCTTGTAGCCTAGTAAGACACGACGCATCCAATCTCATATGCTTCATGTGCTCATATTGGTGACAATTTTGAGATGTGTCACACATTAAAAGTTAAAGGCATACATGCAATGTATTTCTCTATCTGTTTATATGTCTGTATTTGTCTGTCTTTTTGCGTTACATTGCAGTTAGTGTATGCGTTTGACAGATGCTTTTATCCAAAGCAACTTACAGTGCATTTAAACTACACACGTTATTAGTATGGGAATTGAACCCTTGACATTTGCGTTGCTAATGCAATGCTGTACCAGTTGAATAACAGAAAGCTGCAAGAATTGTTCCATTTATACCTAGTATAAAGGATATGGAAATTCACAGTCAGACTCATTTTACATCATCTAAACTCAAAGGGATAGGCTTAGGCAATGAAGTACATAGCCTCCAGCCTCCTCTAAGTGGAGCATTATCAGTACAACAGGGGACAGAGATTGATGAGAACGACTAATAACAGAGCTTTAAGGGCAGACTTTCTCTCTCTTGTTCACTTTAGCATATCTTCCATTATACACTGGAGGATTTTCCTTTTATTTTGACCAGCTTCCCTGAGAATAAACCATAACCTTGATCATTTAATGAAAATGAGTAAAACTACAGATTTATTGTCGAGTTCGCATTGTTGAGTTTCAATCGATTGCCATTATTTTAAGAAAGAAAAAAATGGAATATATGAATATAAATGTTTGATTCGTTAAGATATTCTGAATTTGAGCTTTGAACATTCCATTTCTTCCAAATCCTGACCACTTTATCACTCTTTATAAAATAAATGTTGTTTATAAACATGCAAAACTGTTATGAAACAGATTGTACTCTACTAGTGTATACAAAGAGAAATCTCAACCCAATAGCTTTCTGAATCTGAGTTTGAGAGAATTGTTAGATTGTGCCACACAGAGCAAAGGGTTAAATATATACACACTGCTTAATTAAATCAACATAAAACACTAGGTACAATAATTAAGAGACCATAAAGCAGAGAAAACAAGACTTTGAACAAAGCTCAACAACAAAAAGCCTAGACAAGACAAAGAACCAGGAAAACTTTAGGGCTATAAATACACAATTACTTAAGGGTTTACTTAAGGCACACCTGCAAAACAATGAACAAGGTAAGAACCGATTAAAAAACACTAGTTGGTGGGATAGAAGCAGATAAAAAGAGTCAAATGCAAGAGGGAAAGAGAGAAAGAGGCATTTGTGAGAGTCAGATGTATTGAAGTTTGTTTGGACCCCAGCTGTGTGTTTGCTCGTGACTCACAAAACCCATTAGAAATTGGTTGGGGGGTCAGAGTTCTTCTTCAGCCAGAATAGATTGGCAGTGTAGAACAGCAGAGTCCACCTCCAGCTCATTTTCTCTCCCTCTGTGTCACTACAAAAGCAATCTCACACCACAGGCCTCATGGCTCCATGGCCACACAAAATCATAAAAGGTTTGGATCATACTCTGTGTCGTACCACCCTGGTGAGCGAGAGAAGCATGCGGCTTGGGGCAGGAAGCACTTTGGAGTGAGTATTTCAATTTGTACACTGCATGACTGATGGAGGATGCCAAGATAAAAGAACATTCCAAGAAATTCAAAAATGGGAAAATTGAAAAATAAAGTGTTTATACTATGTGTGTGTGTGCGCGTGTACCTGGTAATTATCACATTGTGGGAACCAATTGTTCTCAAAAAAGATAGGAATACCAGTATTTTTGTGACCTTGTGAGGACATTTTGGGGTCCCCATGGGGAAACAAGCTTATAAATCAGGATGATGTTTCTTAAAAAATTTGAAATAGCAGAAAGGTTTCTGTGATGGTTGGGGTTTGGGTTAGGGAATAGAATATACAGTTTGTAAAGCAGAAAACCCATTACGTCTATGGAATGTCCCCACAAAACATGGAAACCAGAATGTGTGTGTGTGTGTGTGTGTGTGTGTGTGTGTGTGTGTGTGTGTGTGTGTGTGTGTGTGTGTGTGTGTGTGTGTGTGTGTGTGTGTGTGTGTGTGTGTGTGTGTGTGTGTGTGTGCGTGCGCATGTGTGTAAATGTTCTATGGAGTTGCTTAGTTACCTGTACAAACCCAGGTAATACCAAAAGGGAAACAATACCCAAAAAGTATTTATGCAACCTAATGTCATTCCAAACCCACCAGCTTTAAAGGCGCACTATGTAAGATTTTGCATTGAAATATCCAAAAATCACTAGCAAAGCATTATAAATGTTGTTCTCTCTTGTTCTCTTAAATGTTCTCTTTCTCTTGTTCACTGATCTAACATTATTACAAATGTTTTCTACAATGTTTGTGTCTAAAGAATTTTCAGTTTTTCCCAGTGTTCCGCCCCTGTTTATAGAGTCTCTTGTCAATGGCATTATGTCTAAGATATCACTTATGCTGCCATAGAAACCATAGGTGTGTTTGTCTCCATGTGGTTATGCACAGTAAAGATCTACACGGGTCCAAAAATTCATACCCGAATTCGAAGAGACCTGTAAATGTGCTACACTGAACCGACCCGGACCCGTCTATTATTTTGAAAGTTGGACCCAGACCTGTGCAGAAATGAGAAATGTCAAAAATCTACTACAGGAACTGACATGGACCCTATTATTTGAAAGCTGGACCCGAACCAGTTCTTGAAGACACGGACCTGATTGGACCCGATGGCGAAACATTCTTCAGCTAAAAGCTATTAATAAGTCAATAAACAAGTTGCGAAAATTAAACTTTTTGTCTCATATATCCTTCTCCCTTGTACCTGACTGTGATGCATAATCCTCCTTGCCAAGAAAGTTCAATCCATGTTATTCCTCTCTTGCCGATTGAAATGCTTAATCCACTCATTATTCCAGCTTTGAAAGTTCACTTGCAGTCATAGATGACGCAGTTTTGCATTTTTTGTTTCTCGAGTCAACTTGCATATTAATTTAGAAGATATTTTGATAAATGATGGTAAGCACACAGCTGATTGGCACCATTGACTTCCATAGTAGGAAAACAAATATTATGGAAGTATTTTAATAAATGATGAAGAAGATATTTTGATAAATGATGGTAAGGACATTTAACAGTCCCCATTGAATTCCATCATATTAGTTTTTCCTACTATGGAAGTCAATGTTTAAAATCAGCTATGTGCTTACCATTATTCCTCAAAATATCTTCTTTTGTGTTTATCAGAAAAAAATAAATTCATACAGGTTAAGAACAACATGATGAAGAGAAAATTATGACAGAATTGTAATTTGTATGATAACTATCTCTTTAAATTAAATATAATATTAATAAAAAACAAAACAAAATAACAGCACATGCATGGGCTTGGACTGACATAAAGCTTAGTACATGACGACAGCTTTTTATTTTCAAATGAACTGTTCCTGTTCCAGACTGACGGCTTTAAAGTGTTGTGAGTGACATTTGTGTTTTCATATGTTTCAAATGTGGCATTTTAGTCTTGTTCATGCATAGCGACTCACAGTAGAAGGTGAACTCTGAGTGATTGAGGTGCTCTGTGGGGAGTGTCATAGCGACTCCCTGCTGCTCACATGCAGGTGTGCCGCGACACCTAAGGAGAGGCATTTGGAGGACATTAGAGACAGAGTTGTCAAACCGATGCAAGGAGTCTCGCATCTGGCTGCATACTAACCAAGCTTTAGCCACGGGTCGCGGGACACGTCAACACCAAGGCTGACGCGCAGATGTAAAGATTTGATCCTTTAGTGCTGTGTTAAATCCTCCCTCGAGGTCCTCTCAGAAAATTCGGGTAGACCTGAGAGATATAGACAGCAACATGATTCACGTGAAGTGCTGTTGTCAGTTACTCCCCCGGAAGACCATGTTATTGCTCGAAGGTTGCTTTTTATACCTCATGCGTCTTAATGGAGATCTCAGTTATATTTAATTGAGGTGCTAACTTTTGCTCAGATGGTTATCATATCATTAAATATCAATCTTCCTGTAGCTTAACTGGTAGAGCATTGTGATAGCAATGCAAAGGTCATGGGTTTAAATTGCAAGGAACACACATACTGATTAAAAAATAAATACACTCAATGCACTGTAATTAGTGTCTGCCACTAATCTAATATATATAAAATAGTAATAATAATCATTAATGTGGCTATACAGCAGTGCTGGCCAGTGACTTCTTTTTCGAAGGCGTGTGATAGGAAGCTTGTCAAACACAGCCCTTCATGTGTTTTGCTTGTCATGTCAAAATATGTGTTCGGTGTGTCATTTGGATCTACGTACATCACGCATCATGTCAAAATAGGTGCCTGCTACAGATGCTTCTAAGAGGTTTATGATAAGATATGGTATCTGGTTTGCCAGATACTCAATTAATCTCATGTCAGACCATGGTTTTACTACAGTAAAAAACAACCTGGCTACTGCAGTAAAACAATGGTTACCACAAAATAACTATGTTTTTGACAATCATATGTTCAAAATCCATAGTTAAACCATGGTTACTGTAGTAAAACCATGGTTTTACTAATAGTAATCAAGACAGCAATAAACCATGGTTACTACACTTTTACCACAAAAAACATTAATTTCCTTAAAGGGATAGTTCACCTAAAATTGAAAATTCTGTCATCATTTATTTGCAAGAAGATATTTTAGGAAATGTTTGTAACCAAACCTTTTGTGGACCCCATTTATTTAAATAGTATTCTTTTTTACTACTATGGAAGTGAATGGGGTCCACAAAGGGTTTGGTTACAAACATTTCTCAAAATATCTTCCTTTGTGCTCATCAGAACAAAGAAATGTATACAGGTTTGTAACAACATGACAGTGAGTGAATGATGACAGTATTTTCATTTTTGGGTGAACTATCCCTTTAAGGATTAAGTTATATTTAAGTGTCTTTCGAGTATTTTGTGAACATGGGCATCTCTTATCATAAACCCTTTTGATGTGTGTGCATCAGGCACATATTTTGACATGACACAAGTTTGCATATAGGTTCATATGATGCCCCGAAAACATATTTTTTAACACAATGAACCACACACATGACATTACTCCGAACGCATATTTTGACATGACACATGTTGCATATAAGTTCATATGACGCCCAAACACATATTTTGACATGCTGAACCACACACGTCACTACTCCGAATGCATATTTTGACATGACACATGTTGCATATAAGTTCATATGACGCCCAAACACATATTTTGACATGATGAACCACACACGTCACTACTCCGAATGCATATTTTGACATGACACATGTTGCATATAAGTTCATATGACGCCCCGAACACATATTTTGACATGATGAACCACACACGTCACTACTCCGAATGCATATTTTGATATGACACATGTTGCATATAAGTTCATATGACGCCCTGAACACATATTTTGACATGATGAACCACACACGCACAACACTAGTCTGAATGCATATTTTAAATTTGTGCCCCCTTGGAAGAGAAGTCACTGGTCGCTACTGCTTTATGACAAATGTTTTTTATACTAAATTCTCCTTAGTGTCTATGACAGGGGTCTCGAATCTTTTTATGAGCAAGGGCTGGACTACTTTTTGATATAGTCTACTCAAAACTTTTTTGTTTTGCTTGTTGATTTTATTTTATTTTACTTGTTAATATGTTTTAGTATTGTTTAAAATGTTAACATACATAAACCAAGTCAAGCTAAAAATATGTAATAAAAAATATTACAATTGAGACTATTAATAGAATGTGCTTTGGCGGGCACCTCACAGACTATGTGCGGGCACCACGTTGGAGACCCCTTTTGGAAAAAACAGTTGAGATATTAAAAAGACCAGATTTTCCTCTATGGTTTAAGAGCATGACAAAAAGGAACATTAGTTAAAGCACATGTATGCTGCACTGTTTAAAATAATAATGCATGATTGCACTCGGCGAACCATCAAAACAAAAGGGCAACAACAACAAATTTGAAAGACATTCATCTTCGCTTGATGACAGTTTATCAATGGCAATATGAGCGGAAATAATTTCCTCCTCATCCGCAGTCTTTTCAAAGGTAACTTCATCACCGGTGTCTGAAAGACGCGGTGCCCCTTAGTAACAAATGATTACCACCAAATGATTCCCAGTGGTTCCGTCACTAATGCAGAACAAAAGGGAGAGAGGCAGAGCGCCTTCAAGATCTATTTTTCAGCTCTGCATCATTTCTTGCTTCACTGATCTATCACTAAACAACAGCTGCCGTGCCGCAGCCAGCACAGTGCTTGCTTGGGATGGTGATCAAGAAATGAACAGGGAGGGAAGAAAAAAGCAAGACATTTAGGAGGTGAGGTCACGTGTGATAGCCTGGAGCTCTCAAGAGTGCCACGGTGAGAGAGAAGAAAGATTGAGAACTCTTGGCAGGTCTGTGTCACTTGTGATGGATAACAAGCCACCTGTAATGGCTGACTAGGTAGCTGCATTAGACAGGCATTTTGCAATCATCCCAAATTATTTATCTCTCTCCTATGATTTTCGTCATTCACTGCCTGTCTCTTTTACTCAGAACTCTACACATAAATCAGGTGTTTGAGTGGCTCTGACTTAACCAGTAAATCCACGCTGCGCTATTGCAGCATCATTGTAAATTATTTCACCTTTTTTGTCCTTTTTGGACAATTGCATTTTTACTGAAAGACATATGTATGTATATGATAAAGCACCATTTTAATTATTAAAGGAGACATTTCACAAAACCTTTTTAAAATGTTAAATAAATCTTTGGTGTCCCCAGAGTACGTATGTAAAGTTCTAGCTCAAAATACCATATAGATAATTTATTATAACATGTTAAAATCGACACTTTGTAGGTGTGAGCTAAAATGTGCCGTTTTGGGTGTGTTGTCTTTAATGCAGTAATGTGTCTTTTCTTATTAACAAAAATCTGTTATTAAATAGGTTCATAAAAACATTGTTGAAAACTTACCTTACAATACAACAATAAGCATATAATAATAATTTTCTCAAAAATGCAAAAATTGCTGCATGGGGTCTATAAGCTATATATATTGATGCTCTTTGCTTATGGGATATATCTCAGCACAGAAAAAAATCAAGGCACTCGAATGTATTGACAATTATAATAAAGCCTTAAAGTTTTAAAATCAAACAGGCAACCACACCCGATGCGGAGTGGCTAGCAAGCCTTCATCACACTCTAAAAAAAAAAGGTTCCTTGAGGTTCTATATAGAAGCATGGGGTTCTTTACTTGGCCAATAGAACCTTTTACCAAAAAATGGGTTCCATATAGAGCCCTTGGAGGGCAAAGAACCCATTTTATTAAAATGGTTCTATAATTCACGTTTGTGACTGAAGTGTAAACTAAAGATTACACAATAATTACAGACCTACAGAACTCATTTACAAACCTTACACAACTCATTCACAAACCTTTTTGTGTCAATAGGCTGTGGTCAAATAAAGAGAGAGTCAACAAATAGGCTATTCATATTTATTGTATGATTTATTTCCTGTGAGCTTTTTTATGCAAGTTTGTACATTAGCATGAAACTTACAGTGCAGTTTGCGTTTTTGGTGAATAACCAGGTGTTTTCTTTATTTTGTACATTCTATATTGTCAATGTTTAATTTAACCTGAAGGGGCATTAAAAACAAATAATCGCAAAAGTGCCCTCTGGTGGCGTATATATGCGTTGCACCATAAGCGAAGATGAGCCTCAAGACGTGACAGGTTTTTTTTTCAAACTGGAGTTCGGACTCCGGACCGGCATTTCTGCTTGTTGGTACCCTGAGGTAAGTAAACTTTCTACATTTTTGAAACGATATTACACTCTAAAAAACGTGAGCCAGTTGGGTTATTTTGTTTGGTTGTTTTATCAGTGTTGGGTAGTTATATGTTGGGTAATTTTGAAGCAGAGCCAGCTTAATAGATACATAGCTGTTTTTCAATATTACTTTCTCTAGTCCACAAAATGTATTTTAAACATAAGTTCAGGCGAGAATATATATGTATAATGTTCAAATTTGCAGTCGGTTTGTAAAGTGAACGCCAATTTTAAAGTTTAATTACACAAAGTCGGAATGTTTCCGGCGTGACCACCGGGTGTCAGTGTTGTTCTTCCCCAGAGAGAACTCGTCCCTTCCCCCACACAGATGCGTCAGCTGAACTTCTGCTCTCACTCACTGCAACGATACCTGAAGCGGGAGTTTACTATTCACCTCACGATTCATGAATGGTTTTTCATCGACTTATCTTTGATTTATTTGAAGGAAAAGGTTTGTATCATTGTTTTTAATCATTTAAACTATTTCTGAATGCAAAAGTATGCAAAATGATGGTTCACATGACATAACTGTTATTAAACTAGTTTTATTAGCTTCCGTTGGCTGGCCTGTAATGCCCAGTAAATCTAAACGATGTTTATGCTTGCTTTTAAATGATTTAAATATTTCGTTTGATCAAACGTTTTATGAAATATGTCTAAAACATGGCTTGTTTTAATAATTTTAGAAACGTTAGAATGTAACGTATTCTAATGGTTTAGAAATTCAGTTTAAAACAGATAACGTTAATATGAGGAAGAAACGTGTACGTTTTAAATAAATAATCGTTTGTTGTAAAAGTTGAAATCAAACTGATGCTTTTAATATCATGTTTAGATCATGAAACTTTAGCCTTGAGTTCACAGACAGGGTCACATATTGTGAACTCTCATTTGGTCTGTGTAAGTTACAGACATTTTTATCTTTTTCAAATGTTTTTGATGATGCCCACTTAAATCACAGTTTTTGCTCTTTTCCACAGACCCTGATGGATAAAAGATGGATATTTTTTCCTGGAGAAGCTAAAACAATGTAACTTTGAGGTTCTGATACCAGCTTTTACAACGTTATTTACAGGTAACATGAAAATGCACTTGTTTTTTATTATTTAAAGTGATATGTTGATATTACAATGAGGCATATCAAAGCATTTCTTTATTAAGAATCCCTGCTTATTTTGCTATGAGTATGTCATTTTCAAAAGTGGTGTGTAAGGTTGCACGATTAAAGGAATAGTTCACCCAAAAATTATATTAAACTCATGATTTACTCACCCCCAAGCCATTCAAAATGCATATGTCCATCATTTTTTAGATGAACACATTTTGAGATATTTTAGAAAATGTCTTAGATCTTTCAGTTAATCAAATGTAACGTTACGGGGTCCACTCCTTCACGTCCAAAAAATGTGCATCCATCCTTCACAAAAGAAATCCAAACGGCTTCACGATGATAAACAAAGGTCTTCTGAGGGTAATCCGCGCCGTTTTGTTGTAGAAATATCTATATTTAAACTTTATAAACAAAAATAACTAGCTTCCGGTAATACTGCCATCCAAGACTCCTCTGTATTCAGGACAGCTCTCATCTTAAATGCGGACGCGACCAAGATGGCGCTATTAGCAGAAGCTAGTTATTTTTGTTATATTTCTACAACAACACTGCACGGATTACCCTCAGAAGGCCTTTGTTTATTATCGTGGAGCCATATGGATTTATTTTGTGAAGGAAGGATGCAAATATTTTTGGACTTGAAAGAGTGGACCCCATAACTTTACATTTGATTAACTGAAAGATCTAAGACATTTTCTAAACTAACTGAAAATGTGTTAGTCTGAAAAATGATGGGCATATGCATCTTGGACGGCTTGGAGGTGAGTAATTCATGGGTTTAATATCATTTTTGGCCCAACTATCTCTTTAATTGTATAAAATTGTCAAGCCTATCTAATCGGTAAAGCCGGTTCTGTGATTAGTAGTAAATTGCCATAATCTGAAAACAGGTGAAGCACCGTTAACTACACGCCGTAGTTCACTGACAAGCTAGCCCATATAGCATTCATTATCGCATAAATTTACATTAAAGTTTTATTGAAAATGAATGCATGATTTGTCATTTTCAGAGTTCACCAGACTTCTCTGTGGTATTTCCTGACCATGCCGAAAAGCTATTTGAAACTTGGGCATTGCATTTTCCAGACAGAATCCTGCAACTTCCCAGCCAAGAACCAGGAGCATCAACAAATCACCTCCAGGTACACTTGGGAATACAATAGTTGTTTGCTGTGTATTATGACAATAAAGTTACTAATTTAACCTAAACATTTATCTCTACAGAACCCCATGATGATATTCCAACTCCTGTCTACAAAAGTGGGAAGAAAATCTTAAGTCTATGTAAGTAATGGAAGTATTGCACACTTTGCTTTGCAAGCAACCTAAAACATTTAATATTTTGTTTGTGAACTAGCAAGAAGACATGTTTACAAGTACGAATAGAGTTAAAACTCGGACAAGAAAAATTGTCTTTCACTCGCACATCCAAAACATTAACTTTAGGGACAAACGTTAATGTCCAGCCTTGTATTCATTACATAATATATGCTAATAAAGTGTTGGCTATATTAAGTAATAAGGGCAAGTATGCAGGTTGTTGCAAAATCAAAAAAATTGGGCTTACTGCCAGGTAAAGTGATGTGGCAGAATCTGAAATTACTGTGAATCTGAGTTATTGTCATGAACAAAGAGTATATTGTAAGGTTATTGAAATAAAACAGAAATGTATACATTTCATTACAATTAAACTAGACACTACATTTGTGTGTATGAAATATGAATTGTTTGGTTTTGTATAATAATGCTGCATCATCATGCATTTAGAGTCTTTGCCTGCATTCTAACAAGTGTTTTGTCTGTTTTCAACAGGTTGGGACCAACATGGTTGCATTCTTCTGAGAGGCTGATGTGACAAAACCATTCCCATTTGTCCTTGGATTGGAAGATGGCGATCTCTGCCATCAAGCCTTCGTTGTTTTTGACAGACAGTCACTCCAGCAATACACCCTCCTTGGTGATGTTGACATGTTTTGAACTTTTTTTTTATGTTTTGGACATTAATTTTACTAAGCAGTGCACATCAGTGTGGGTGTTTTTGAAGACTGTTGTTTACAAACTCCCAAGAACGGAATCCCTTTCTATAAGAAGTCTGTGAAGTTATTTGTCATGCTAAGGTGATAACTCATGTTGATCATATATTGACTGTTTGTGCAACTTTGTGTTGATCTTATGTGTTACATTAACAATTTCTTATTACACGGTTCTCTAAAATGCTAGATTCTGATTGGCCAGTCGTGACATTCTACTACTGCTCAAAACTAAGGGGCTGGACACACCAAAACTTTTAAACGCGGCTGAAAACGCCTTGAGGACGCCAAATGCCAGCTGTTTTTCAGCTGAGTGCCAGCTTTCTTCAGCTGAGCGCTTTGGTAGCTGTGATACTTCAGCTGCGAGCCGGTTGGTTGCTGTGGTTAATGTCCCGCCCCTCCTCCACTGTGATTGGGCGGCCGTGTGAGAACTGACATTGACGAGCGGAGCTTTTCTCCCAAAGTTGAATCTCTTTCAACTCTCGACGCTCAGCGCCGAGCGCGGAAAAACCGCCGAGCGCCGGTTTTCAGCGCGGAAAAAAACCGCTAGCTGCTGGCTTATTTGAAAAACGCCGAGCTTCCATTGGAAACAATTGAAAACATGCGCCGGCCGCGGGCGTAAAAGTTTTGGTGTACACAACCCCTAAAAACTCCAATGCTACAAATAATTTTGACAGGTACAGTTTTATATTACACAAAAATTAAATATCAATGTCTATTAATTACATATCCGACATTAAATTTATAAATGATTAAATGTGTTCGTGACATTTGTCCTGAAGAAACTGTTGGGGCTTTTTTCTGTGATGACATGCTGCCAATACATTATCCCTTACTTGTACAACTTTTTACTTGATCTAATTGTAATGTTAACTGGGTGTCTGTCATTTTAGATTGTGAGATATAATACTAATATATTTTTTTTTATATATATTTTTTTATTTTTTTATTTATATATAATATATAAACGTATGTATGTTTATTAAAAAGTGAAAATGCTTAATGGAAATAATTAAATAACTAAATGGTTGAATGAAATGAGACATTTTAAATGTAAACTAAAGTTTTGCTGTCTAATACAGAATAAAGAGATGTGATTTTAAGTCATTTTTATAGATTTATATTTCTGTATAATACAATTAATAAATAGTAAACTTTTATAATTTTCTGGATCGGTTATAATTTCTTATCAATAATAAATTACTCATAATAATAAAGAACCTTTAATTTAATTCAAAGAACCATTTGGGGTTCGTTTTAATGAACCCATTAAAGTGGTTCTATGTTGAACCATTTGGGGGTTCCATATATGAAGCGGGTGATAGAACCATTTCTGGTCCGATATAGAACCATTTTTTTTAAGAGTGCAGGGTGTAATATATAATAATAATAAAATTGTGCTTTCCGGTATAAAGATACGTATGTAAAGTAACCTTCAACTTTATGCTTCAGAGATGGCAACAGATCTGCAAAAGTTACTGATTATTTTAAGCAGTTTATTAAAAGTTTTTTTTTTTTCATAAAAAGTGAATAACATATTGTGACTGTTATGTGATGTTGTGCTTGTTTTTGTTGGCTTTGCTTTAGTTTTTTGGTTTGGGCCTCTACCCCAAAATCTGTGCACAGCCCTGCCTTGAACGCATTGGTGCTTTAGATCGTATCAGTGGCGCCAGGTGACTGCTCTTTCAATGGGCGCAAATTCAAAATATGTGTTCGGAGTGTTAGCGTGTTGCTCGTGTTTTTAAAATATGTGTTTGTTGTGTCATGTGATCCATGTGCATCACGTGTTTTGTCAATATAAGTGCATGCTGCACACGGATCAAAACCGTTTATGATAAAAGAGCTCACCTTCACAAAATACACATAAATCACTCCCTTAACAGTAAACTCTGATTACACATGCGAGTATCTGGCAAACGCAAGCGTCTCTCTCTTATTATAAACCCTTTAGATGCGTCTGCAGCATGCACTTATTTTGACAAGACACGTGATGCACAGGTTCACTTGAAGCGCCAAACACATATTTTGAAATTACGAACCACATATATGACAAGCTACATCATGCACCCTCATATAAAGAAGTGGCTAGCCACCACTGGATCATATGTCTGCCATTACATAAATTATAATTGTTCTTTTAAGTTGAAAAACCTTAAAGTTTACAATGTGTTATAGATGTATGAACGTATGATCTTACTTCAATGTAAAAAAAATTATATTAATACAACTTAATATTGCTCTATTTTCTTACTGAAATATATATATAAAATTATAAAAACAATAAGATTGTTTTTGAAATCAGCGTGAAAGTTGTGAAAGTTAATTCAATAAATTATTGGAATTGTGGATAAATGAAAAATTGCACATTTCTGGCATGATAACATGTGTTGGATGCTGATGTGTCTAATATGCTTGTTCAGCAGGCAACCTTTGAAATGCAGCCCTCTTGTTTTAATCTGCTTCCCTTCGTGACAAGTATGCAGGCTTACAACTTTGACAAGCCCCTTTTATTGATCTGGGTATCAATACTTTGTGTGAGTGACCTTGATATGTTTACCATCTTTAATTCTGCAGGGTCTGTGTTCACTTTATCAAAGGAAATCAAATTTGCACATACAGCACAGCATAACAAATGTGAATGTGCATTCGAACATACACTCTAATTGTGCTGGGTTGTTTTTAACCCAATCCTGTGTTAATATTGGACAGAACACATGATGGGTTTTAAATAACTCATCATAACCCAGCATTGGATTAAAAGAATCCAGGTTTATTTAATAACCAAAATGTGTTCTCTCCAAAAATTATCCAGCACTGGGTTAAAAATAACTCACCAGAATTTAAAGTGTACCTGGAAAGCAAAATCCCAAACATGTTCCAATGTATTTGGGGTACACTTTTCCATTACATGAGTTTCATGCCTTAGAATTGAACCCACAACCTTAACAGGTGCAATGCTTTACCAATTGTGCTACATAAGCTCTAATGCATAAATCCTTTATAACCACTCATTTTTGGCCAGCCTGATCTCATGAGAATCCGCACATATATTAAGACTTGGCTAATTTGTATTAATTAGTACAAATTAATTGTGCAAAAACTTATGATTATCATTAAAAATAATAATAACAAAACCTCACCCCTTACCCCAACATCACAGGGGTCAAGACAAATCATACAAAAATGTGCAAATTTGATTGTACGAATTAATACGAATTAGCCACATCGTACGAGTTGCCATGAGATACTGTTGCTACCTGTATAGCCTTTGTCCTCCAGTCTGTAGTTGCTTATAGAGAATGGTGGTCATGATTAGACATCATTAGCATGGCCCCAGAATATCACACAGGTTTTAGCAGAAAGCAAAGGGGGTGAGTTTTTACACCTTTCATCTGTACAGGTCATTATTAATATATTTTTTCTTTTCTGTTCTTGTTTCGGTTTGTAAATGTACAGTGAAGGTGAAACATTCGACAGATACTTTGGCCACTACTAAAATTTCTAAAACTTTTTAAATGAAAATGTCATACTTTTCCCCAGAAAAGAATGAAAGATATCGACAAAAAGGTCCATGTGCCATAAATAATAATATTATAGTGACGAATATTTATTCAACTATTTGTTCTCCTCCAAGTCATTCAATGCATGTTCACGAGTAGATACATTTTTTTTACACTTTTTATTTAAGCCATTATGCAAAAATTGTAAACAATACTTTAACAGAAATGCACAAATTACCAGCGTATTCTGTGTCTGTACGCTGGCACCTACGTCTTCAGGTTACATCAGCAGCTTGTGCCGTAGTCTGGTCGTGAACACGCAGTGAACAACCAAGGAGGAGAACAGATTGTCGAATAAAATTTTTCGTTTTGTTTTCTTTGCAAACAAAAGTATTCTCATTGCTTCATATTATTATGGAACTACTGATGTAACCTTTGAACCATGAACCTTTTTGATGATGTTTTTTATTATTTTGTAGGAAAAAGACAATCCGGGCACTTACATGGGTAAGTGATCTATGATAAAATTATCATTTTGGGGTGAACTATTCCTTTAACTCATTTGCGCGCCAGCATATTTTGTGATTTTCACAAAAGTTTCACAAAATGCCTTCAAGGAAAAATTTCTTCATTCTTTCAAACAAACAATAAACAAACAAACAAACAAAAAGGGGAAAAAAATTCCATCCTATATATATTTTTTATCTGTTTATAAACTCTTAAATATGGGTATTTTTCTTCAAAAATACAAAATTTTAAGCAAAAAGCTGAAATAATTGAATTTTTGGTCAAGGAATTTTGTAAGGGATCAGATTCAGAAAGGTTATCAAAACATACACTGAGTGTAAAATTACTAAATTCTTTTTTTGCTTCAGTTTTTATAAATTGGGTAAGAGCGGCATTTAGTGGATATTCACAGTATTACAGATTACTATAAAACTCATGTTTTTTTTTTCCAGGCAAATGTTTTCTCTTAATTGACAATAAAATCATTGCATTAACCAATCAGATTTTGAGCTGGTGTCAATCTAGCAGGCTTACAATGACGACAGAATTTTTGCATCATTTGATTGGATTACCCCCCCTGCGGTTTCAAAAATACCAAAAAAAATTCTATGAGCATCTCCAGTTTAACGCAGTCACGGAACAATGTTCAATCTGTTCCAGCTAAAAACAGAACTGACTGTAATGTATGCCATGACTGATTTTGAAGGCAAAAATCCAGTTGAAATCCTTGATTTCCTTCCGCATAAAAATCTGTGTGAGAGCATGTGACAGCTGTACTCGTTGACATGTTTGGCGGTGACTATTCCTGTGTCCACTTTTAGTCGAACAGACATTCTCAGCTCTACAACAATTAAAATGTATCCCAGAAATACTACTGGATAGTCTCGACTTTCAGTATAAGCCTCTATAGCGATAGAAATGACTTACTGTTATACCATGGTCTGTTTAAATACTCGATTCTGATTGGCTGGAAGGTGTGCATTAAAACCGTTTAATGCACAGGTAGTTCCAGTCAGTTTGATTACCGTTAGAAATTAATCCGCTACTCACATTAATTACAGCTTTAACTTGGCAATTAACCAAGGTATAAGCGGGATAATCCACGGCTAGCCATGCATTAAGTAAGGGATAATGTAGAGGCAGCCGGTAGTTATTGGGAAATAAGCCCCGACAGTGTGATCAGGTTGTATCACACTGAAGGGGCTTATTTCCCAATAACTACCGGCTGCCTCTACATTATCCCGCTTATTACACGGCTACTTGCCACATAAGAAAAAAAAAACTGGACATGAATATGAATTTGAAACATTTTATTGGCATATTTGTTTTAAATAAACATTTTTATCCTTCCGCGAAACTTTGCACAGATGCATAAAATGATCGTAATACCTTATTAAGATCCTCTGCTTCATACTTGTCTGTCTCCATTTTTTTCTCTTTAACCAGTCTTTGAGAAGTTTTAATGGCCATTCTGTTTTTTTTATTTGTTGGCTTCGTAGCTGTCATGCTCTATTTTGTCAAGTTCAGTCTCAGTAAGCTGTCTGTGTCTTGTCGTGGTTGTCGAGTGTTTGTCACAAGATGGCGCCAAACAGACAGTAATCTTTATTGATCTTTATTGGCGCGGAGCGATTTTACTCGTGCAAGTAGTCCGGCTATGCGTTATTATTTTGGAGAGGTTATTATTTGAAAAGAACGAACCTGCAAATGTCTCAACTGACCAATCAGAATCAAGCATTCCAGAGAGCCGTGTAATAAAGGGTTTTAATGCACTTCGCAGAGGCAACCACCCTCCGCTACGCGTCGGGTGGTTCTTCGCCTCTACGTCGTGCATTAAAACCCTTTAATGCATGGCTAGCCGTGGATTAACCCTTACTTATACAACAGAGTGATCAAACTCTTCTTAAGGAAAGAAAGGATTTTGTTTACAAATAACCCACAGGCTAATTTGGTGAGTTTAATGCATTTTATTTAGGAAGCAAATAATATTTGTAAATGTACATTTTGTGTATTTTTAATAGTAAACCTTTGAAAAACTCTTTACTTTATCTTTGAATAATAGACTGTCAACAAAGTAATTTGCTGTACTTTTACTCCTTCAAAACACTTGTTAAGCTTTTTCAAGAAGCATTTATGTAATAAAAAAATTGGCAAATTTGCAAAAAATAAATAAATAAAGTTTGACTTTTTTCAAATTCCTTTCAAATGGGTTTCTGTTTAATATTTGCTGCAACTTATTTTGTTGTGTCTTTTTTTAATAAAGTAAAATCTTACTGTTATTCCTTGAGGTGTAAATACAGTCATTTCTACATTTATTTTGTAATTAAACTGTTGATGAGTAAACTGTACAAAACATACTGTTAGATTTTGGTAGGTTTAAATAATTTAATGTTTTGATGAGCCCAATATATTGGTCCACTCAAAGACAATATGTATTTGGCTTAAATATGGCTTATATTAATCATTTTATATTGCATAACAAAAAGTCTCTAGTATTGGAGAAACTACACTCTAAAAAATGCTGGGTTGTTTCTAACCCAAGCTGGGTAATATTGGACAGAACTAGGGTGGCCATTCGTGCCAGCTCCGAATGCGGTCAAGCAACGCGACTTCTGGAGAACGAACCCGAAATCCTGTTCGGTACGTGTCCGGTGGAACTGGCACGAATGGCCACCCTAGACAGAACATACTGCTGGATTAAAAAATACCCAATGCTGGGTTGTTTGAACCCAATGCTGCTTTGTTTTAAATAGACTGCTGGTTTATTACAGCTCATGGTTGAATAACAACAGCCCATCATTTTTAAAGTGTAATATAACTAGACAGGTTCTGTAAGAGCACTTTAGCATTATTCTGTGATATTAATGTGCTCAAGGTTATTTTCAGCAGGGCTGTTTTGTTATTTTATTTGTGAAGCATTCAAAACATTTAGTCTCATGTTATTTGCTCTCCATGGGCTTACAGTCCAATGCAACAGAAACACAAACAACTCTAGAGTGTTTACCCTAGAGTAAGTATAATACAACCATACGATTGTATAAAAAGCTGTAGTTAAAACATCCACTAATGGTGCCATGATGTTGTTCAGATATGCATTATATCAGTGTGTTTGCCAGTCACAGACAGAAGGAGAGGTTTGTCTTCATTCTAGAGCAACTGGCAATAGCAGCGTGTCACCATCTTGCACTTGGCTTGCTTAGCTGCACCACATAATGCTTTAGAAACCACCTTAATTAGAGTCGACTGTGCATTCTAATGCAGTTTTGCTTGGCAGTATTTAGGAACATTTCCCCATAGACTAATCCCTTGTGATCCAGACTGTTGGATCTATCCTTGAAAGTGAGAGAAAGGTATTACTGCAAGCCTCATTGACCAAAATCCTCCAGCTTTTCTCAGCCAGAAAGCCTAGTAAGACGAAAGACAGAAAAGTGGGAATTGACGTTAAATATCAAATGCGATTGCTCCGAAAGAACAAAAACATTTCACAAAAAAGGTTTAATATATTTTATTACTTATTTATGAGAGGAAAAAAACTCAAATTTTCGCGAAAGCAATCGCCTGAGTATCATAAATTATTCCTTAACTGCAAAAGACAGTGACACCCATCATGACTCATCTACAGCAACATACCGCAACAATCTAAGGATTACAGATTCACTGTTTCTCCACATTATTTATTTAGCAGTGGGGCAATAATGAAGGCATCCGCCTCGAGGGATATTGTCTTCACAAGTCATTTTTGCATGTCTTTTGCAATATCTTATGGGAAACAGTTATAATGCTGTTGTTGTGGGAGTACCTTCGTACTGGTCCAGTACGTTTTGACACTTACCTTAGTCTGTTTGACCTTAAAGGCGGAGTCCATGATGTTTGAAAGCCAATGTTGATATTTGAAATCACCTAAACAAACACGCCCCTACCCCAATAGAATCTGGACCTTCTGTTGATAGACCCGCCCCACACATACGCAACCCGGCATTTGATTTGATTTGATTGGCTATAAGTGTGTTTTGGTAGTCGGCCCGTCTCCTTTTCCAAACCGTTTTTCAAACATCGTGGACTCCGCCTTTAAATACTGATGAAATATTTTTCACACTCCTGCATCCTAGCTTGATATGCTGCTCAAGGCAAGTGTGCTCAGCAGTTATCTGCCATGTGTGTGTGAGAGAGAGAGAAAGAGAGAGAGGTAGAGATGGAGCTGCCGATCTCAAGCGGCAAATTAGAGCTCCCTCCGATCGATAGCTGGAGGAGCTTTGCACAGATTTCATTAGCTAGCAGACGCGCACAGTTAAAGCAATGCTAAGGGGTATTGATGCTGGCAATTGATTGTTCAGTCTTATTTAAAAAAAAGCATACATTGAGATGTGATGCTGGATCTGTACCTTTATCATCAGCTGTTGATTCAGCGTATCAGAGCATTTTTAGAGGTCACACATTGAAAGATTTAATCATCCCAGACATTGATATAAAGGCGGAGTCGTAGTGGTGCTGCGTAGGTGTTGCATTTACAAAACCGGAGTTTAACCTCTCTTTACTTTTCGCTTTTAGATTGAAAAATTGTCATGTCTTATCGGTTCTCCTGTAAGCACTTATTTATTCAACAGGGTAATTCCTCAGATGGTGATCTGTCTGAGAATGTTTCACTTTGTTAGGGCCAAAAGCCCTCAAGTAAAAATCACTTTGAGGTGCTCTGTTAACTTAAACAAGAGAACCCAATTTACCCCTGTCAGTCTTCTATTCACTGTGAGCTATCGATCTCGCTGCTCCCCGAGCCCTCAATCAAGCCCAAATGAATGAATGGAAAAGTTTGCATTTGTGTAAAGAAGCCCAAACAGCAAAACACGATTTTTAATGCGCTTTTATGTTAATCATCATAGCGAGTGCCAAAATCGAACACATCTAAAATCTATCAAAATGAAACTTTTTATGGCGAGAGAAATACAGAACTCAATTGATCATACGTTAGTGTGATTCACTTCTGCGCTTTCAGTGATCAATCTGCAGTGGACCAAAAAGATCAGAGAAATTATATGCACGTATGTAAATTATTCATTATTGTTATGATTTATAACTTGGATGTGTAATGTTGGTCTTGCGACTTTAATATTTCATAACTTCTTTGATTATCGGAGTCATCTGATAAATGTGTTATTATGGTGGCGTTAAATGATTAATAGATAGTGAATATATGTACCTCTCTTTCTCTCTCTCTTTCTCTCTTTTTCTCTCTGTCTCTTTTTCATTACAGTGTGTCACATTTCATCAGGGTCCTACTTAATCTTATTCCATATGCATTTTAATAGTTACAATGCTACCTGTATCGTGAAAGGGGCTGATGGGATGTAAATGTCTTCGGCTGTTCTGGCTGACTGCTCTGAGCACGGTAATGTATGACAGGTTACCGACTCTAAACAAAAGAGCTACCTTATGATTAATTAATTCAAGTTGATTTTTTCTGTGTTTTTTCTTCACTTAAATGGGCATCAGTGCGTCAGACCACGCGGATACGACTGAAAATGAAGGACAAAATAGAAAGCTTTGTTCTATTTAGATGTAGGATGTGTGTTGGAAAGATAACAGGTTTTATGTATTAAAATCTGTAAATCTGTCCAATATGTATTGTGTATCTCCAAGGAGGATCAAAAATGAGCCTCTCATCCCATACGTATGCACCCACAATGTATCTCATTCATAATAAACTGATTATAGATAAACACCTGCAGTCTAGCGTGAAACAAACTCACTTTTACCTCAGAGATCTCATAAGCTCAGCCGAACAAAACCACTTCCTCCATCAGGCGTATTGAACATGAGAAAGGAAGCTGATGCTAATCAGAAATCTTTATGCAGGTCGTCGTGGCAGGATCTTTTCCATTTCCAAAAGAGTCGGCTGCGTGGTAGAATGATAGATGACTGCGCTGGCAGACGGAGGTTGGATGAACGGGTGCATTCGGTCCCAGGGGAAACCCCATCGGGGGAGACTTTTCTCTGTGGGACGTCAATCTATTTCTCTTGTGTCTCCTGCAGAGAGCAAGTCCATTACAACTCTATTACACCAAAACGCAGATCATTTTTATGCTGTCCTTATTACCTTACTAAGACAGGAATCACATGCCCAGTCTTTTCCATCTGTCTCTCCTTCTCTTAAAAGTGAGAAATATTAATCCTCACCCTCTCTGGAGATCAAAGACTAACCTTTAGCCACACGAACAGGGATTTATGGGACACTTTGAAGGATCAGCAACATTTTCTGGTGCAAGCCAAGACATATTTGCTGCTGTGAGTGTCATGGAGTGTGTGTGTGTGTGTGTGTGTGTGTGTGTGTGTGTGTGTGTGTGTGTGTGTGTGTGTGTGTGTGCTGTCAGTTTTTTAACATTATTATTTGGTAACGGCATGTGGACGATGATGATAAAGATCCCAAAGCTGAATATCAATTAGTGTAGTACAGTGTTTCTCAAACTTTTTCAGCCCAAGGACCACTTTATCTTCAAATTTTTTTCTGAGGACCACCTAACAGAATCCCACTCTAACACGCCTCCAAAAAACAACAAAATAGGAAGGATAAGCTAAATTTAAGTTTAATATGCAACTGTTTCAAGTCAAAACTAATTTTTTTAAACACAAATGCAATGCTATGTTCAGAAATTATTATATGAATTTTATTTCATTTGAAAAAGTAAATGTGAAATGAGTTACAGCTTAATGTGATCAACAAACTGCACATATGAAAAAAAATGCAATTAAACATACTATAACAGCCTAGGTCCCACTTAATGTCATTCCAAATAGCCATTAGTTTAAAACTGAGGTGGTGGGTATATGAAGTCTATGGTTGTAACCAGGGCCGGGTCTACGGGGGGCTGGGGGGGGGCATTGCCCCCCCCAGATTTTCCTTCTGCTCCCCCAAAAATGTCCAGCCAACCTTAAAATAACGGAGTCTCTTTAATCAAAAAAAATGTCTTCTTTAGGCAAGCGCTAGCATTTACAGCTCCCGCGCACTATCGTCTGATTAGCTTATCAAGCTTTTGAGGCCTCTTCAGCAGTATTTAAGACACATGAAAAGTACTACTGTTCTCGATGACGGTAACAAAAAAACCCCCGCATCTTTAAAATATATTACAGAAACAATGCAATTTAGTATTACATAAACGTAATAACCCAACACATATTAAATTAAACTTTTTTTATAGTAAAACATGCCCAAAATAGCCCCTTATCCTTTCTTAGACTCACCTCATTATTTATTCATTCAAATACAACAGCCAATGGCAAGTCTCCAGCCAACCCTATATCACGAAAATGCGTGACTATTTCACGCATTGACCAGCGTGACAATGTCATGCTTTGCCGCGTTTGAGCGTGAGCATGTCACGCTTTCTGTTTGTGTCACTGTCACGTATTGGTTACTCAACTTTTTTGTCCTATTTTCAAACCATTGTCGCTTCGGTTTAGGGTTAGATTTGGTGCTTGTGTTATATGTCACTTTAAGTATTTGTCACTTTAAGTATTGGTTTATATATAAAAAAGATACAATACTTATTCTTTTATATTTTCTAAACTTTAACCAATTGTCACCTGACGTTGGGGTTAGAGTTTGTTTAGGTAAGGGTGTCATTTTATGTAAATCTAACCCTAAACCGAAGCGACAATGGTAAGAAATTAGGACAAAAAAGTTGAGTAACCAATACGTGACAGTGACACAAACAGAAAGCGTGACATGCTCACGCTCAAACGCGGCAAAGCGTGACATTGTCACGCTGGTCCATGCGTGAAATAGTCACGCAATTTCATGATACTGGGTTGCTCCAGCAGCATTTAATGTGTTTGTTTTAGACGTAGGTCTGTTTATTAAAATTAGAACATGCAGTTTGGTTGTGGCATACTATATAGTAGATATAATTGATATAAGATGGTTATACAGTAAATATACAGTATTGTAACAGCTAAGCATCGCGTGCAGTTTTAAAATCAAATTTTAGCGGTTTGTCATCGTCATTCATCAGCTCATTCAGCTCGCGTTTGAGAAAAACTTCACACGCAAAAATCTACAGACTTTTAAGTTCAAGAGGAGCTTTCACTCCTTAAGGTCATCGTAAAACGTTGTATTTTCTAATGTTGCGTTGTATTATAATATATCTAATTTGCTGTGTTATGAACAAAGCAGTGTGATTTATCTTTGGTCTCGTCGCAAATCACACTTACAGTATTTAAGGGCTTGTGCTTTTGTCTGGTGCTGTTACAGAATAACCTTTGACGAAATTGTCATGCATGTCAAATTGCTTACATGATGTTTCAAAATATATTATTTAAATCGTTGTGCTTTGTTGTGATATTAGGCTGCCCACCCAAAAATCCTGACTGCCCCCCCAGTCCAGCAAGCCTAGTACCGGGCCTGGTTGTAACTATGGTAACAATAAAATGCTGAAAAAAATGTTCCCCTTAATGTCTAAAATCACTGAAATTACAGAAATTTTATACATGAAACAAAAACTAGTACATTACAGAACTAATATATCTGTTGATTTTAGCTGCTTTTGGTTGACGCTTGATCCTTCTTTTGAATCATCTTTGGTTTAGCCACCGATCAATTTTTACGTTATTAAAACAGAATGGCAAGAACTGATATCACAGTTTCACAAGTGCATTAAAATCTACTTAAATAAGTGGTGATTGTATAAACACTTGCCACTTTAGGTCATCTTTTGGCGGACCACTGGAGGGGTTTGGGACCACACTTTGAGAATTACTGGTGTAGTATGAATCGGTGACTTATTTTTGCTGGGAAAGTTTGTTCCCACACTACACTAATATAAACCCTACTGTATAGATAAATGTGTACCTGCGCCCTTTTTCGTTTCCCCTTTCTTCATAATCCCTCTGTTCTATCTTTTGAATGCACCCATAATGACAACAAAGCACCTTTATCTCTCCTTAACATTTGAGCAGTTTATTTATTATTATTTTTTTTGCATGCTGTCATAGGTGATGATGTCTACCCTTGTGTTTTACATGTAAGAGATGATGATAGACAGCGAAACCTGTAGGTTGCCTCCAATCTTACAGTACATGTACTCACTTTATACATATTTGGTAATTTTATTGTACTTACAAATGTGTGGTAGTTACTTTTGAGTATGTACATAGAAATTAAAACGAATCATTACTGTACCTACCAGTGCTGAATACTCTAGTTCGTATATAACTCTAAATAAGTACTGGGTAATAACAGATATACATGTATAATGTATGTATAATGCAACTACTGTAACAAGAAACACTACCGTACTTACAAATGAATGCATAATATAAGTTTTTAGTACTTACAGTCAAGTGTGGGTTAATGGCATTCATAAGATAATGCAAATAGTTTTTCCAAAGGTTGTTCTATTAAAGGTGATATATTTACAAATGTACTGTGAGGGATTTGCAGGACAGATGAACCCAAATGCAGACGATGTCGGGGGAAAACAGAAAACACTTTTATTTCTACACTTAACAAAACAAAGACCCACGAGGGGGTTCACGACATGAAACATGAAACACTAAACCTTTACAAGATAACAAGACTTGACTGGAACATGTAACATGAGACCTTGACTCTACACAACACAATGATCCTGCACAGAACTAAAGATACACTGACATTAAATAGAATAAACCAAACAGGATAACGAGCGGGGAACAGGTGATGGGAATAAATACTAATTAACAATAAGCAGGCGAACAAGGGGGGCGGGGTCACAGGACAAGACACCGGAGGCACATGCCAAACACAAAAACAAGGCATGAACCTCCACACAAGGCCAGGGACTGCCAGAACTCTGCCACCATGACAAAAGACAAATATAACAAGACCTCAAGGCAGAGTCCTGACATGTACATTTTACAGATATTTTTTGATTACCAAATAAAATGCATTAAATTCACCAAATCAGCCTATGGATTATTTGTAAACAAAATCCATCCTCCTTTCTTTCCTCAAAAAGAGTTTGATCACTCTGTTGTACAACAATAAGTCCTTTTCTATCACTATAGAGGCTATATAGTCGAGACTGTCCAGTAGTATTTCTGACATACGTTTTAATTTGTTGTAGTGCTGAGAATGTCGGTTCAACCGAAGCAGTGAATGCAGGAATAGTCACCGCCAAACATGTCAATGCATACAGCTGGCTGATACTCTCACCCACATTTTTATGCTGAATGAAATCAAGGATTTCAACTGGATTTTTTCCTTCAAAATCAGTCATGGCATACATTACAGTCAGATCTGTTTTTAACTGGAACAGAACGAATAGTGTTTGGTGACTCTGTGACTGCGTTAAGCTGGAGAACGCACACAGGATTTTTTTCCGTTATGTTTGAAACTGCTTGGGATCAATCCAATCAAATAACGCGAAAATGCTGATGTCATTGTAAGCCTTCTGGATGGCGCTGGTGACACCAACTTGAAATCTGGTTGGTAAATATCTTAAGCTGAAGGCGCCAGCACTGTTCATCTGAAGGCCTAAGCAGATTTTTTTGACCGTGGCAACACATGATGTTAGCCGCTGGCTGAAATATGATTGGATAAATGCATTATCATAAATATACACTACTGGAAGCAGCGCAACCAAGAGAAAAAGCTATTGAAATGAAGATCATAGACTGTAATGGGATTCACTTAATACACATTTATAGAATAATATATAAAAATATAAATAAGTGATTCAAATAGTGTTTAGACCAGCAGAGAAGGCTGTTACAAGGAACAAAGTCTATTAATCACTATGACCAAATTTCAATGAAAAATACAGTGCTACTGGAAAAATACATGAAAAATGCAGAAAATACAGGTACTAACCTAAATAAAAAATTAGTTTAATGATTTAAAATTTTTTTCTTATAATGTACTTACCCTCAGCATCCCAGTTTACTTTGTTTCTTCAGTTAAATACAAACAATAATTTAATATTAAATTCCTGTCATTGTATTTCATGTGGGAGCCAACTTGGCAAAGCTTCCAAAAGTGCATGCATCCATCATTAAAGTAATTCAAAATACTCCACTGTGTTAATACATGTCTTCTGAAGCGAAACAATGTGTTTTTGAGAAAAAATCAATATGAAAGCATACAGATCAGCGTGGTAAGTTTAGATATGGCACGATAAGTAAAGATATCATTAAATCCCATTGGTTCTTGCAGGTCGTGACTGATTGTAATGCATCATGTGATACACAATAAACAGTGAAATGTTTACTGATTTGTATGTTTCCATGAATATTCAACATATTGATAACTAAATAAGGAATAGTTCAATCAAAATTGAAAATTAGCCCATAATGCCAGCCTGGGTATATTTGCTTTCGTTCTTAAAAGACACAGTCAGAGTTACATTAATTAGTATTTTTGGGATTGGTATGTCTCGTTTAATTGTAAACAACGCTGTAAGATTTTGAACTCTAAAATGGCAGCATGCAGGCTCAATGCTGGTAAATAAGGCGATCATTAGTTCTCGTTACTGCATGTCATTACTGTATTTTGTCAGGATGCATATGCCAACTACACTCTAGAAAGGATTTTTAACACATTATGAAAAGGAAACTGTGAAAATGTGTCATTTTGTGTTAAAATATGTTAAAAAAATGTGTTGTTTCAATAATAACATAAAGATGGGTGGATTCTGGGACAACACATTTAGTGTGTTCTCCCAGAATCAACACTAATGTGTTGTTTTTAACACATTGGTTCTAAGAGTGCAGTCACAAAACATGCAAACACAAATGATCTTTCAAGAGAGAAAGGCATATATACCCAGCATGGCATGAGGGTGAGTAAATTAAACTAAATTTAATTAAAATTTCTAGGTAAACTATTCCTTTAAAATATTAACTTCAGAAGACACATTAACCGAGTCAAATGGATTTGAAATAAAATAAAATAACATAATAAGAAGATAGCACAATTACATTTTAAAATGAAATTATTTGTTTGTGTTCAAACCAAGTCGTATGCGTCTGGGATGGCATGAGGGTAACTATTTTCTTATTTGGGTGAACTATTCCTTTAATCCCTGAATGCAGTGGTCCGAAAGAAGGCATCGGGATGGCCATTTGCTTACTGGCCATGGTAAATTCTAATATCTTTGTCATTATAAACAAACATAACAGAGTATGAGTCATTAAATGTTCATTAATTACATTCTTTTTTTTATAGTGCTTGAATTAAAACCATGAGACAGAGCAAAATGTGATTAACTCTGGTATCAATGCATTAAAGCAGTGGAGCTGAAATGCAGTAACATTCATTTAGTGACTGTTTGATTGCCAAGCTGTTTGATTATGGGAATAAACTTCTATAAGCCGCCGACGGAAATGCTATTCTGACTGTAATGAGATGCAATGACAGTGTTGATTAACACAAAGAGTCCTCTCACACATAAAGCTCAGAAGTCGGATCATGTTCAGCCGCTGTATAATGCTTAATATGTGCGTGGAGTGTGACCACAATCAAATATTTCCCTTGTAATTGTTTTAAGCCAAGGATATCAAGACAGATACGAATGGGATGCGAGTTTAATTAAAAGCACAATGGAAAACCAAGTCCCTTGTTGGCTGCCTCCCACTGCCATTGGGCTGTCCTTGCCCATTATGAGATTTGACTAGTCGGCTCCAGATGTTGCATGTGTATGTGCGCTTGTATTGACAGCGTTGGTGTGAGAATAGATGGACGTTTGAAAGGGAATATGTCTCCTCTGCAATGTTAATCTCGTCCTCTCTAGCGTCCGACATGTCACCCTAATAAAGCCCCCACAGACAGATACTTAAAAAGAGTTAAAGGGTAAATTAACCTTCAGGACTTTGCAAGTCCCTTTTAATAAACTTTATGCATCCGTGTCCCAGACACACCCTTGCAAAGGACAACCCCCCGTTCAACAGGGAGTCAGAACGCAACGTCCCATACTCGTCGCAACCTTGTGGTGCAGTGACGCAATGAAAGCAAATGAGATGTATAGCGAATTTCATCTGTTCACCGTGTGAAATGATTCTCATAAATCAATTGATATTTCACCCTCCTCTTAATTGATTTGTTTGTTTACAGCATCTTATTATGTGTTAATGACACGCGGATCTTCATTAGTGCCTTATTGATTTAAAATGCCCTATTGATTGTATTGATTTTTAATATGAACTCATCACTGACAGACAAGCAATTCATCATTCCAGCATGGTTGACCTAAAAATAATAAATTTCATCCAAGGGAACAAGTGCCTCGCGGGAACTGGATATTGAATGAAACATACCATACTCAGAATTTAGGAACTGCATGTTCACGATAAACTAGTGACATAACTAGAATTCAGAGCTTGCTGCCTTCATATCACTTTCTCCCAGCCTTTCTTGTTTGACATGAGCTAATTCTGGCTTAACTTGAATGAACGACTGTCTTTTTATCTCTGCCCCTTAGTCAGCTGCTATTTAACACTGACGATTCCGTTACATGCTTTTTAGCAGGCTAAAACTGAGCAATGTTGCTTCATTCCCATTGACTTTAGGGATGGAAAGGCAGACCAGGCCTCTTAATACACTTAGTATTTAAATAATCCTTGCCTTTCTCAATCCTTTTGATGCCTTTGTTCACTTTGAGAAAGTTATCATTATGCAGGCCACACTGTTTGTGGAGAGTGAAATGTAGAATCACTCAGCCTACCTTTTCTTCCGCATCCTTTCCCAGCAAAGAACATCTACATATCCCTTTCTTCCTCTTATCTCTGACTGCAGTCGTTGAAGCGAATTCCCTGCGCCACCATGCACCCAAAGCACTGCAAACTCAAAAAGAATCAGGCACGCTTATCTGTAGCCGCTACAGAGGGAACTATAACAACAGCCGGTTATCCCTAGAGAAGGACTTAATAATTCAGTGGCACAGGCATGTAGGTTAAGCCATTTCACATAACCACCACTGGCTTATGCTGGTTACCTTGGCATTTGGAAATACTATAAATAATAAATATTTATCTACAGTGGAACATGCACAAATCTCACTGGGTTGGATTAAGTTAATGCTGTAAACGAATGATGTCGTAGATAATATTTCTAACAATTTTATACTATTAGTATGTATGATATATAGCTGCATCACAATTCAAAAGGTGCATCACCTAATGGCTGAATGCCTCACAGTGGTACGACAAAGGCCATCCTATTTTAAAGGCTCCTTCAGATGCGGCCTTAAAAAATGCAGCGGCAAAGGTTAGGATGAATGGATCCTTCACAGCCTTATCTATAGGGCTACCAAAATGTATTAAGCACTGTAATGACTGGGATATTAAAAAAATATATATTAAAATCAAAACCCTGTAAAAATTGTTGATAAAACACAAAAAATGTTCATGCAATACTGATTTCTTATTTTGTCAACTGAAAAATGAACGTCTCTGTAAAGTCATTTCAGATAGTTGTTTCTAAAAGCATTATAAATGTTTGAAATGTATTGCAGAAACACATTGCAAAAACGGTCAACTGTGTACTGAATTGTGGAGTTATAGCCTACCATTTTTTGTCCACATTCTACACACATGCAGACCGCTGGTAGGCAGTGTAACCCACTGATCTACAGTATATAAATGACTGGATTGCGCATGACTTCACAATTGTGAACCCACTGCGCCGCCATGGTATGCCCAAACATTCTATTATTTCAATGGACATTATCAAATTTTAATGATAAAACAATTTTACTAGTCTTCGTTTTTATATCTGAAGTTACCCTGTACATTATTACAATGCAAACGTACTGAGCATGTACATAGTTGTTTACTGAAAGTTGTACCTTTTGCTTTTTAATCAGTTTTTATACATTCATCTTCATTAAAGTATCAGATCAGTAGACAGACGCCAGCTTATTTAGTATTAATGACAAACGGGCTCATTCTGAAATCTAAATAATTAATCATGCTTTGTACCGTATGTGCATGCAATAATTTTCTGGTTTTGTAATTATGTTATCTAAACTTACAAAAAAAACTAAACTTATTCAGAGAAATAACGCTGACCGTGTAGCTGAATGTCAAAAAAACTTTATTTATACACGTGTCTTTAACAGAATGCAGCAGACATACTCACCTTAACGTTTTTTTTTTAATAAATCCATTATCCTGCTTGATTAAAACTTGCTTGATTATGCAAATAACAACATAATTAACAATTAATTCACTTACACATATCCTAAAAATTAATCTTGTATGACTGATACGCTGTAAAGCGGGTGAATTAAGCCAATAAAGCCCTCTGCCGGTTGGGTATACCAAGATGGCCGCTCGAACTATGCGCTGGCTTCACCTCATGCTGTTACGTTAAGTGTTGTATGCGCAATCCAGTCATTTATATAGATCAGTCACAGTAGCAGCACAACCGTCAATGAAGAAGCAGCTTGGCAAGTTTAACCCACAAACGAAGAAGAAACAGCAGCTTGGTGTGTATGATTTGCAAAAAGCAGCAGTGATGGAAGTAAATAAACAATGATTTTTGTTGTAGTTTCAGCTAAATCACTTCTCAACTTGGCCCATCTTTGTTCTAAGCGTCACGAACGGATATACCTATGACGTTTTTTACCTGAAGGAATGGGTTCTATTGGACCAATCACAGCGCTTGTGGTCAGCGTAGAACTGACACGCTGTTAAAAATTTGGCGAGGTGTACGTCAGCCTACGCAGAGGCTATGGATAGCCTATGACATTGCTATGGCGTAGACCTTACACACAACTATAAATTGGACTTTACGGTACATTCACACTGGCCAAAAGCGTTAACGCTTGATGGAAGGCTTGTCTGAAGTGCAGCCAACAGCCAATCACAGTGGCCACAACACATGGCTTGCATAAACATAATTGGCTGGCTCTGTCCAGGTTATTTGCATAAGGATCTGATTGGCTGACGCACGCGTTGGCGCTTGAAAAGTTGAGAAATGTTCAACTACTGCCACGAGCAACGGCAGTGACGCAACGTTGATGGATCCACAATTCAGATGTCACCCATTAAAAGTAAATGAGAAGGGTTAACATTTACGCCCAGTGTGAATGTACCATTAAACAAGAATAAATGCAACAGTACACTAACAATTAAAAGATTAAGAATAAACCAGCAAACATTAAAACCGTAATGTAATATTAATCAAAAGATAGACACTTGAGAATCTAAGTCCAGTCAAAAAAAAAAAAACTTTGTTAGAAACATGTCTTATTTGAGGGGCAACCTTTCGATCTCTCTGATGTAGCCAATACGGAAGTGACTTAAACTGCAATTCATTGACTGGCCGCTAGAGGCTGGCTCCAAAAGTGAGTCAACTCCCATAGACCCTTATGGTAAAATGGCCAACTTTACAGTAGAAATAATATGTTAACATAAAGTGTTTTTGGTCTATATTGCTAATATTACCCTTCATGTCAACTGTGAGGGGGTGAATTTGTTTGTAACTCATTACTTCAAATTATATTAAGCCTCAAAGTTCTGCATAATTAAGGGCGTGATTACTTGAGTGAAGGGTGAACTGCCACTGCTGTCACTAGAGTTGAGCTAGGTGGGCGTGGTTTTAGCAACCAGTCACCTCAGATTCACCCACGTCCTGCCTCTTTACCCATGTGAGTGATGCGCGGTGACACGCAGCCAAGATGGCAACGGCAAGCACCACCTACTATCGGCTTCAAAAAAGCTCTTCACAAACAAATGGGTCACGTCAAGGACACTACGTCCATATTTTCTACAGTCTACGGTCTTATTTAGTACAATCTTATTTTCGTTTGACCAACGGACTTAAAACTCTGCATCCTTTGAAGTTCAAATCCTTGCCTTCAAAGTTTGCATCTTTTGGAAGAATACAGCCTCTGCTGAATTGAGATGTAGCTTATGTACTGTACATATGATACACTACAACTTTATTTCCCATAATTCCTGTGAGGCCTCTTGTTTTACCATTTATCCTTCCATTCGTGCCCTGCCATCTATTTCTGAGGATGTTTCTAAAAGTGTCAAAATCATTTTGTGTTTTTCACGGAAAATAAAATTGGACCAAGTCTTACTCAGCAGTCACTTCAAACAAGCAAATGAAAACCATAGACGTGCTAACTCAATACAAACACGCTCGTGACTCAGCTCTCAAAACAGAAAAACAACATACTAAAACTGGTCTGTCTGTGCACAACGTTTTCTGATATCACACAGACTGAATCTACCATCCTTAAATATCCAAGTTATAGTGACAAATGTCAAAACATCATACATCACCAGCCTTGGTTTCCTTTAGTCACAATTAATATTTCATGGATAAGCGTTTGAAATTACGAATGTAGGATACTCTAAATTTAATGCTGTGTTATTTCTGTAAACAGCTCTGAAGTGAGATTTGTAGCTTTTGTAAGATGCACATTTTCTAATCTTTTATGACAGGAGTGGCACAGCGGTGTTTCAAATGGGTGAAAATGCACTAGAGTGCTCAAAATCACATAGATACAGTCACACAGGTGTATTTACTAGCTTTTGGACCTCATCCATGGCTGCTGTGAAAGAATATGTAAACATTTATACAAACATGTCAGTCACATCTTCAAGTTCTCAGCTTCAATCAGCAGTTTATTTGTCTTCCTCTTGAATGAGATTCACACAGAAAAGGGAACGAGTACCTGTCATCTCTTACAGTGGAAGCCTTGAAGAGAGGAGGAACATGTTTTCATTCTTCATCATCTAGATTTATTTAAGTTACCTTGAAAGAGTTTTAAATGCTTTAAATTTGTGTTTGCATAACAGAATCATTGGCATACAAATGAATAATGTAAGGATAATTTATTGAAATTCAAGCTTTTTACATGTTTAAAGTACAGTATTCACATCTGAACAAATGATTAAAAACAAATGAGTGAGTGGATAGATTAAGTTAAATACTGTAAGTTTAATGGAATAACCTTGATAATTAAAACCAACGGTTCAATTAAAGCACCTTTGTATTGAATTATAAAAAAATTATCCTTCTCAGTCATTACTCATGATCCACTAGAAGTATGTAGTTTTATTTATGCCTACACCATAAAAAAAAAATGATTTGCTGCTATTCATTTTTAAGTCTAATCAACCTGGATTTACAAGTCATTTTAACTTTTTATTATTTATCCTATTATTTTTTGTCCTCCAAGTGGTTCTTTTCAGTGTACTTTGGTCTTTTAAACTGGGATTACAAACCCCGAATTTTCATCTGCGAAGTCTGTGGTGCCTAACTCAAGCGCATCAGTGGCCGGTTGCATAAACATAGCCATGACGTTAAGTCTAAAGAATGTTTCTGACTAACTAGCAATTAATTATGGCTAATCAGTCTTATTATTTGGATTTAATATAGACCAATCTACCTTTCTATGTAACATACTTGAAACAATTATGACCAGTCTTTAAGAAAAAAATTCATGATTAACTTTTAAGACTAGTCTTAAAGTTCTATGCAACCGGCCACTGTTAGATCACGCACATGAGGATCAGCTCTGCTTATTTGCGACCCTAAACTAATTTGCGCTGGCCTTACTAGATTGCATTGGTCATTATGGAAATCAGCTGTTGCACCTGTGTTATTTAATTTGCGTTTTTTAAGTAAATAACCCACATATATTACCATTCCCATCTACGCTTTTTTGGAATTGCCCTCTCACGCTAACTGTGTTTTCTCATTTTTGTATTGTTTTGGGGTGCTTAAGATGCTTTTGGAAGGCAAGGTTTGGTCAGTTGGACACATGGGTAAAAGGCAGTAACCAGGCGTAAAAAAAAGTTATTTTCTGCGCTGTGTTTCACCTGAGAGGAGGGGCTAGATCAGTTTTGGTGCTTTTCCATTGCATAGTACCCCAGGGTTTGGTTTGGGTCAGCTCGAGGCAGCTCACCTCACTTTGGCGTGGTTAGCTTTTCCATTGAGTTTAGAAACACTTCGAAGTGGGAGGGATTATAGGCGTGTCAATATATTTGCGCTGCCTGCTGTGACATCATAGAAGTGCAGTATCATCCTATATGCAGTAACAACTCACTAATTCTCAGGCTAATTCTTTTGTATTATGGTCAGGGCTGAAAAGGTCTAAAAAGTTTGGCCTTGCCCCGGTCACAGTCTGTATTTCATGCTGTGGATAATGTCATGCATCTGGCTTAAAGGGTACAAACATTCATTAAGAGTACTGGAACAGACTACCCATGGGTTTTTGCAGAACTTAGACTCAATGAGATTCCATTCTTGATATCCCTTGTCTCTTTCTAAACCCCAGGCCACCATGGTCCAGCGATCACTCAGGTCATGCCACTGCTCTTAAGCCCCTCTAGCCATACTTTGAGTCAGCAGGGTAGGGTGCTTATATGAGCTTTGACACCGCTCCGCTGGTATTAAAGCCATCCCTCCGTCAATTTATGCTGTTGCCCTTTTTCCTTCTTCACACATTTTTTGTACTCCTACCTCAAATACCTCTGAGCAATCCTGTTTGCTCACAACCTCGTAATGAAAACTTTTCCAGCTAAACTTCCTTGGGTATTTTCTCTTATCCATCTTCACAGTGGCACAAATGCTTCATAACCACAGATCCTTTAAATTCCATAACACCGTCTTCCATAACTCACTCCACCGAAAGCTGTCGGCTTTGGACAATGGCAGGGTTGGGTTGGGTCTTGTGACCTCTGGCATCAAATGTGGAGACGCGTCCCAGATGAGCTGGCCGACGGCCCACTGTTCCACCTCAGTGGGAGCCTAGGGCGAAGCTGCTTGGCAAAAGAATTGGCGGGCACAATGACCTTGCTTAGCTCTCTAATGGAGAGTCTGGCTCAAATCCACCTCTCAGCTTCAAAACAGAGGCTGCTTCCCAATCAGGGGCCATGATCCCTCTGCTTGCCTTCACTGCCCCCTCACACATCATACTACTGACACTAATTGTCACCAGGAAGTGCAGATGATAAAAGCTTTGCTCTACAGAAAAGACAATGAATCGGACACTGGCAATGCTTGAACAACTTAAGGAAAAGCATGTTGGTGTCAAGATCTCAATTTCACAACACAATATTTACCTGCTCTAGATCTAATACTAACCTCACATTAAATATATACAAGACGATCCTTATCACCTCCCTCTCTGAAGTACCCTTTTTCAATTGCTAAGGCTTTGTTGAGGTTTTTCTATCGTTGAGTCATTTATTTATGGGTGAAAATGTAAAACAGCTGAACAATAATTTGGGTAAACTGGAGAAACTTTCAGAAAGTGAGAGAATGATGAACAGACGAACGGTATAAGGGGTGGTTCACATTTGGCATCTTTTTCCACATTTCGCAATTGCATTTTCTGGGCGGTTTTAAATGCAAAATGTGAACCGTCCTTAAATTTAGAAAAATAATAGGACTAAAGTTGTGACATTAAGTTGTTTACATTTAAGAGATTAATGGGTTATTGTAAAGGCTTCAGTACTATTCATTGCACATGGACCCCTTCGAATGTGTCACATTTTCACAAACCTTAAGGGACAGTTTACCCCCCCCCCCCTCAAAAAAACCCCTGTTATTTGCACCCTCAAGAACAAAAAGGAATATATTTTGAGCAATGTTTATAACCAAACAGTTTTTGAGCACCATGGACTTCCACAGTACTTTCTTTCCCACTATGGTAGTCAGTTGTGAATATTAAAATCTTCCTTTTATAGGGGTGTGTGGGGCAAAAACTAACGCAGGGTTAGTTGTAACACAAACTGTTTACATTGTTGCACAAGGTTGAGAGTTTTCACGCTGCCAAAAGACGATCTCCCGCAAATTATTGTAAAAGTATTATGTTACAGTTATTGTTGAATGAGTGGCAAGTAATTAAGTAATTTTTTTCATCATGCTTTTTTCGGTTAAGTGTAAGATACAAAATTCAATGCTATGTCATATTAATCAGTGTCCTGTTGACCAAAACATAGCATCGTTTTGAAATAGTCTGCAGCTCTTAGCAACTTTTTTTGTTGGACTTACAATTAACCCAGTGGGGTTAATTGTAACGCTGTGTCATTATCTCAGAATTAGATTTTTGAAACTGTAGTATGGTTATTACAGACTGGGTCACATATACAAAATGTTTTGTCATAATTATGCTGCTTTGTCTCACATATTTAGACATTTGTATCCATTTATAATTGAATTATTGTTAGAAAAGAGCTGGATGAATGAATACCTGTCTATTATAGACAGATATATAAACAATATCCACTTCAAGTATAGACGGTTTCATCGGACGCACGTGATACACGTCTGGATCCGAACTTTACTTCCGGTTTCGTTTTTTTAAAGAGTAACTAAACCCTAAACCAACTTTTTTTAGTTAATGATCTGTAAGAATGATGCTTTATTAGTGCTGTTCATTGATTTTAGTAAGTTTTTTGACATTTGGATATAAAGTGTTTCAATACTACAATATATGGTGTAAAAACGTCTGAGTGCTGCCCTCTTCAGGTTGAACGGTGGCTACTGCAGTTTAATTTTCCTATTGGATGTTGGGTCCAAGAAATAACTCGTGATGTAAGCAGGTTCAAGCTCACCACGCCCTTGTTACGATCTCACCACACACTTAGTTCGTCCCCTCTATCTCCGTTGGGATCTGCCCACTTTTCTTGCATTTTTCAAATATTGCAGTGGGTGGAGTCAGCCTCTGACCAGGGGTTTAGTTACTCTTTAATGGTCTGTCTAGTTGCTAAACTGATCTCTTGAACAAATTCCTCGTCGAAAATAACAAATGTTTTGGTCTCCTAGGTAAACTCTGTGTTGTTTTTTTGCTTGTTATATAAATAAACTACGTTTAAAGTACTTCGTTGTTATTTATTATTAGCGGAGTTTACCGGAAGTTACGTGCGGACCGCGACAGCGGCTTGTTTATGTTGTTACTGCTGAAACCGTCTATATAGACAAAATAGTATTGAAATATTTGCCTGCAAACTCAATTTTTAGCAAGTGTTACAACTAACCCCCCTGCCTGTTACAATTATTCCCACCTATGGGGTAAGTTGTAACGTTTGCACTTCTGTCACGTTTGGTGTAATTGTCCAAGAATGGTAAGTACTAGAAACAAACTTCAAATGTTCAATTGTAGCAGAGATGTGTGTGTTGCTTGTGTTAAAATATAATTAATCAAACTTTAATATTTTTGAATGATTGAGCCAAAAAAAAAAAAAGTATACAAGTTTGGAACAATTTGAGGGTGAGTAAATTACGACAGATTTTTTTATTTTTCAGCTGATTTTTATACTGATATACAGTATGCTGTCATTTACAATGACTTAATGAAAATCAATTCATGGCTAAAAGTATGACAATGAATAAACTAACTTCTGAAGTACTGTACAAAATATATTTACTTACCATTTCAAATGTTTAAGATGTGTTTCATTGATGATTTCTGCATTTTTTCCTCAAAGGATGTTTTTAAGGCTAAAATATATGTGTATTGGCAAGGTTTTCTCTGTGGTAACAATTACTCTTACTTTTTTTGTTATTACAAGCAGTTAACCCTCCAAACATTATTCTAAACAGAAAGCAGTTTTGCCTAATTGAGAAAAAATATGTACAGCTATGTGTAAAATTTGTCAGCACTAATTAGCTAAAGTAGTACAAAGCAATAAGCCAAATGTGTCTGTTCCCTAATTTCAGAATTGGAATAAGAAAAACCCAGTGGACTTGCTTGACGTTAAAATCATTGCCACTAAAGTGCTTCTGGCTTTTAATGAGTTTTTTAATGATACAAGATAGAACTAGAGGTCGATGAAATTTTCCAGTAGTTCTGTCAATTTCCCCTTCTGTTCTTTCACACAAAACATTCATGCTACCACAATCACATTTGTACACATGGAATTACCTATGTACAGTATACTGTGTGGCAAAAGGTAATCTCTTCAGGGACTATAATAATGCATGTGTTAAATGAAGTGAAACAAAATAGAATAAAATATGAAAAAAATTAAAATATACATTTCCAGTTAGGTATTTTAAAACAACACACATATGGGCATATTCAAGGAAATCACAATAATATGTTAATAAATAATAACCTTAATAAAGAAATGAAGTAGCCTTATACTGATAAGCAATGAAAAAAACAAAATACTACAACTAAAGTTATAGCCTTAATCATTCATTTAATGAATGTTGAAATAAGTATAATCATAATATGCCTTTTTTGAACAATACGCTACACATAATAAGATCAAATGACCACAGCTTTTCTCTTCAAAGTATAACTTTTTATAACTATAAAACTTATACTTCAAAGTATACGTTTTTTTGTTTGTTTACATGTGTTTATTAACATTTTTATAATGGCAATTAATAATGTGACTGTCAGCTCGGTTAGGTTGGGTGATTGATAACCCATAAATGACTGGAGTCTCATAATGAGATTCGTTAGGAGGACACAGAATATGCCACAACATAATTTGTGAATAGGTCAATTAAATATGACAGCTATTAAAAGCTTCCAGACTGTGCAGAATGGAATCACAACCTTACTCTTCTATCTATCTAAGAATATTAAGCACACACATGCCCATATCCTTAAAGATTATTTTATTAATTGGGTTTTTTTAGGACCCAAATGACGCTCAGATTTAATGTTGTGTTGTAATTATACTTCTTTGATGTAATTCTGGGTGTGGCCAGTAGAGGTGTGTCACGCACCTGTTGTTTGGTGTATGTAAAGAAGGTAAATTTAGACAATTTTTCTTTAGGCAATCCATAACAGGTGCTGCTGAAGTATTTTTGTGTCTCTCATTTTATCTTTATTGAATTAAGTTAAACCTTTAAAGGTGTGACGTAGTCATGACAACAAGAGACTGGATTTAACTTCACAAAAACAAGGTTAGTAAGCGTTTTTAATCATACGACTCCTACTTTAACACCTACTGTTTATTTTTTTAGCCATTGAGGCTACATGTGGCTACAAGCACTGGACATTTTAACATTTCTGCATTTTGCGTCATTTACTTCCATTGTAAATGCCTGGGGGTTACTACTATAAATGAGGCTGTCAACTTGAAATTGGCTGTCAAATAGGTGTTTTACTTAAAACCAGTAGATGGGTCTGTTCTAATCCCTAATACACTGCAGGTTTTTTGCACTTATAGATCATTACCTTATCACACTGTGCGACATGGATCGTTTTAACTTAGGTACGACAAGCATGTCAACTAGAGGGTATGCACGTGACGTCACCTTCAGCAAACGTGACTGCGGATACGCCCACTGAGTGGCAAAAAGTCTGAGGGACAGCATTAGCACAGCGTGAAAAACTAAAATTCTAAAATGGGAAAAGTAAATAAGTTAATAATGTAGTGTTAGGCAAGACAAACATAAATGTCAGGAAAAGCAATGTCTGGCCATATGACAATGTCCACACACTACTGGTTGTTTGGCAAGTTGTTTGGGTTTCTGTTAAGACCAACTAAATTCAATTTAAGCTGATAATAGTTTTACTGGCGTTTTTGCAGCAGATGTTATGAAAACCAGCCATTTTGTTGAATGTTTTGCCACTGAACAGGGCAAGCTGCTTGGCGGTTATGTGGAAAAGTTGACGTTGTTACATACCCTATGTGCCATGATGACACGGAAGCTTCAACGGCTGCTTCACACGTTTGCACAACGTCACCAGCATGCGCTAGTGGTAAAACAAATACCAGTACGCAGGTCGAAGTAGCAAACACACTGTGTGGTGATCATGCTGAATTTCTGACACTGTCAGTAAACTATCGTAGGCTATCTTTGGACGCAAGACCGGGAAAACGGTCGTCTTTGAACCTCTTTCGCTGTACGACATCGGACCAATGAAGAGCCATGATCACAGAATTCTTGACGATTGTTTCACGATTGCAATCTTTCATCTGGGCCAGCCAAAAATCGTGCAGTGTAACCCAGGGTTAAAGGGTAATAAAACCCCGCTGTTTCAGCTCCAGTCTACCTCACTATAATTTTGAAAAATGCAACTTAAATGGGCGTGAACGCTGCGAGAAAAACAGTGAGGGCTGGGCTGGGCTAAGTTAGTGTAACAAATATTAAGATTTACTAAGTATAGCAGTATTACAGAAATAATTAAACTGAATATAACATTTTCTTTGAACAACGGTCAAGCAAAACAGTTATAGTTGAAATAATAGCATGTTTGAAGATATAAAAAATCCTCAGGACATGGTACCTCAGAACAAGGTCAAAGCCAAATCGACTCCCATTGCTTTTCCTAGCAAATTCAAAGTTGATGGGTAGTGAGTCTAGCCCTGACAGCATCGCAGGGGAAAATCATCCAACGTATTTACAGAGTGTATGTCATAGCGCATTTACATTTTACTTTACTTTACCAAACCGCATACAAGTGCGATTTTCCTGAGCCCCAGACCCGACCCCCACCTCTGGCTGACCTGGCTGCATGGAGCACATGCACTTGAGCACACACACAAAAGTAAAACGTCTTCGCATTTGATAAGAACACGCTATCTCATAAATAATAATGAGAAACCGACGCGCAGAGGTGGGTAGAGTACCCAAAATCTGTACTCAAGTAAAAGTACAAGTACTTATACAAAAATGTACTCAAGTAAAAGTAAAAGTATCAATCTAATTATTTACTTGAGTAAGAGTAAAAAAGTATTAGATGAAAAAACTACTCAAGTAGTTAGTTACTCGTTACTTCCGATCTGATAGAGAAGTAGCGCAAAAGCACTGAATTTCAGACTACTTGGAGGGTTTTCACAAACCTCTCCTTAAAAGTCTCATTGTTCTGCTTATAAACAAGTAAAGCAGCCTATCTCAGTCCTGCAATGGGTACATTAACGTGTCACATAACATGTCATTTGAGAAAAAATCTCAAACACACACACAGATGTTTTTCTGACGGTTAACTCTGTATTTATTTCATGTTCACAACACAAACTTCAACGTCAGCATCTGCCTTTAAACATGCAAACAGTAAACAAAAAAGAACGTGTATGTCTGTTTGTTATCATGTTTTTATATGAATAGGTTATTTTCATTGCCATTAAAGTGCAATTACTGAACATTAACATGAGCTTAATAAAAATTATCATTTTAGAATTTCATATGGAACTTATCTGTTTGTGCAAATCAACTCTACAATTATTATAATATATAATACATGTTTCTTTAAAATCAAACTTTATTCTTTTATTTTTATTAATTCATTCTTTAGGAAAGTTTTTATTTGAATGTATTTTCTACACATTAGTGAGGTGTCCGGATTTGTGTATAAATGCAAGACGTCCTTACATTTTGCTGTTCAGTTTGTTTAGTTGTGGGGAAATTATACGGAAATGTGCAGATGAACGTGCTGTTGTTTTGTCATCGCTTGCACAAGAGTGCATATGGCAAAAAAAACTCGGACAGTGTGTGAAATGACCATTAATAGTGTTCAAATAGACAATACTGACACTTACTTCAGGTTGGATCTTGAATTCCTGTACGCTGAGATGTCAGCTCGTTCATTGAACAAAGCATGCATCGCATCATGAAACTATTTGACCTCTTGGAGTGAAAACATAGACCGAACTTGAAGCCGCCATGCATGATCTGCCTCCGATATCTCGCACAACGCACACGCGCCCTCATCTGCTTCTCTTATCATCTACGCGCGGTTGTGCGCGTTAAAGGGTGACCGCGCGGTCGCGCGCGCTAAAGGGTGACGCAGCCTGTCTCGCGAAACTTTCGAACACGCCCTATAAACTTAAAAAAATATATATTCATTAATTATTACCATTTGAAAGTAGCGCAGTAACGCCGCCGAATGTAGCGAAGTAAAAGTACAGTTTTTTCACTAGAAATTTACTTGAGTAAGAGTAAAAAGTACCTATCCTTACATTTACTCTAAAAGTACTAGTTACACAAAAAATGTACTCAAGTACATGTAACGAAGTAAATGTAATTCGTTACCCACCTCTGCCGACGCGCTGTGATGTACTACAGTACTTTGCCACAGGGACGTGCACAGGGGGGTTGCTCAGGTTGCCCGGGCAACTGCCCATACGAAATTTGTATTTTATTTTTAAATTGCTATCTTGTGTTTCTGGCGTATTCGCGAATTAATGACTCGTTTGAGTCGATTCCTTAAAAAGTGTTGCAAATAAACGAGTCTTTTGAGTCGATTCTTTACAAAGTGAATGGGCCAAACGTTTAAATTGGTTCGCGAATCAGTTTGAATGAATTGTTCAGATCGCTGCAAAAACGGAATCGTTCGAAGCTGTTTTACTCGTAACCTATGTAGAAACACGCAGAATATAACCAGTGTTGGGTGACGTGGAAATGAATTTACCAATCTTTTAACTAAAAGCAAAACTTCACACATGTACCCACCATTACATACACGCGACCTGTTCGTCGTCAGACACAGTTAAACGCGTGCAACCTCCAGAAGCATTGTAGCACAGATTGAAGAAAATCCATCGATGATTGACGTCTTATTCGCTGTATACTGTACTGTATATGATGTAAGTGATTCTCACAAAAAACACGTGACATGAAAACGTAAGAAAACATGAATTTGTTAATTTGAAATGCTTGTCTATTCTGTGTTTGTATTATTTTTTCTGTACTGTTTGTGTATGTTGCAGTTTTACACATACTGTAGAAGTGCCCTTCATAAGTTTTCTTCTGTTTGTTGTGGAGTCAAGAAATGTCTAAACATTAAAAGATGAACATGAGACAAAAGTACAGAATCTGTCATATTATTTTTTTTTAATGGTCACTGAGCTGTGTCCTGATTGTTTACACATGAAAAGCATAAAATGTGTAGGATCAGTTTGATTCACTTATGTGCATTTGTGTACAACACACATAAGTCAGCATTTAATGCTGTTGTTCTTTGTTGTTAAAGCATGTATGTGTTGAAACATAAACAAAGGTTAATAAAATGTGACATTCTAAACTTCTGACATAGGCTACTGATATTTATCTTACCAATTTCTGGTCTCCATAGCAAACAGAAAAATCTTGTCTTTACAGTTCTGATACTTATGGAGGGCACTGTATTGTGTGTGTGTGTGTGTGTGTGTGTGTGTGTGTGTGTGTGTGTGTGTGTGTGTGTGTGTGTGTGTGTGTGTGTGTGTGTGTGTGTACCTGGTAATTATCACGTTGTGGGGACCAATTGTCCCCACAAAGATAGGAATACCAGTGTTTTTGTGACCTTGTGGGGACATTTTGATGTCCCCATGAGGAAACAAGCTAATAAATCAAACAAGATGATGTTTATTGAAAATCTAAGGTACAAGAAAGGTTTTTGTGATGGTTGGGGTTAGGGAATGGGGCAGGTAAGGGGAATAGAATATACAGTTTGTATGGTATAAAATGCATTACGTCTATGGAATGTCCCCACAAAACATGGAAACCAGAATGTGTGTGTGTGTGTGTGTGTGTGTGTGTGTGTGTGTGTGTGTGTGTGTGTGTGTTTGCGCGTGTATATCTAGATTTATTTTTTCATGAGTAACGAGTAACTCGCTACTTGAGTATTATTTTCATTGTATACTTTTTACTTCTACTTGAGTAATTATTTATTTAGTTACTTGTATTTTTACTTGAGTAAAGTTTTTGGCTACTCTTTCCACCTCTGTTAAAATCTTCATGAATCTAGGCTGAGTTTGCCACGTTTAAGCCTAAATAATCAGACAGATAGGAGCTAGCTACGGCTTGGAGACAAGCAGCCTAGGCTACAATTTTTTTGGTAGGCATTAGGCAAACATGTTTGCTGATTTTAATAAAGACCATGTTATTCTCAGTCCTTCATATAGGCCGTGAGTTTAAAAAAATTTTTTTAGGGGGGGTGCCCTTTATTTAAGTCAGAGCAACTGCCCCTAAAAATTCCTGTGCACGTCCCTGCTTTGCCATGTCACAGCTTGTGATGTTTTACATGATATGAAGTTTAAACCCGGAAGACAAAAATATCACAAAGTTTTCTCCAACTGTTAAAATTAACAGACGCTAACATTGTCTTTTATGATGTGCAATGCAACTAACTATAGTAAGATCTAAAAAAAGTGTTGGTTAGTGTTTAATGACGCTTAAGGACAGGAAAGCTTGATCCTATGGTCGCAGGATTCTGGGCTGAATGTATGGATGAAGAAGTTCAAGGACACGAGCTAAGTTGCTGTATGAAGAGATTTATATACAAAAAAAGAATTTTCTAATAATCTATTCTCTGATGAACCGGCAACTCGAGGCGAGAAGAGATCTGAGAATTGGAGTGAAAAAGTCTGGCTGCTGCGTTTTGAACTAGCTAAAGGACAGCATTTTGAGACTTAGATATACAGAGAGAGATACAGTGTGTTGCAGTAATCTAGTAGAGATGTAATAAAGCGTGAACAGACTTTTCTAAAGTTTTGGGAGTGAGAAAGACTTTGATTTTGGACAATAGACGAAGTTAAACTTGATCCAATTACAAGATATGTTTATCAAATTTTATATATTGGTCAACAAGAACACCGCACCCACAAGGATTTAAAATCGGATAGACTCTCCAAATCAGGACTTGTACAGTGGGAATTCTACAGTGGGCCAAAGACAATTACCTTGGTCTTGTCTTGATTTAGGGAGAGGAAATTTGGGTCTAGCCATGATTTAACCTAATCTAAGCATTATAAGAGAGATGTATTCGCTTGTGTCTTTTGATTATTTTTGTCAGACAAAGAGAAAACATGCATCCCAGGTGTTATCCTGAGAGCTTTGTGTAGCTTATATACAATAAAGTGAACTTATAGTGACAAAATACTGACTACACACAGAATACTTGTATGTAAACTGTAAGCCAGTCGCTGTATGTTTCATGTTTCCAAGGAATATATTTCCCAGAACATGGTGCATTGAGACATGAAGTATACATGATGAGGTTGGGTGGTATCCGTATGCACTCAGAAATTCTAATACTGAGGACTCAGCTGACAAATCCCATCTTGTCTGTTGACCATCCTGGCTTTGATGTCATATCATTTCTGCCCATAGCTCTCCGGCTCTCACACCTCAGATGCCTCAGTCAATGCCTGTCAAGACAGCTTGAAAGCTTGAGGTGATAGAGAGAGACAGTGGTAGCTGCCGAACAGGGTTACTGACTTAAGTTAAATCTCAAGAGCCTTTCTGTCAAATTGTACCATGGTGTAAGGAAAAAAAACGAAAAACTGAATCGCTTGGTCACATTTTTTCATATCCCTCCTTTCACCCACCTAAAGAAAGAGAGAGGGATTTCTTTCATGAAGGAGAAAGTTACAGTAGATGTCCCTCAGAGAGGGTAGAAAGAGACCCCATTCCAGGTGCAAGCGTCACCGCTGCAAATCAATCATTCCATTTCAGAGAGATAATTTATTACGGGTGCAGCGGGTTACGGATTCAATCTCCACCATGTTCTGACTGCCATGTCCAATGCTTAAGCCTGTCATCAGTCTTCATCTGGCTAACTTTTACTCTTCTGTCACCACCATTATTAAAGTGGCAATTCATTCCCTCAATAATGAAATATGACAGCACACATACAAATGGCCAGGTAGCAAAACATGATAAATCGCTTTGTTAGAAAAATCTGCATTGTGTGCTTTTTAATAAGAAACTCCACTGACTGAAAATGAAATTAAATGTTGCTTGAACTGTATGAGGATACCTTCTCAATACAAGCTTTGTAAGTTGGAGCAGGGCATAATAAGCTGTTCATGCCTCTATATTGGAAAGCATGGATACATTGTTAAGATGTGTTCTCTATGGCAATACATCTTAGTTTTAAAATGACTGTGGCTTCAACATCTGCAGTACTAAGGTCTTTTTTAGTTTATCCTTTTAATCTTCGCTTATATTCAAGGCATTTTTCCTTCAATGCCACTTGTCACTTTTCTAGGACCACTTTGACAGTCCTGACAGTGGGTTGATTTCTATGAAGAAATGAATAGTAGTCATGGGAATGCATTGACCTTAAACAAAAACTTTGAACGTAATATCAAAATAATTGTGCTAACGTTTGGCCAATCTTTTCAAAAGCTGGTTTGCTAAATCACATAACAGACTTGACAAAAAAGCAATTAAGGTTTATTGAAACATGTAATTTAATCAGTCAGAAATAGATGTTTTTGACGGGTAAATCATAATTAACTTTCTCTCCAGTTTTATTTTTTTGGGTTTTCTATAGAGCCTTAACATGAGCAAGTCTAGTGGATTTGTGTGTTGATGCCATAATTATGCAGAAAATGTGCTATATTTGGGACTAAACTGGCAGCATAATTACAGGCACTGATTCTGCATTGGGGACAATGTTCATTGTGTGCAGTTTGTTCAGTAAGTGTTCTAACATATTGATGTTCCTGTAAGAAATAAAATGAATAAGACGAAGCCAAAGAGCAAGTTGTTTCGTTTGCTGTTTAATTGAGAATTCAGCTCCCGCAGTCTGTCTTCATTAAAACTGTCCTACAACAATCTAAACAGTATGCCCTGTCTTGTCGAACTAGTCATAATGTCGATTTCTCCCAAATTGCAACAAATGATCAGGGATCTTGCAAAGAATGTCAATACATAAGTATTCAATTTGTATCATTTCACAACATTAGATGTCAGGGCTTGGCATCAACCTTTTTGCTTACTAGCCACAGCGACTAGTGGTGTTCAAAAGCTACTAGCCATAAGTGCTCGAGATATCTAGGGTTGATAACTGTTACGTTGCTCTGCGTGCAGGGAGTGCTCAATGGTAGTCGTAGTTTCATAGTGTCACATTGCAAATTGTTTATCATTTCACATGACTTTTAAGAAAACCACAATTAAAAATAATATATTAAACCCGCCAAAATGAGAGTAGCTGTCTTTTCGCCAAAGCTGAAATCTACCTGCTTTTGAAAGCTGTGCAATATTTGGTAGATTCCACTGTTCCACTTTTTGTTTTCTCCAGATGTTCATTTACAGACATAATGAAGAAACTAAAATAAACTAAAGCGTAAACAAAACAATAGGCTAATTTTCATAATCATTCATTGTTGACAGAACAATGAACACATACTAGATTATTAATGAATACAATGTGTTTTTTTTTTAACAGAAACCTCTAACAGAAGCCTCTAACAGGAATAGATGCGTGATGAAGTGAATCTAAAGGGTTAATAAACACAAACTTAAGCGCTTTCTATATGACGCACTTTACATAATATTAAGCCTTATATACAACATAAATGTATTACATAACTTGCACATATCTGCACAAAATATAACATTAACATCTTTAAGTCTTTTGCTATCATTTTAGCGATTAGCTGTGTCGTCTCACCTGTTCTCAGTCAAGATGTTATGTTCATATGGCTCTCTGGTATCTTGACATTTTGATTACTGCATCCTTTTAAAACCATAGTGCCTCAGTGATGTTAGGCATGTTCAGCTTCACAGCGAGCATCGATCGGCGGGGTTGCTGCGGCACAGGTGCGCGGACTTATCTGTTTGCTTTTGAATCATGCATGGTACTGATGTCATACACCCAGTCTTTACTACCACAGGCGCTAATGCTAACCAGATATTCAAATGCCGCCATAACCACAAAAACAAAAAAATAAATAAACAAACATGGTCATCGCTTTCGTGATCGATAGGTGCTACTTTCAAGTAGGCCTACTGGAGCAATCGATTACTCGTGCTCATCACTAATACAGGTTTTCACTGTTCCACTGGAAACTTTCTCCAATTTTCAAAATAAAAAACATAATTTTGAATGAGTTCTAAACTTGTTTCCTTATTGGGATCAAATAATGTCCACACAAGGTCAAAAAATAACTGGTATTACTATCTTTGGATTACCAGGCGTACACACACACACACACGCACACACAGAATTAGCGCAGTGTTTGACTCGCTGCCCAGTCGCTATCTTCCGGTTTTAGATTTCCTTTGTGATTGACAGCTCTGGTACCTTTAATAGGGTTTGTAATAGATTTGTGATGCCTCTCATGCTCCTCTGGAGAGCATCCCAACAGCTCTCCACTCACTCGTCTCATGTCATTGCTGACGCCTTGGCTTAGATTGGCTTATCTTTTCTACAGCCTTGCTGCTGACTCTCATAGACAGATTAGCACAGATGTTCTGGCTTCTATTTACAACACCTTATATTCTTCCTGTATGAAATGTAATATACGGTAATGAAATTTAAGAATCACTATTTTACTCCCCATAAGACATGATTTCAAAGTGCCTCCCTCAGCATTTATTGATTTTTATGAAAAGATTAAAACAAATATTGGAAAAATACAAGATAATTTGATTTGCTTGTTATACTCTTTTGTCCTCTTGTTTCGTAATATCTAATGTTTTTCTGTGTTAAAGTGCCAGGGGAATAAAATCAGATTCTTGGTCTTTAATATGGTGAAATAAACTGCACCAGGTGAAGATATTTACATTATCAAACTGTGTAGCTTGCTTTGTGAATGTACGGTAGATTGGCATCCTTGTTTTTAGTGTTTTGTGCTTGAGATCTTCCATGGCTTATGTTTCTGTCTTCTTAATCTTTTATCAGGTACACCGAAATGAACTAATCACTTTACATACATTTTTACTTTTGTGTAAAATTATATAAAAATTAGTATTTCTCATAGTATACTAGAAGTAGGGCATTCCTTGATTTTTCAGGCATCAGACTGCTGATAGGGTGAGTATGTGAAGTCTGTTTTAGTCTAGTCTCATTCTTCAGTGCCTGTCACAGGCAGCCAGTACTTAGTCTCATTGCCAAGATAGATTGCTGTATTATAAAGTTGTGACACCCCACCACCATCCTGCCTTGCTAAGAAGAGCACCAGCAAAAACACTCGAGTCATCTTGATTGATCCTGGATCCCTGGCTGGATACCTTGGAGATTTGACAAAGTTTTGACAGTTCGCTTTTGTAAAGTCAGCATGTTTAAATTATCAGGCACTTTGTTGAAGGGAAGCAACAACTTAATTCTAATAATTACACAGTGTAACCTGTCTTTGTGACTACAATACATAAAGGTCAGGTTCATCTCAGGTGATTAAGGACTGATGTCAATAAACCTGCTATAGGCTGACAGTAAGCTTTTTGGATGAGGTAGCAGGATTGATTTGTCCCAGGAACTATACTGCATTGGTGGTTGGTGACTTCGTTTTTCGAGGGCGCACGATGCGAAGTTCGTCACCACATGTATGTGTCCGTCATGTGTGTGGTTCGTAATTTCAAAATATGTGTTCGGCGCGTCGAGTGAACCTATGTGCATCACGTGTCTTGTCAAAATAAGTGGCTGCTGCAGACGTGTCTAAAGGGTTTATGATAAAAGAGACGCTTGCGTTTGCCAGATACTCGCATAATCTCAGAGTTTACTGTTAAGGGAGTGTCTTGCGTGTATTGTGTGAATGTGAACATCTCTTTTATCATAAACGGTTTTGACACGTGCGTAGCATGCACTTATTTTAACAAAACACATGATGCACATGGTTCACATGACACTCAGTACACATATTTTGAATTTGATCCCCTCGGAAGAGCAGTCACGAGCCGTCACTGCTATACTGTATGATACGCAGGATCACTCGAGAGATGAAGTTAGTCGGTAACACTTTAGAATACTGATCCATTGTTAATGAATAACTACACAGGAACAAATGAGTAATGCAATATTAACAATCTAGTAACTACTGTTAACTAACACGAAACTCTGAATAATTAACTAGTAAGTAATAGCACACAGATGAGCGTGGTAGTTCACTATTAACTAATCAATAACTACTATTTTTCATACTTCCCAGAGAACTACTGAGAAGTTTCATAATTCATGCAAAACTAAACAATAACTAATATAGGATAAATGACTACCACTATATTAACACGTTTACTACTGTAAATACAGGTACACAAGACTGTTTGCATTATCAATAGGTAATGGCACACTAGAGAGTCATTAGGAGACTACTGGAACATATAGATTCATTAACCATGCAAATGCCACGCATACAGTGATTTTATTATTTAACCTAACTTACCTGTCAAAAAATATGTTTTATGTATAGCTCCTAGCTCATATGTGAATAGCCTGTGAATTGTTAGAGGACTCTACACTTTAAGATGAGCTTTCCATTAACTACTATCTTAATAACGGTAACCCACTAGTAATGACTCAAGTGTTACTACATCCTTCTAAAGAAATTACTATTTTTTGGATCAGTATTCTAAAGTGAAGATCATGGTAACCCACTAGTAATTTCCTAATAAGGGTAGATATGAATTAATAAAGACACAAGACACAGAGAGGCTGCTTCACCATTAGAGTTTCTGTATTGTCTTATTTAAATTGTTTAATCACATTAAGTGGTAACACTTTAGAATACTGATCCATTGTTAATGAATAACTACACAGGAACAAATAAGTAATGCAATATTAACAATCTAGTAACTACTGTTAAACGGATAGTTCGGCCAAAACTGATATTAAACCCATGATTTACTCCTGGAGCCGTTTGGATTTATTTTGTGAAGGATGGATGCACATTTTTTGGACTTGAAGGACATGGACCCCATAACTTCACATTTAATTAGCTGAAAGATCTAAAACATTTTCTAAAATATCTGAAAATGTGTTTGTCTGAAAAACGATTGACATGTGCATCTCGAAACGCTTGGGGGTGAGTAAATCATGGGTGAGTAACGATTAATTAAACTCTGATTAATTAACTGGTAAGTAATAGCACACAGATGAGCATGGTAGTTCACTATTAACTAATCAATAACAATAACTAATATAGGACTAATGACTACCACTATATTAACATGTTTACTACTGTAAACAAATAGACAAGACTTTTTACATTATCAATAGATAATAGCAGACTTGTTCTCATTGAATCCGAGTAATTAAGAGACTACTGGAACATATAGATTCATCAACCATCAAAATGCCAAACAGTGATTTTATTATTTAACCTACCTGTCAAAACATTACACACTAAATAAATTTTGAAAAATGGGATCGGGAAAAACGTGACCTTTAAATAGGACACAACAAAAAATGTCTGTAAAATGCAATTATATTAAAGAAGAAACATTAACCAACTACAAAATATTTAAAGATGATCTCTGAAAGCCAATGTTGATTTTTGAAATCACCTAAACAAACACGCCCCCCTACCACAATAGAATCGGGACCTTCTTTTGATAGACCCGCCCCACACATACGCAACCCAGGCAACAATGTCGGTTAGTAGACATGCTCCTTACTTTACCAGTGTGTTTTGGTACTCGGCCCGATGCCGTTTTCGCACCCCGCCTTTAATTTATCTAAAAAAAAAACCTTAATGATCTGATACTAATTTAAGATTTATAGAAAAAACAATAACATTTTTAATTTGAAGGACTAAAGAACCAAAATAATAATTATAATTTAAAAGAAAAAATGCAATAGAGGCATGAGAAAAGACTTATGATATGAAACATGATATATAGCTATAAACATATAGTATAAATATAATACATTGTTTCCATTATATTTGTATAATATTTGTGTCTTGGACAATGCAAAATAGAAATGATTAACTGTTTTGATTGTTTACTATGACTTTACTATAAGGGGTAGTAACATTCAGATTCATGTGTCTCTGATGCTTTTGAGAACAAATGACTGATATGTTGTTTAGTGTGCTAATTGCAGTGATGGTCTGCATTGTTTGTAAACAGAAAGACACTCTTGTGTTTGTGCGAGATTTGAAAGGGGCAGCTAGTTTTGAGTGAATAAAGACATCTTTCAGTTTTTCACACAGAGCTGTTGATTGACTTCAGAAGAGTTTGGAATACAGCACACAAATCATATGGACTGCTGTAGGGTTTGACAGCTACAATCACCATCTTCTCTTCCCTCCTCTGTGTGTTCCACAGATGACAGAAAATCATATGGGTTTGGAGCGACATCGGGATGAGTAAATGATGAAAGAATTTTCATTTTCGGCAAACAATTCCTTTGATATTGCTTCTAAAATGTTTTGTTATGTATTACGTTTTTAACTCATGGAGCGTATAAAAAAATTCGGAACAATAGATCTACTGCCAAATTGCCCATTGAGTTTATTTTGTATTTCAATGAAGAATGTACAGTAACTTTACATTAACAGTGAAAATAATACAGCTTTCATTTTCTTTTTTATAAAACAATAATATTCGACAAAGCTAAAAGAAAATGTTATCAACATTCAGTGCATATTAAAAATGGTATTCCATCTTTTGAAGTATTTTTTTTATAGCAATATACATTTACTTTATCTATTTACTGTAGCAGATGCTTAAGACTTACAGTACAGTTCCATTTGGGAATATATTTCTGTCATTACTGTACATGTGTTTCCCCATGACATTGGCGCTATTCAAACCAATCATTAAACAACAATTGTCAGCTCAAAACCAAAAATAAATGTTCCACCTTCGTAGTATATATATATTTTTTTAATGAAATCTGAGGGCTTTCTGAGCCCCAAAAGACAGCAACTACAACTTTCAATGCTCAAAAAGTAAAGATTTTGTTAAAATAGTTCATGTACATGGTTCAATTTTTATTTCATAAATCGGTGAGAATCCTTAGTGTGCACCAAAAAAAAAAAAAGGATGACTTTATTTAACAATTTTGCCTCTTTTATGACAGTCATTGATGCACATTCATGACAGCACTTAACTGCCTTTCTGGGTCTTGAAAGTCATTAGTGGCTGTCTGTGGGGTCAAAAAGCTCTTGAATTTTATCAAGAATAAATTTTTTTGAGTAATTGGTGACATAATTTTTATATTGACATGAAGTAATCCTTTAAAACTGTGGTATAATAAACATCAACACAGGAATGTCCCTCATCAAACTGTATCTGTTTTGCTCTTGCAGTTGTACTTGTATTAACAGGTCATTTTTGCCATCAGCAATATTGTAACTCTTTTCAAGCCATCCCCAGTGATGCACAAACTCGAGCTGCAGATGACACTTTGTGATGTTAACGATGAGGCAAGCTTTCGATTCCACAAATTGACATAATCATCCCATTCTCAAAATCCTGCTGAGTATAACCTGGGTCTCAGCTGTGCTTCACCTTGTCTGTTCACTGAGGTCGGACACTCCATCTTGGTGAGAAATAGAGGCGTTTTAGCGGGCCACTCGTGCTTTGCATGCCTGCTGCCAACCCTCTCGGTCTCATCACATCTGCCTTGCTCATTTCCATTGATTGCTTGTTGTAAGCAATAGGCGAGTTTTGCTTCTCAGATAGTTGCACACTTAAAAAACAGAGGTGTTCTCTACCCATTTAAAGTGATTGTTCACCCAAAATGAAAAAATTCGGCACTCATTTACTCACTCCCATGTTATTCTAAACCTGTATGAGTTTCTTGATTCTGCTAAACACAAAAGAAGATATATTGATAAATGATGGTAAGCATACAGTACAGTTAAAGGAACCCACTGACTTCCATAGTACTTTATTTGTTTTTCCTACTATGGAAGTTAATGGGTACCAACAAGTGTGTGGTTACTATTATTAATCAAAATATCTTATTTTATGATCAACATTGTACAGTAACCAAACTTATACATGGGGAGTAAATGACAGAATTTTCAATTTTGGGTGAGCTATCCCTTTAACACCTCACCTCTTACTGGCATTGATTCAGGACAGTAAAAACACATGCTAAACACAGGTTAGAGAATACATACGCTGGCCTTGTCGACACAAGGCCTTTGATCATGTCTGAGCGAATGCCCACCCACAGAAAAAGAAAAAGGCAAGATATTCACCAACAACACCCCCCCCCCCCCAATAGAGAACATAGAGACTTAAAGGCAAAGAAGCTGTGCACTGAAACATTATCCATTCAAACTAGCTTAACCAACATCACCCAACAGGTCACCCCTCCTTTTTTCATTTTTATTATTTTTCACACTGCATAATTATCAACAGTTTTTAAACCCATTTTAAATTGAGGGGTGGGTGTGCATCCTACCCCTGAGCTGGAGGGTGAAAATTGCATGACTCTCAGAAGGCCTGAGATGCACCAAAGCTAATCAAGCAAGTGAAGAACACATTTGCTTTTCTCTCAATGTCATTCTTTATAAATAAATTTGACATCAAGGTGCAGGTCCCAGTATTTTGTGAAATGCGCTTTCCTATGGCCCCTAAAACCCACTATGTGGCACGAACAGATCTTGTTTTTCTTTTTCTGTCCTTTTGCCTATTATAACTGTTATTATCAGTCACATTTTTTGTCTGAGTTTTGAATAGATAAGCATTTGATTATCTCTCAGTGTAAATTACGTAACTCAAAAATAAACAATGCTGTGCTTTTCAACAAGATCTTAAGTAGATCCACGTACACCATGGATTAGGTGGAGATTATTAAATGTCAGACCTTGAATCCAATACTTTTCTCTGCCTTGAAGTAAATCAATACCACTTATCTTTGATAAAAGAAACCATCGAGGAACAGTAGATCTCTCTGTAATCGACCAATGTCTCTCATTTTCTTTGTCTCTCTTGGTCATTCTCTCTCTCTTTTTTTAATTGCCCACTCTCCCACTTTTTTTAGTAACTGGAGGGAAAACACATCTTCACGTGTTGTTACAATTCAGAAATTGTTCTGGCAAGAGGCGATGTCCCTATTCAAGATTACATTAGCAAGTCAATTTTAATACATAAACAGATAGACACGAGCAAACTTGCAAATAAACAACTCTGAGCAGTGAGTGTTTAGACTATGCCAATGCGAGTATACTTATAATTCAAAAGTTGTTTGTTTTTGCCTCGTGCTCTTAGTTGAACTGGGACACAACATAAAGCGCCACACCAGTCTCGAATGATTTCAAGCGATGAGCAGACGCAAGCCTTTATGCCCCGCGGTCCCTCGTTCGAAATCATCTTCGCGATTACCGCCCGCACCAAGCGCGTGTCTGCCGTTTCTCTGTGATTGAGTCTGCCTGATAATTACTGGGTAATCTTATGCACCGAGCACCATCCCTGCTGATGTTTCTCTCCCTTCTCACTTTTTCTTCTCCATGAATATCAAATGCCACCATGCTGAGGAATGAAAGCAGTACATCTCTTCTGTAGACACACAGACATGAAGAGAGAGAAAGTACACCACACACTGACAAGAGAAAGCAGCAGGCTTCAGACATGAGGCAGCCACTCGTGTCTGGCCTACCGTTTCCATTCAGGTTCTTTTTTTCCTGTCATGTTTCACATTTAAGGCATTTTCCATTCTGCATCTTGAACCCATGCTGCATTCCAGCAAATAGCCACAATGCCTCTTCACAAGCGCAGGGTTAGAAGTCTATTGGAGCTGCCAGTAACTATCATGACTGCCTTTCAGCTATAGGATGCAGACATGGGGACCCAAACATTTATAATATTTTTTTAACAACAAAGCTTTATATATTTCCATATTGCAAATATACTTTGTTTATGCATTAGGCAGACAATTTTATCCAAAGTTATCAGTCCATGCATTCCCAGTAAATTGATCCATAACTCTAGTGTTGCTTACTAACCTGCCATCCCAGTCAACATATGATTATCACAGTGACGTCACATCATTCTCATACCGTGGTAATCACAGTAGGTACATTTACATGCAACCAAATAATCCGTTTGTAATCGTATTGATGGCTCAATCATATTGAAAAGTCTTCATGTAAACACCTTAATCAATACGATTGAGGACGATCGGATGCAAATTTGGATTGTATTGAAGGGGGTGGTGTACTCCAATCTGTGATCCGATCAGCAGGAGAAAACTATGCATGTAAACGCGTGAATCGTAGTATTTTTTAAATCGAATGCAAAAAAAACCTTGTGCACATGCGCAGGACATTTGTGCTCCAAGTTCACGTATTATATTTACTCCTTATATCACATGATTCTCACCACAGAAACACGCAATAGCAAGGCAATAGCATCACACATTAGGTAATGTTAATGGGGTCACAAGCTGTACACACGATGTACTAAATTCTGCAGCGTTTATGTATACTTTTAAAACATTAAGCTACTAAAAGTAATAAAATAGCATTGTGCCTTTTGAAAAAGTGTGTTTTCATTACGTATATCTAAAAACTTCTTAAGAACAACTTTCTCCAACTCAGTTTCTACTTTTTTCCAGAGATAAAGCATGAACTCGACGAGAGATGCTGTCCGCAGAGTAGCATTGCCAGGTCCTCTGCTTTTTAAAATTTAGATTTGGGCTACTGTTTAAACTGTTTTGACCAGTTTTTTTTCTGCCGGTTAAAGATTAAGGGCTCTATCTTACACCTGGCGCAATGCAGCGAAATGCGCGACGCAAGTGTCTTTTGCTAGTTTCCACCCTGCGCAATTATCATTTTCACGTTTAGCGCCACGTTGTTTAAATAGCAAATGCATTTGCGCCCCCTTTTGCGCCTATGGGCGTTGTGGTCTGAAAATGAGGTGTGTTCAGGCGCATTGTTGGCGCGTTGCTATTTTGAGGCAACAAAAATAGACTACACCATTGACCAACAAAAACCTATGGAGCTAGAAGAGTCTCAATAAAGATAAATGCACACACTACATTCACATATGCACACACAGGATTTATAAATACACACGCAGGATACACAAATGCACACAAAATTCACAAATGCACACACAAAATTTAAGAAGCACAGAAGATTCACAAATGCACACAAAATTCATAAATACACAACCAAGAATTTACAAACTGTTTTTGATCTGTGAACTTTACTGCATACACACAAATGCCTTTTTTTAAACAGGGAATGATCTGCAACCAATTAGATATCTCCCTTGTTTTAGCCAATCACAAGAACGCACACCACGTGGGGGATTGTTTACTTATAAGCCAATCACATGACCTTTAAGCTGGTTTGCCAACCGCCAATAAAACCGAAGAAGAAGAAGTTTACACAGCGTGATATGCACGTGGTGCGGGCGCGAGCTAACGTTAGCGTGGTGGAGTTCTGTCTGTCAGTTGGTTGGTTGAGACCTCAACATGGCTTCTGGCAACCACAGGGGAGCGGTATGTAGAACTTAAAGTGTTTAGATAGTTATCTCCTTGTTATAATCGCCAAAAGCCTCAATTACAACTATCCATTTGTGCTTATTTTTGTGCGTTTCGGACGTATGTTTGGACACCAAATACAGATAATCGTGATTACAATATCAATGTGAATAATCTGCAATTATTCTCAACCAACCAACTGACAGGCAGAACTTCACCGCGCTAACTTTAGCTCGCGCCCGCACCACGTGCATATCACGCTGTGTAAACTACTTCTTCTTTTTCGGTTTTATTGGCGGTTGGCAAACCAGCTAAAAGGTCATGTGATTGGCTTATAAGTAAACAATCCCCCACGTGGGGTGCGTTCTTGTGGTTGGCTAAAACAAGGGAGATATCTAATTGGTTGCAGATCATTTCCTGTTTAAAAAAGGCATTATGCAGTAAAGTTCACAGACCAAAAACAGTTTGTAAATCAAGATATATTTGTGTGTGCATCAGAAATACATTTCTGAATCTTGTCCTGTGCATTTGTGAATCTTGAGTGCATTTGTAAATGTTGTTTGCATTTCTGAATTGGTTGTGTATTTATAAATTTTGTGTGCATTTCTGAATTTTGTGTGCATTTGTGAATCTTCTGTGCTTCTTAAATTTTGTGTGTGCATTTGTGAATTTTGTGTGCATTTGTGTATCCTGCGTGTGTATTTATGAATCCTGTGTGTGCATATGTGAATGTAGTGTGTGCATTTATCTTTATTGAGACTCTTCTAGCTCCATAAAAACCTGGTCTAAAGTCCAAAGTCAATGGCGCAATATGTTTTGTGTTATTTAAAGAGCGCATTAATAATATGAAATGAAATTAATGAATGCGCAGCAGCACACAAACGCTTTTAAATATGAAAGATTTAAGGATTGAATGTAAAAGATTATTATTGAGTCTCTTGGACATAAAGGAGGACTATTTATGAGACTTTAGAAGGCACAAAGAGCTGCTTCACCTGCAGCCTGGTAAGTAAATAAATGTTTTGCTTTAAACAAATGCATCTGTTTTTAAATGCTACTTCACGGATTTATTGTATATGATGACTCTCTACCTGTGGATATGGTAAGATGAGAAACATTTTAAAGTAATGCTTTAAAAAAAACTGACGCTGTCCGAGTGCTGAAACGTGTGGAGAGCCGTTTGTAAATTCTTTATCTCCTGTTTGTTACAAATAAAGTATTTTTAGAGTACAAACCTTTTCTTACATACTTGTAAATTATTTTTTTATGATGTTGGATTCATTAAAAGCAATTAAAAGCCTGCTTTTTTACTTCCATGACTAAATGAAAACGGGTTTTAAAGATTTTAATAAAAAATAACAATTTCAATACAAGTAAAAAACAACACAATTATTTAACATTAATCTTAAACTGGGGATCTTCTTCCTCCGCTTAGTTTTCCAGTTTGCAAAGTCCGTCATCTAAATAGGGATTAGACATATCGCCAGTGCAACAGGCTTTTAAAGGGGATGAGAGCTGAGACGCTCATAGGTTTATTGCATGTTACGCCCAAAATACTCCCTTTACTCATTAAAAAAGGACCTACCCTTTTCGACCATGCGCTCGGCACACTAACCATTTTTCCCGTTGTTAAACTAGCAAAAGTGGATTCGGACACGCCCATTTAGACGTTGCGCTGTGCGCTTTAGACAATGCGCTTAGATCGTTAAAATAGGGCACTAAATGATTTCGTTGATTAGTTATTGGTATTTGGGCTGTGAATATTCATTGGTATGCTTTTGGGCTAGTTTTGAACATCAATTCGGATGGTTTTGATGCGTGAATCTGGCAACCCTGGCTGTGTGCTTGCACAGAGTTTCGGTTCGGATTCTATATTATGTACATGCAAACAAACATTTAAATCAGACCGCAATGTTTGGGGTGCATGTAAACTGTATCGTCGGAACCTTCAATCGTATTAAATTCGGTCAGATTGACAAAATGTTGTGCATGTGAACATAGCCAGTGTGAGCTATTTGTAAGCTCATTGTGATTTTAAAATGCTGAGCAGGTTAAGAGGAGGCAATACAAATATTACAGTGAAGTCACACCATTTTCATACTATGAGATTCTTGTGAATTCAGAATGTTGAGTTCATGAAATGAGTGCACAATGACTGTGCCATGACCTCACATGTGACTATAGTATGAGTGCACTGTGAGTGTGCCGTGACCTCACATGTGACGATAGTATGAGTGCACTGTGAGTGTGCCGTGACCTCACAGCTTGACCATGATTAAAGCACACAGCGAGTGTGCTGTGACCTCACATCGTGGCCATAGTGCACTGTGATTGTGGCGTCAGCTCACACTGTGAATATTGTGGATAAGGAAAATGTGGATACTGGTGGCCAAAGGTAGCCCTTCAGGAACTGAGTTTGAAATCCATGGCAAGGCAATATGCCAAAAGACAAAATAATCAGGAGATGGTGTTCCCAGTGCACCAGGCCTGTGTGCAAGGAGCACAAATATTGTCATTTGTATGGCATGTTTACACTGAGATGCCAATTTTAGATGGTGCTTTACCCATGCAATTTTTGTTATTTTTCACAATTACCCAAATTCACTATAGTTTATTTTTAGTGTTATTGGTCCTCAGTGATATCTGTTTATTATGTGTGACAAATATCAATGTTTCATATTTCACAAATGTGTCTAAAAACTGCTAAAATTAATATTTTATCAAAATGATGCCTTTATCCTTTTGCATAGATGGATCATTTTGACCCACATGTGTCAACGTCATGTAGTAACACAAAACCTAGGAATAATCTAATAATAATTTGTGGTCATTTAAAACAAGATATTGTGAACATTTATGGATGATGTAAATCATAAAAAAAGGCTGAAATACATTGGTTTCAAAAGATAAAGAACAAAAATGCATGAAATAACAGGAAATGAATACAGGTCATTTAAGACTCATGTTAAGGATTAGAAGGGGTTTGCATAGTTGGTGCATCAAAGGGTCAACTATAGAGTCCATATTGGACGTTTTTAACCCAGGCTTGCAGGAAAGTATTTACTGGCTGAAAATTAATCTGTGACAATTCCACTGAGTTGGATAAATAACCCCATGGAAAATTCGTACTTTAAGAAGTGAATACAGTTAGCTCTTCACACAGAGAATTAATTCAGTTCTGTATTGTGACAGACTGCATTGAATCTCTTTATTTCTTCACTGCTCAGAGGGCTATCTATAGATTTGCTTGTATTCCAATATCAACCTTATAAATGATCGTCAATTAATATACTTAGCAGGCTATACATCGCTTCATTGTAGTGTGTATTTACTTTACATTCTTGTATAGCCCAAGGCTGTACTCGCTCCTTAATGCATGGCAGTTGCTGGTTCACCTATTCAGGCCAGATACGTTTTATCCAGAAATAAACCTACTTGTCAGCAGTTTAGCCCACTTATTTTTGCTGTGCTGAGGATGATCTTGTTGCACAGGGGAAAAGAGTATTGTTAGTGTTATTATGGCAAAACAAGTTGTGAATGATCACTGAAGAAACATAAAACAGGACATGAAGAGGATGCGTGCATATAAATACTTTTTTATGAATAATTTCAGATTATTTTCTGCTTTTCAAACTTTTCAGAATCCAGATTTTTAAAAGTTTGTAAAGGTCTGGTATATTTAGATTATATATGCATATTTGTTGTTTACATTTCCAAATATATATCTCATTCGTTATGCCATTGACAGCAGATAATATGCTTCTGCATTTGCATTTAATGCACTGATTCATTTTTCTTCAAGACTCCAACTACAAGGATGTCAAAACAGTGAGGACACAAATAACAGTTGCTTGGCTCACTGTCAATACAACTGTAAACAGTAGCTTTGTCCTAGTAGTGTAGACACTGCGGCAGAGTGCTATTCACTCTAAATGTAAATGAGAAGGGCTCGGAGTGTCGTCAGGTAATGTGTGAGCTGAATGCAACGCCTCATTCTCTCCCTAAAAGGACTATTTGGAGTAGAAGAAGGAAACATAAGACACGTGTGTGAATCCATTAAAGCTATTCAAACCAAAAATCATGCATAAAAATCTCATTTGTGACATACAGTAAAGCAATCCACAAAGGACACAAAAAGACATAAACAGCAAAACTTTCCTTTTGAGCAACTTTAACGGCCTTAAACTCTTTGACTGAGAAAACCTCATACGTAGGTGCATGCGCTTTTGGTGTAGAGGGCAAAGCTGAGGAGCATGTTAGCTAGCGGAGTGTATGTGTGTGTGCATGTGTGCGTTTGTGTGAATATGGAGAGAGCTAAAGCAAGCGTCAGAACAACACCTGGAGTCTAACCCCATGACACAACCTCCCTAGGAGTCTTGCATCCTGCCATCAGACTCTGCATAAAGACGGATTGTTTTAGGTGTAGTGTGGCATGTCTGCTCCACCAGGTTCAAATCTTGTTCTTCTGTTTGTGAATATGATAAAGGTACTGTAATACCACCCTGTTACAGTTTCTTAATTATTTTTATGTGCACAAAAAAGTATTGCATATATATTTATAAAAACAGAAAACTTTGTGTGAAATGCCAAAATCATATAAATGTAAAATACTATAATGCAAAACATTTTATTATATAAAATCGATGATTACGTAACATAAACCTCAAAGATCTTTCATGGCAATCTTAGTACTCTGCTAGGGAAAATTGCTGGTTTTGCCATTAGCTGGGCAATTTTCAACAAGTTAATGGCATGCAGTGCTCAGAAACCAAGAATTACCATCAGTCTGCCATTAGACTTTGTATAGCTACAGTCTTATTTTCCTAGGGTTTAAAATTAGGGTTTTCCTTTATTTTCCTAGGGATAAAACATGAACAGAGAAATTAATAAATACTGACACATGCAGATTTCGTAATTCCACTTAACTGTGGCAAGGCAAGGCAAGGCAAGTTTATTTGTATAGCACATTTCATACACAGAGGTCATTCAAAGTGCTTTACACAGAAATGAGAAAACAATATATAAAAAAGAAAAAGAAAATGTAAAAATAAGATATACACGATAAGATCACAATAAAGACATGAGAATTTAAAATAACAATTAAAGAAAATAAATGTGATTTTAATAAAACAATTTAAAAAGTTAAAAAGAATAAAACAGGAGTAAAAGTGACTTGAGTTAAAGGTGCAGTCAGTGTGAAGCAGCACAGTGCTCATTCAGTAAATGCAGAGTTAAACAGATGTGTTTTTAATCTAGATTTAAAAGTGTTTACTGTTGAAGCACATCTGATCTCTTCTGGAAGTTGATTCCAGCTAGAGGTGGCATAATAACTAAATGCTGACGCACCTTGTTTTGAGTGAACCCTTGGTATTTCTAACTGACCTGATCCTAATGATCTGAGTAATCTGTTAGGTTTATATTCAGTTAGCATATCTGTCATGTATTTGGGTCCTAAGCCATGAAGTGATTTATAAACGAGTAACAATACTTTAAAATCTATTCTAAATGTGACAGGAAGCCAGTGTAAGGACCTGAGGACTGGAGTAATGTGCTCAGATTTTTTGGTTATGGTCAGAATTCTGGCAGCAGCGTTCTGTATGAGCTGCAGCTGTCTAATGGTCTTTTTGGGGATCCCAGTAAGGAGTCCATTACAATAATCCACCCTGCTGGTGATGAAAGCATGAACAAGTTTCTCTAAGTCCTGTCTTGAGACAAAACATCTAATTCTGGCAATATTTCTGAGATGGTAGTAAGCTGATTTGCTTATCGCTTTCACGTGACTACTGAAATTAAGGTCAGACTCTAAAATTACACCAAGATTTCTGACTTTATTTTGTGTCTTTAGACCCCTAGAGTCAAGGTATGTGTTAACTTTGAGAGTTTCATCTTTATTTCCAAATACAATGACTTCAGTTTTGTCTTTGTTTAACTGGAGGAAGTTTTGACGCATCCAACAGTTAATTTCATCAATGCATTTACATAGAGAGTCAATGGGGCTGTAGTCATTGGGTGACAGGGCTAAGTATATCTGGGTGTCATCTGCATAGCTGTGGTAAGCAATTTGGTTCTTTTTCATTATATGACCAAGTGGGAGCATATACAAATTAAACAGAAGCGGTGCAAGAATTTAACCCTGTGGGACTCCACATGTCATGGATGTCCACTCAGATTTATGGTTACCTATGTTCACATAGTAACCTCTTCCTTGTAGGTATGTTTTAAACCATTTGAGGACCATCCCAGAGAGCCCTACCCAGTTTTCCAGTCTATGTAGGAGTATGGTGTGATCTACTGTGTCAAAGGCAGCACTAAGATCTAGTAGCACCAGCACTGATATTTTACCTGAATCAGAGTTTAAGCGAATATCATTTATTATCTTTATGAGCATTGTCTCTGTGCTGTGATGCTGACGGAAACCAGATTGAAAGTTGTCCAGATAGCCATTTGAGTTTAAGAATTTGTTCAGCTGATTGAAAACAACCTTTTCAACGATCTTGCTTATAAACGGAAGATTTGAGATAGGTCTGTAGTTGCTAAGTATGGTTTTGTCTAGGTTACTCTTTTTTAGGAGAGGCTTAACAACTGCTGTTTTTAATGACTCTGGAAAAGTGCCTGTGATCAGAGAGGTGTTTACTATTTTTAAGAGGTCAGTTTCTAAGCAGTTAAGTACCTTTTTGAGAAAAGATGTGGGGAGCGTGTCAAGGCTGCAAGTTGATGCTTTAAGATGTTGTACTGTTTCTTCCAAGGTTTTTATATCAATTATGTCAAATTCTGAGAGAATGGCTAATTTCTGAGGTTGTTGCAATGATATCTGACTGACCACAGTACAATTTGAGGTCGTATTGATTGCCATTCTGATATTACTGATCTTCTCAGAGAAAAACTTAGCAAACTCATTGCATTTGTTGTCAGAGAGCATTTCACTAGGAACTTGATTTGGGGGGTTTGTTAGTCTCTCTACAGTAGCAAAAAGAGTGCGAGTGTGGTTTATGTTGTTATTTATCATATTGGAGAAGAAGCTCTGTCTAGCTGTGCCTAGTTCTACATTGAAAGCACGAAGACTGTCCTTATAGATGCTATAATGTACTTCAAGTTTTGTGGTGGCTAACTAGTCAATAGAACAATAGAAAAATTACATTTTTTACTATTACATTTCTTTCTTAAAAAATTCTAAAGGTTTTCTAAAGGCATGGAACAAAAACGTTCCTACCTCTATCGGGGACATAACAGGTGCGTCTGTGGGCTCCATGACTTTCCACTATGTTAGTGGCTTTTTGACAGGGGTGAAAATATATGGTCGTAGAGGGTAACCGCTGTTACGGAACAGCCACCTCCTATAAAAATGCCCTCACAAAGCTATCACATGCATCACTGAGCCATCTGGATACAATGTTTAGTATCACACCCTCATGGTTTTACACAACTTGTTTGTTAATAAGGGGGGAAACATCCCCCTCATCAACTTGTCCCCACAGCGTGAACAACTGCCTCTATGAGTAATGAATACCAAGCTTGTTATCAAGTAGTTAGTGCTTTTATTTTATAATGTCATTTTTTAAAAATAATATCTTGATTTATAATTCATTTTGAAGCAGGAAAACAATTCTTAAATTCTTTACATTTTCAACCCTTTTGTAAATGACAGCTTTTCTAACTTTGCTCTCAAGTGCCACTTTCCAATTTTCTGTGGGAATCATGTGTAATTCATGTTCTATATAAAATAAATAAACTTCTGATGAGCGTGTAGTAATACTGCAAGGCTCAAAGACATCCGGCATCTATAACTATCTACTTGAAATGCATCTCTCATAGCGCCTCCTCATTGCCGTCACACTCAAATACCATCACATCCTTATCTTTGATCGCTCCATTCACTTAAAGTTTAGAAGTATATTTATGTCTTCTTTCACTTCTTCAATTTCAGCTCAGCATGTCTGTACTGGCCACTTTCACTGACCTTGCCACTGCATTCCATATTCTATGAATTAAATATTATGTATATTATAATTCAGATGTGATTTTATGACCCCCATCACCACCACCGCATAACTCTGGACCTTTTGCACTGCAAGTAATATTTGTTTTACAAACAATCTTCCCATTTTGAACACAATTATAAGAATTACAATTACTTTTGAAAGCTACAGTCTGTTTGCTGGTATACATGCTGCTCAGCTAGACCTCAGGTCTAGGACAAAGGGGCCATACCTTGATTCCTGTGCACACGCACCTGACAATCACCCAGTTGATCACTGAAGGGGAGGTCACGGATCTGAAACATATGAGTCAGCAGGTAAACAGGAAAACAGCCAGCTTTGCACTCCAAATGCCGTGACCTACAGACAAGGCCATTCCAACTCTCAGTGCAAAGATAAGGAGTGTAAAAAGCCATTGCTGATGAGATGTCAAGAGTTACACTGTCGATAACTGTTTAGGACATGTCAATTGTAATATTTTAACATTTGGCTGGATCATTTATTATTTGGCTGGTGGTTAATGTGTGAAGGTCACAAACGCAAGGACAAAAGATTGCCCAGACAGAGAAATTTACACTATTATTAAATGCACAGATTGAAGTTTCCTAAAGAATAAAAGGTGTGTGTTTGCGCAAATAAATGTGCTTCAGGTGTGGAAGATGCTAATGTAAAATGCATAAATTGAATATATTTCTAAAGATTCATGAGTGTAGGCATGTCTGTTCCGTGAGTGTTTTGAAAAGCGTTACTTAAAAAAGGTTCTCAACTCACCGTATCCAGAGGTACAAAGTCATTTTATACAATAAATCCGTGGGGTAGCATATTTTTTTTTTTTTAATGAAATACAATATTTAAATTAAAATTACTTACCAGGCTACATGTGAAGCAGCTCTCTAGGCCTTTTAACTTCTAGTAATCTGTACTCATTTATGTCCAAGAGACTCAATAATAATCTTTTACATTTTAATCCTTTAATTTTTTCATATTTAAAAATGTTTGTGTGCTGCTGCACATCCATGTGTCTTATAAGCAAACCGCGTTGCCATCCCCTTTATAGGCGCATATTACTAACACACGTTTTAAATAACAAAAACAATATTGCGACATTGACTTTAGACCAGGTTTGAGTTGGTCAATGGTCTATTTTAGTTGCCTCAAAATAGCAACGCCCCAACAATGCGACTGATCACGCCTTGTTTTCAGACCAGAAGGCCCATGGGCGCAAAAATGGATGCAAATGCATGCTGTTTAAGCAAAGTAGCTTTAAACGTGAAAATAATAACTGCGCAATACTAGCAAAAACACTCGCGTTGCACATTGCGCTGCATTGCGCCGGGGGTATGATGGAGCTTCTATCTTTTATTTACATACACCGCACATCCCCTTACATGAAAGTCACTAGCAGATAAATAAGTAGATAGAAGTGTTTCATTCTAAGGTAATACAAACAATACAGTTCATTTTGTAAGGTTTTTTACACCAAGGATAATAGTTATTTATATTTTATATCACGGGTCTGTTGAATGCTGCATTCTGCTTGGCTGAGAAATGTTCTATGGGTGTTGATTATTTTTCTGTAAACCGCACACCTAACTTGTTAAATGTCTTGAAAATAGGCACCAGAGCAATGTTTGTGGTAACCGTGGTATAAGCGGAATAATTGACTCCGGTCCTTTGAATTATTTGCTTCGCGTTGTGCCGCATTACCACCTTGGTGTGCATTATTTTCTTATAATTCAATGGCACGTCGTCAATTATTCCTTACATATTGCATTTCCATGTGAGTGAGTTCCCCCCTCCCCTCCCAAAGAGTTGGTTCGGTCCATAGCCCGTCTTTTCCAAAACTTTTCTTAGGTAGGCTGAACAGGCCCGTAACGGTATGCGTTTCAGGGAGGATAGGTGGGAGGAAGAGGCCAGGAGGGGCTGTAAAAGCCAGGTTGAAAAAAGAAAGACACTGGAGGAGGAGGATGCCAATGCCAAGCTTACCGATTTATTTTCAAAAAGACAAACATAAGTGGCGACAGGTAAAGAGACATATGCTTAGTAATAATTAGCATTAGCAACTTAATTATTGGGCCAATACTGTTGTCTACCTATTCACAAGCAAAATATAAAATATAATTAAAATATTAGCCTTTTGTGTATCACCCAATGGACTATTCATAGACTATATTATGCAGTTTAATATTGATTACAAAACTCAAGCTTGATCTGTGTATGCCGTAAAATTACTTTTTGTTATTATTATTTTTTTAATTACTAATTATTTTTGTAGTGAATAAATATATTATTATTTAATTAATATTTAACCTTTACATTATTTGTTGAACCATAGTATTAATAAAAACTACTCAAAAGTAAGTGCTGAACTGTTGCTTCATTTATCAAATTTGGCAAAAGTGCTAATTTTGAATTCCAATATGGAAAAAGTGGCCTGCTCTTTGGCCTTCTCTACTGTACATAGTCATCTGTTTCCTACAGCAAAATGTTAACCTAGTGACCTTCAAATTACATTTTAAATGAATGCAGTTGATAAATATGCAATTAGGGAAACTTAAATTTTAATCAATGTATATGATTTATCAGTTGCACTTTCTGTAAATCGAGCGCATGACCATTCTCGAACATATACAGGAATACAAACACATATCAAACTAGCCAACCAACTAAACCAACATGCACATTTTCTCAGTAGCTGATGTGGTTTCTAATAAACAAACTGCCTCTAGAAATTTGAAGGTAGTTAAAACCTTTCAGACTGCGATCTCATTTAAGCAGATTGCAGAAACTTGCTGGAGTCTGTAATAAGCAATTCTCCCACCACATACCGACTTTGCACCATGGGTTACTTTCATGTGTGACCGTGGCTCATGTGCTTTAAAACGTATACGCTGGAGAAAAACAAACATTACACTAGAATGCTGTAATCAGTTGGTGGTTCAGTATCATGAATGCCCCCAAGGCCTGTGAAGGAGAGAACACTGTACACTAATAAGTCAGCATGTTTAGTACCAAAAGTTGATCCCAAGAGTTTTAGGTCAGCCAGCCCTCACTGAAGGACAGAGGCTCTATACATACATGTCCTGGTAAGAGGGGAACAATAATTCATCATTTATGTCTACAGTTCTGCAATTTGTCATTTTTGCTTCACAATTACTGATGAAAAAACACAAAGGCTGTTTGTAAAGGTTAATAATAAAGATATCCTATGTACAAACTGATTCAAATTACCTGATAAAAAACAAGGAAGTGTTTTCAAAAAGATTCATATTTACTTCAAGCCTTGGGCTAAAGATTTTTTTCTCTGCAGTACATCAGCAAGCAAACTGATGAGCTGCGCTGTTTATGCAGCATGAATAATTTGCCACTTTCCAAAATTTTATTCACAGTATTTAAGAAATATCATTTAATCTACTTAATTAAATCATCTCTATTTGAGAACCTAACAGTTACAGTACATTTGCTTATTAGCCTTACGACAGCGAAATAATGATCACTTATTGTCATTCAGAACCCCAAGACAAGTTTTGTCCTTGGTCAAAATGAAAATGATTACAGTTGGATTACTAAAGTGCCTGTGTAACTGTGCATAACAGATCATTGACTGAACTTAATAAAACGTATTAACAGAATAATTACAACTATTATACAATATTCAGAATGTAATTATGGCAAGCAGTTTTTTATATAAAATGTCAAAGATGAGAAATTTACACATTCGCACAAGCACATATTGGCATTCGTCTGTTCATATCGCTCTGGTTCCTTAGTTCAATTTGGCCCTGGTTTAATTAGGTTTTGCTGGAGGCATTTTCTCGCCAAACGGTTCATCCAGACAGAATCCTGGAGACATTTCACTCCAACGTCTGTAATGAAGACAGCACGAGGATTTGCAGATGTAGATTAAAGGTTAAGATTCCATCTGCTGTCAATAAGATGGAGATAAGAGAGATAGAGAAGCATGTTTTATAGTCACCGATGTTCTTCAAGAGCATAACTGCTGTTGAGTCAAAGCTTGGAATTAATAAAAAAATCATCGTTTACCCAATTTGATCACACTTTACAAAATAGGTTTTGGCAAAATGACAACAAAATTCTGCGTGACTTCTCATTTGCATGTTCATCACCTATGATATTGCTGCGATGCTCCGTTGATTTTTTTTCTGGTGCTATGTTTAAAACCCTCATTAACAAATTTTATCTCAGATTAGTCCATTAACTTAGCAAGCCAAGCAGTTGATTTACAAACACATTGTCTTCAATCTCATGCACAGCGTGTGACACTGTGCCCCAACAGAGCCCGGCAATAACATACGCATTTTAAGCACAAACACAGAGAGGGATCAGGATGTATTCATTTAAATGAGACCGGAGGGAGAAATTACTTGGAGGCCAAATAAGATGACTTCATGATTGAGTGGGTTGAACAGGTTCACTCTATACATCGGGTAATTGAAAGTTTGGATGCAGGTGAAGTCACGTGACCTTTCGACTGATGTGAAGAAAGTTAGTTGCTCAGAAATGTCAATCATGCTGGTGGTCACAAATAGAAGATTGTTCTCTTTCTCTCATATCATCAATCATATCATTGTGTTCTCCACTGTAACTCAGCTTAGCTTCATTTCCATTATCTCTGCCTTTTCTATTAAACGGTGACACATTGAAGATTAAAACACATTTATTATAAAAAGCCAATTGCTTTTTTCCTCTACGTCTTCAGCGTTCTACTCTGACCTCCTATTTGAATAGGTGTGGGTGTCTTTTCGAAAATTCTTTCTCGCATTCTAGCTTAATATTCGGAGGATACATCTGCAAGTAAGTCATTCATATTGATTTTCTTTAAAAGTGTAGACGCTGTGTTTCTGCAAAACATTTTAGTGCATTTACATATTTTGCAGACGGTTTTATCCAAAGTGATTTACATTTTAGCAGTACTGTATGTGAGTTCTCTGTTGATCGAAATTATAATCTTTGCGCTGCTAACGCAATGCATTACCAAGCTGAGCTATAGGATCACAGGACAGTTACATAGTAGCATTGACCTTTGTTGCAATTGGGTTTTTGGGCTGTTGCACATCTGTTTGTTATTCTTGCAATCCCGTTTTACTCCGCTAGTTGATACACTTCACTTTTAATGCAGTGCTCTGTGCATTATGAGAGAAATAAATGTACCTGTCTCCCATTCGCAGAAGCTCCAGAGAATTTGATTTCTTTTCATGTGTCAGAATGAAGGTGTTATTCACCTCCTTAAGGTTTTTATCACCTCGCAAGTCGTGACAGCTTTAAGCCGCTTTCTTAAGAACACTTATAACTTGTATTATAGTACATGCTTAGAATAGTAAAAAAATAAAATTGTTTAAACATTCTGACTCTGCTTTTGTTAAATTGACATTTATTATCCATACAAACATGCATTGCAGAGTACAGTAGTGTAAACACGTTTGTTGAAACAGCCTTTTTTGTGTACATGAATGTGTATGAGAAACAGTGTAGCGTGCAAGATAAATGTTTTATTTTCCTTCTCCTTTTTCAATTTACCCTGACAATGATTTCAAAAGGTTTATGCCATTAAGTCCTGAACAAAACTAATCTGACACTTTTGACACTTGTTTATGCGCTGCATCCATCAACGATTCTCGCGACTATAAATGCTGCCTGAAAGGTTTTTCTTGACATTGTGTAAATCTTCATTCATACTCAGAACTTAATAGTGAGATAAGTACAAAGCAACTGGCCTGCAGAATTTTCACAGAAACTTAAAACGCTCAAAAGGTTTCATTTTTTAGTCATAAAAGAGACAACATTACTTTCCAGGCCCAAGTGGACAGGTTTGATGTTTGTCTCTGTATAGAAAGGTGTTTTGTAGCCTGCCTTCCCGCATAAGCATTAAAGCCTGTCAGAGTAAGAGCTTATGCAATAACATGGCAGACATACACTGAGTAATTCTGCACATCAGACACATGACCTGCATCCCAGAATGTAAGGGGATTAGTATGGCACAGGTATTTGCATTTGTGTGCTTATTAGATATGTTTCTGTCTGCCTTATTGCACGTAATGTCAACTGACACTGAGCCGAACAGCAAAGATGGGCCTGTGATGGAATTATGGGATTCATACCTGTGTTACTAAATGCGTTTTCCCAGAATCCACACATCTCTGTGTTATTATTGGATCACAATAATTATTTTTAACATAACTTGGGTTTTATTTGAACACATAATTTCTTAGAGTGCAGTGGCGATGGTATGTTCATCACAGGACTGGCATGATTCAGCATTATACAACACAATAGAAACATCAGATCCATGTATTTGTATTGTGTCTTTCACAATGTTTACCCAAAACCATGGCATAATGTGAGTAAAGCCAAAGGAAACAGTGGCACATGACGAAGGAATCCTCTTCTGGCAGGCACATACCCGTTGTCCATATGCCAAATAGTAACTAGCCCAATGACATGTAGTACATGTTTGTTCCAAAAATGTTATGCTAATGGTTAAGATGGTGTTTTAATTGTAATTCCATTCTAGGAAAACTGAAATAATGCAAAATCTGATCAATGAAGCTGCCCTGGTATAGGTTCAGCTGACAATGGGCATTGCTTCGCAACACACATGTGGGATATGGAGCATTGAACAAGACCTCAGTCTGGCACAGGACCTAGTATATGTCAGGAGAGGTAACAAATGAAGCATACTGTATGTAAAAGCTTGGCTGTTGGAATGCACAGTAGGGGTATTGTGTATTTGGCTGTATAAACATTGCAGGATGCCAATTCAAAAGGGCCATACACAGAATGGGCTCTACCGTCTATCATGGGTTTTTATATTCTAAATACTTTACTCTTAAGGCTGAAGTGTAGTGCATTTTTTACTTGTGTGTGTAACGCAATTTTGGATTTTTGAAACCCCACATACATTTTAAGTGTAGTTCGTGTATGCGCCTACAGGAGAATGTAGTACAGATGTGGCCTTTAAAAATGCGCGTTTCTGAGAGCAGAATGCCGCGGAGACTTCCGAAATTCTGCGAGATCCCGCAGAAGGGGAGTTCGGTGGGGGACGCAGGAAATATAAAAACCTGTAGAGGGCAGGCGTGTTTCATGTAGGCCATACTGACGACAATGTGTGTGCTCGACTTCATGCTTAGCGTATACTGTATGATATTGAAGTAACATGACACGGATTATCAATGTTTAGGCGATAGACTTTGATGTCATACAAATGCATGCTTTTTGGCAAACATTTTGTTGGCGAAGTTTTCTTTTGCCAGTTACATAAACAGTCACATATTCTTCATAAAAATCCGACTCAAACGCGCATCATTTGTCTTATTTTTTCCGTGTACTTATAGTAGAAGCGACGTGATGTATGATAATCGAGTCTTATAACAAAATAATTCGCGAAGACCTTTGAAGAGACCGAGCGCATTTACGCAATATCATTAACTAGTTTATCTAATTTTACATTTAGTTCATTTTTGCATCTGAACGTTTTAATAGCTTTAACATGGTTCTGTTGCGCTTTTCTGCATTACTGAACAGTAGGCTACTTTTTATATTATCATGTTTCCCTTTACATGGTATGAAACACGATAAAAAGTAGCAATGGTGTTTAATACATTTCACTGAGAATTTGTATAATATGTTATACTTTTGTACTAAGGAAATAAAATCATATTGTGAGTGTAAATATTCATAAATTGGAGGAGTTTCTGAGGTGTTTGTCATCGGCAAAATGTGCAGTTTCTTTGTTGCTGATTAAAAACCGTTGGCTATGTGATTGTTTAAAATTGACATTTTTTCTACTTATTATTAATTTATTTTTTGCCTACATTTACTCAAATAATATCAATGTAAAAATATAAGTAAATCATACTTCAAGTTAGGCGTAAAACTTACACATTTTTGATGTCAAATAGAAATAATAATAATTTGAAATATGCAATTATTACAGTTTAAAAAACTTAAATATATTACTCTGACCTTTTTAAATATATTGACTAAAATAATCTGTAAATGTAATACTTATATTATTAAGGCGTATACATCAAATAATATATGTACATTTTAAACAAAATATCTGTTCTATTTTAAGTAATTTATTTTCCAACTAAAAAAATCGCATAACTGCATTAAGAGATTTTATTAAGTTACTTTAATCATTTATTTTAGAGATATTTACAAAGCCACTGAATCATTTTTAACAGTGTGTACATTATGACCTTACGGTAGACTATTAGTAAATGCATATAAATAAAAATATGTAAAACTAAATAAAAAATATATCATACACGGACTGTATGTAAGCATACGTTTTCTTGTTCGGTGCACGTGGGTTTAAATGCCGTTTTTCTAAAGAAGAATTTTAAAACTTTATTGGTGGTAGTTGAGAAGAATTCCTTTTTCCATTTCTAAATAATTTTGAGCGCAATATAAATATATCATATTGTTATTCTTATTATATAAGAATACGCAATTTTTACAACATTTTTAACATATGGAAAATATACGTTAAGCATGTTGTGTGTATTTCCTAATTACAAGCTTTTGAGGAAATTGCACCAAAACTAAACGTGCATAAAAACATAAAAAAGTAATTTAAATAAGCGAAAAATCTTTTTTATGAGCTCAAAATGTTGAATATAATGTGCTATTGCTGAAAATTGCCCATCTCTAAAGGAGAATATTCATCTTTAAAGTTGAAGAAACAAAAAAGTACTGATAAGCATTCTCAAATATATTCTGCAAGCACTCAGTTGAGAAGAATTCCTTTTTCCATTTCTAAATCATTTTGAGCGCAATATAAATGTATCATATTGTTATTCTTATTATATAAGAATACGCTATTTTTACAACATTTTTAACATATAGAAAATATACGTTAAGCGTGTTGTGTGTATTTCCTAATTATAAGCTTTTGATGAAATTGCACCAAAACTAAACGTGCATAAAAACATAAAATCATTTAAATAAGCGAAAAATCTTTTTTATGAGCTCAAAATGTTGAATATAATGTGCTATTGCTGAAAATTGCCCATCTCTAAAGGAGAATATTCATCTTTAAAGTTAAAGAAACAAAAAAGTACTGATAAGCATTCTCAAATACATATATTCTGCAAGCACTCATTTATCCATAATGATGTAATTTATTTTTTAATAACATATTGTCGCTGTCGGGCAAAGATACTCTCTGGACACCAAGACCATGTCTATGGGTTCAAGAATAACAAAATATTGGCCATTTGAAACTCGAAAATCATCACTTTATATTGTCCCATTGTTTTCCATTTTGCGGGTGATAAAACTCCTGTGCGCGTCGTTCAAATTAATTTAAATTTCGTTCACTTGTAGTTTAGCAAGTATGTCTAATACAATTTCAATAATGTTTTTACACTGCACATCGTCTGAGGAAATCCGAAGTTGCGTCGAGGGGAACCAAGCTGACAGCCGTGACAGCAGAGATTGTCACGTACCTACAAAGGGTACCTGCAGCGATATCATTCTGGCTTGGTGGGATGTCAGCCAGCGAGAGTCCTTTGATTCTGACCTTGGTCTTTTACTCCTCAGAGTCTAAAACCAGGAGGGCATATTAAGTATTCATTGTATTTTCATTTTAACAGAGCAGCTATGGTTGCGCGTTTCACACACCTCTCCAAACCAAGTTGTTAACACTATGCTTGTTCGACTTCATGCGGCGCCGCAAGAACCGACAGCCGGATGACGTCAGAGTACCGCGAGAATGATTCAAGAAATCATATTTCGCCTCGCTCTCGCGATACTGTGACGTCTTCCGGCTGTCGATTTTCGGGGCGCCGCATGAAGTCGAACAAGCCTATTGACAGCAGCAAAAGCTACGCATGCGCTTTTAACTTGTAAAACTCAAAGGTGTATGGGTAATGTAGTCTCTGCTCTCGGTGGGAGGAATTACGCGGACGTCCCTAGTATACTTTCGGCTTTAGGTAGCTTGCATTGTGAAGGGCGCTTTGAAAAGCGGCAGCGCAGCCAAAGGATTAAATTAAGCCTCTGATTTAAACAGATGTGCAAATGAGCGTTCTGGTACGCTAGAAGTACGTTCTGGGCGCAGGGAGAGGTGGTGGTACGCAAGAGCTATATTTGGAAGTGGCGGTACTGAGTACTGGCGCCTACCGGCCCACATTAAAGCACTGGCTGTAGCAAAGGTAGACGGCCCTTTGAAAAGCAAAAGAAAGCTGATAAAAATGAGAAACCTACACTGAAATAAATTGGAGTATTAGGCTACTTAACAAAATCTAAACATTTTTCACTCAGAATAGGCTAGTAAATATAAACAAAATTATCAGCAGCTTTAACTTTATTACTTTTTTAATTTTAATTCACTCTTTGTTTCAGTGATGTTTATAAATATACTATATTTTTGCATTTTGATTACAAACTGTTCTACACTGAAAAGAAACTAATGTAATCTTCATGATTTAATCACGTAAAACACAAGTCTAAACACAAGCACCACTTTTCTGAATGATGATAATCACAAACATCCCAGAGTTTGTAAACCAATTGTTTGTAAACATATTTAATGCTAACTACTTAAAAATTCAGAAAATATTTTTTACAGTGTATAAATAAAAAGACATGAAGGAAGTTAATTCCAAAATGTAATTAATTGTACATGGTTTAGCTGCTTGTTTTAGCAGCTACCAGTGACACAGAGTCAAGAAATTAAAAACCACCCACCCCTAGGTCTGCCAATTCTTTGCCAACCCCCAATGCTAATCAATCACCTCATCATCAGGGAATCAAAAGAAAACCGGTTTATCCAGTTTTCACCAGCGTGTTGGGTTTTAATTTCAACCCTTGCAGTTTCTTTGTTGAACGTCGAGTTAAAGCGCGAGCGCAGCGGAGCTCAGCTTGCGCTCACGCTGCGGTCGAAGTTCAATAGTTTTGCGCATAGTTTGTGGTCTTTTGCACTTTATACGGGAAATGAGCTGACAGTCTGTACCAGTTGTATGAGTGTGTGCTTGATGTATTTGTTGTTTTAATGTCTTGTTTTTGCAAGTTATTGTTGCTATTGCGTGCCCCCCGTTGGAAGCCGAGTGCCCCCCTGTTAGTTATGGTCTGGCGCCGGCTCTGTATACAGAGCATTTCTGTCGAGTTTAGCAGTACATTTTTTAGGTGTGGTCAACTTTACGCAGCGCCACAAGAACCAACAAGCAGATGACATCAGAGTACCGCGAGAAATAAAGCGGAGGAGGTTGGTTTTAAATCGCCCTCGCGGTACTCTGATGTCATCCACTCATGTTTGAGTCTGTATCAGATGAAAATACAGATTTTGAGGAACAACTTATTGTTTGGAGATTGTCAATGGACGTTTCTGAGTGTTATGTTTGTTTTTTCAGTGTGGACCTGCAAAACGCCAAATGCATAAAAATTAATTAATATTGTAATGTCTTAGCATGATATGTTTTCTAAAATGTTTAAAAATGAACAAATCAGTTGTGCGAAACTACACAGAATTTTTTTTGTTATGAAACATGTTCAATGGTTACAGTGCCTCATGGTGGGGTTGAACCCCTGGTTCAGTTTACCCCATCTGGTTCACTTTGCCCCACAGCCACCGTTTTGGGAAACTGCCTAGCTTAGTAATTCAGGCTAATCTTTAGCTAAATCATTCACATGGTTTTATACATTAGCCTATCACCAATATTTATGGTATGAATATTTAGACCTGGATAAATCTACTTTAACATAACAGCCTTTATACCTGGTATGTATAAATTTTACTTTGATAGGATAAAAATATTTTTATTTAAAAAAATCATACTTTAATCATAACTCTTTAATTTGTCCTTCTCTTTAACATAGCCAAATATAAATTATGGTTGCTACCTGTATTTGTGGTCACACGGCTACAAATCTGTATGGTTGCCTAGATAAAGGGGGTGGGTCAACTTACCCACTGGCTCACTTTGCCCCACTCTCCCCTACTTGGTATTGAGAAACGGGCATTGTTTATCGAAGCCGGAGCGCGAGCTACAAACTACAGAGCGAGTGCGCGGGTGCACAATGGTGAAAGAGCAACACACGATGTAAATAACTATACCAGTGCTCGCAGTACAGACACTTTATATTTTAGCGTACTGCGTACCTTCACTTTCTTTTGCGTGCCACCACTTCTCATGTTGCTGGTACTTTGCCTTAAAGAGTCAAAGGGCGTTTCTATGTGGCGCTGCGCAGACAGTTCGGCAACGAAGACATCAAAGTACCGCGAGAGCAAGTCGAAATGTTACAAATGGTCCGACTTTACCTTTGCTCTCGCGGTACTCTGATGTCATACGCCGACCAGTCAGCGCCGCACCATTTAAAGTCGAACACACAAAGCGTCAAGGCAGGGCCGCTGGAAGTCATTTTGAACAGGGGGTGCTGTGAATTTTTTTAACCAAAAAACCTATGAGCCTATAGGCCTATTTAAAATACATTTTAAAAATAAATACATTGAGATTTACTACTTTATTGTCATATACACTTCAGGGCACACAGCCAGGGTCTGAAACACACAGACATCATCAGGGGCATGTTCAATCTCACACCGGTGCGCAACGTTTTGCTACGGTTTCCGGGTTGAACGACATGTTTCCTGGAAACGGTGTGCAACTGAATGCAACAGGTTTTAGAAGCGTTTTCTCTTGTTTGGTGGGTGTGTCAGAAATGTCAGCCCAATCAGCGGCAAGATGTATAAAACCACGCGATAGTAAAGAGACAGCTCTCTCAATGGGTTCAAGTTGGAATGTTGTCTTTCATTTTGGACAGCAAGGTCAGTGATTGTAACATCGAGGGTATTTTACAGTATTAAACACACATTTATAACGATTTCATCAGGCTTTAGAAACATTTAAAAAAGAACACAAAGAATGGCCTCTCAGCTACCGTAGTTGCAACTCTTGCGTCATCACAACAGGGTGTTCAATGCATCACCGTTTCAGTTTAATAAACGTTGTGCAACGTTTTGTCGGGGCTGAACGCAGCCCTGTTCTCAGATGAATATGCGCTATTAACCAGAAGCAAAAATACTTATCCCAGGGGGAATTACTTTCGTTACAATTTACATACAACATATAATATTATAACAACATATAATATTAATTAAACTTCACAGTTTTCAATGTCCATGCGGACGAACATATTTTACTTTCGTTTTTAAGTTAAGATCACACGTCGATTAACACATGTAAAATATTCTCACATTAACATACCTAGTATATTTTTATATAGATCTTTTTTTTTTTACTAAATAGTACTATTACTGTCTTTTTTAAACATATAAATAATTCATAATTTGAACAAAAATAATAATGGGTTTAGTTCTGATATTGTATACTTTTATAAAGAAAAACATGGTGTATAATTACATTTTTAGAATAGGCTTTATAAGGTTTGTACTGTAAAAATACTTTATTTGTTACAAACAAAAGATAAAGAATTTACAAACGTGTGGAGAGCCATTTCAGCACTTGGACAGCGAAATGTTTTTTTTAAAAGCATTACTTAAAATGTTTTCTCATCTCACCATATCTACAGGTGCAGAGTCATTATATACAATAAATCCGTTGGGTAGCATTTAAAAAAAAAAACATTTAAAAGTAGATGCATTTGTTTAAAGCAAAGCATTTATTTACTTAGCTACAGATGAAGCAGCTCTTTGCGCCTTCTAACGTCTCATAATTGGTCATCATTTATGTCCAAGAGACTCAATAATAATCTGTTACATTTTAATCCTTTAATTTTTCATATTAAAAAGCGTTTTTGTGCTGCTGCGCATCCATGTAATAAACAAACCCGCGATGTCATTCCGTTAATACGCATATTATCAACGCGCTCTTTACTCGAACAGAAAAAACTCGCCTCGCGAATTGCGCCGGTTGTATAATAGAGATTCCAAAGACTCTCATGAGCTAGAGGACGAATGTCCAGGGAGTTCAGTATTTCTGTGTGGGCATGCATCAGGGAAAGGTGTGTGAGTCTTTTCTGGGTCATGGTGCTGCATGCCAATGTCTTCAAAAGATGCAAGGCGGAGAAAGTGCGCTCGGATGAGGCCACGGATAGGCACAGTAATGAAATTAAAATCCAAAATACACGTAATAACCTACGTGTGTCAAAAATAATTTCCTAAAATATTCATAAGTAATATATCCATTGTGCAAAATATTTTAACTTAAAAAAAATATATTTCTCGCCTTCCCGCGACCATGCGTCAAGGTCTGGAGGAAAATGATACCTGCCCGGATCCCACGCACGCATCTGCAGTTATATACATTTTACAAAACCAGTATTCATTAGATTTTAAGAACTTTTTTGCCACTTTTAAAACTGTAAAACTAAATAAAAAAGATATCATATGCCTAATAAGCATGTAAGCATATGTTTTCTTGTTCGCTCCACGCAACACGGGTTTAAATGCCGTTTTTTTTCTAAAGAATAATGTTTAAACTTTATTGGTGGTGGTTGAGAATAATTTATATTGCAGAATAATGTATATTGCATTTTAGCGCAATATAAATGTATCATATTGTTATTCTTAAATAAAAGAATACTAATATATTTTTTACAACATTTTTAACTTTAAAACATACATATAAAGATGCTTTGTACAATAGCTTTGCTTCTGACAACAATTTTCTGTAATAAATCAGTAAATGAATCACAAAATGTGTTGAAAGTGGCGAATAAAATGCTTGTCAATTCAAACAAAGGTGAATAAAACCGCTTTAATTAACAATAACTGTGCTCTTTTGCATACCTCTACTTTTCTCATGTCTTTCTTTATACCACCTTTATCTTTTTAAAATCTTGCCACTTTTAGAAATAATTTGTTTGCATTTTTTGTATACTGCACACTTTATTTGCATCAACTATACCCATAATAACATTTTCTACGTTTTTCTTTCAATAAAAATAAACATATTTATTATTGTGTTAACTTAAAACTTTGTTTTTTAATTTATAAATTAGATTTTATATAAAAAAGTTTTAAAAGTGTTGACTGCGAACGTCTGAGATAAGATATCTGGAAGGACCTATAATATACGCCTATAATATATGTACATTTTTAATTAAAATGTCTGTTCTATTTCTAGCCATTTATTTTGTTTTGACCAACTAAAAAATACATAAGTGACATTAAGAGATTTTATAAAGTTACTTTAATCCATTATTTTAGTAATATATTTACAAAGCCACTGAAAAATATTTTTTTTGTTATGAATAACGGCTGAAAGGATTAAAAAAAATCATAACACTGACTGCCTATATGCGCAAGAAAGGTATTATTAAAGTTTTAAATATGTAAAACTAAATAAAGATATCATATGCCCACTGTACAGTATGTAAGCATAGGCCCATGTTTTCTTGTTCGCTCTGCATGGGTTTAAACGCCGTTTTTAAAGAATATTTTTTAAACTTTATTGGTGGTGGTTGAGAATAATTCCTCTTTCCATATGTATAGCATTTTAGCGCAATATACATGTGTCATATTATTGTTCTTAATATATTAAGAACAATAATACTAATATATTTTTACAACATTTTTAACTTTAAAACATGTATTTTTATACCACATGAATCTCTTTAAAATATTAATACTTTTAGAAAAACGGACATAATTATTAATATTATGAACAAACAATGAAACGGTGTCAAAATTCGACAACACAAATAATTAAGATATTCATTGTAAATAGAGTTAAGTGTATTAGGCTCACACTAAATTCTTTGTTGCACTTTGTATAAATGCCCATTGCACGTACAGTCATCTTAATATATGTATGCGCTGTTATGCTGGCAAGAAGGGGTTGACGTCACTTTGCTGTTTTAATAGAAATATTAAATATTCAGCAATGCCCTTTTATAACTTCTGGAAACAACCGCAATGACAACGCATATAAAAATGTAGTTTTTTATGCGCCACCTGGTGGATTTTCTGTGAAGCGAAACACATTAAGGGAAAAGGGAAAGTAGCCCCCCCGAAAAGACTTGCAGAATTCTGCGTGACTCCGCGAGACGATTTGGCGAATGCCGCGGGAGAAAACGCGCGTTTTTAAAGGCCACATCTGTATGTAGCTTAGGAGATGCATTGTATTTTGATGCAGTGTACATGCGTCGGACATCTGAGTCAAATAAACTATACTTTGCAACACTGTGCGTGACCGGAACGTACGCATTAAAAACAGACTATACTTTGGCATTAAGTGATGGTTTCCCACAGGGTTTATCCTTGTCTCAGACTAAAATGTTTGAGCTGCCTTAATTTGAAAACATCTTACATTGACATATCTTAACATATGTCAGTGCTATTGTTTTGTCTTAGATCTTTCCCCGCCATTGACGAGGTAGCTCATCAATTAAGAGAAAACGCTTCCCTGCCAATGACGATGTTTTCAGGCAATTATTTTTTCGCCATTATCCACCAGGGGGCCAACTTGTAAAACTCGGAAGTATCCCCTTAGGGCAAACAGTTCAAACTCTGTGTATGTTTTGATCATTGCTCTGAATCTGATTTCTATCAAAAGTCCTTCACAAGAATGCAATTATCTTAGCTTTTGCACAAAATGTTGTATTTTTAATGAAACCAACCCATATTTGAGAAGTGATAAAAGAGAACAAATAAAGGCAGGATAACATTTTTTATGTTATTTTTTTATTTTTTATATTTTTGAAGCAGAGGGTCTGTTCTTTCATTTGAAATATTGTATGTTTATATATTTAAAGAAGAACATTTTCTGTGAAAATCATATAAAAATGCTGGCGCTGACTGGCAACTTTAAAAAAAAAACTCTGGAGAGGAAAGAGTTAAGATCCACACCATTATTGTTTTTGTATGGATGTAAAAACGACCTAAACGTCCTAATATAACTAAGGCCTAGTTCCGGATTAAGCTAAAACTTGTCCTGGAAACCTTGCCCCATAATCAATTACTGTTCCTCACAAAATAAATAATAAAAAATAAGTGTAAAAAAAATGTATTTTAGACTCTTAGACCTTTCCAACAATATATAGTTTCTCAGGATTGATCAGATTAGCATATTATTTAAATAAACCTCAGTTTATTACGGTTTGTTACGGTTACAGTTACTTTAAGAGGTTTAAAAGAAAGGTGCTATGCATGCTGCAGAATGAGAACCATTTTTGTCTTTATGGTTTCATAAAGAACCTTTCAAATCTATTTCACAAAAGTTGTTTATAGTGGAAAAAAAGTTCTTTAAACTAAAATAAGACAGGAATGAAATGGTTTGACGGGTTTGAAATTAACTTTGCTCTTTGGGACCCAAAATGGTTCTTCAATGACATTGTTGTGAAGAACCTTTTGTAGCATCCTTATTTTTAAAAGTGTAGCAAGTGAACAGAATTTACATTGACCTCCCGTGTGTGTGTATGTTATTTATAAGGGGGTGAGAACACAAAATTGCGTTGCCTAATGACGTGGGGGTCTATTAGGGTTTCTTACGGTAATTGTAGGGAACGAGGGCAACGGTGAGAGAAGGGCGTAGGGAGCAAGTGCTTTTGTGCAAGGTGGCTATGCGGTAGAGTGTCGCTTCAACAGATGCCTGTGCTAATAGGTTTCATGTGACTGCCCTTCCACCGGCTCCGAGGGTGATGTGTCACACATGAGATCCTTTAGCTGCTCACGCTGTCCCTCTCCCCTGCCACTCTACTCCATCACAGCCCCCTGTAAGATTCTGCTTCATGTGTGTATTGCTTGCATAAGTGTATGTGTGTATATCTGATTGAAGAGCTTTTAAATGGGTTGTGTATTGTGTAAATGGGGATGTGCGGCACCTTAGGCGCAGGCTGGAGTTTTGCATGCATTTTTCATGTGTGCAGAAGGGAACTGCTGATATGTATGAGATGTCTTTATGCATTTGTGCATTTGTGTAAAAAGTGGCATAATATAGACCTTAGGGTAAATGCTGCATTTAATTTGGCGAAAATTAAAATGAGGCTGTGAGGGAAGTACACGTTGTCGGCAAGTGGATGATAGCTGTTTAGTTGAAAACACTGAAAACGTCTTTCCAGATTTCTTATAGTATCAAGTGGATAAAACAAAACTCTGTAAAATGTAGCGTACTATTGCATGTGAGAATTCACATACTGTGAATGTCAGACATTTTAAGGGCTGTCTCAATCGCAAAATCCTTCCAGTGCACTGGAACATTCGTTCCATAAAAATTCCCACAATGCAACGCAAAAGCCAGTGAGCATCGATGGTCCCTATGTTCCCTCAACATAAATCATGTGACTTTTCTGAAGCTCTCCAACTAAAAATTGCATGAGCCAACATAAGAAACTTCAGGAAATGCAACAAAACTTTTATAAAGACAAAGGTTTGTTGTAATTTTAATATAAACAAACAACGATGAACAGGAAAGGACCACAATCTACTTAATATTTAAATTTGATATTCTCTAAATGTATACACGTGTAAGGGAATAATGAAAGCATTTTTAAAAATAAACTTTAACAAGTGTTTAAAAATTAAGTTTGAGAGATGTTGGATTTTCCAGTTGTAAATGAATAACAACTGTGAATGATCACAACGTGCTTAACCCTCAGAAACCTAATCAATCGTCGACGATTGAAAACGGCACCTCTGATTCATATTTAAATAATTTAATAACCGTAAAAGTAGGAGTTAGCCATCACGGGGATATATTTGGTGTCTTTCTAGCTTTTACAGAAAGTTTTCTATCCAGCCTGAAACTTGTCCCTCTTTTCGGAGTTGTTCAGCAATGCATCCAAACTCTTACATTCTAGATTTATCCACTTGATGTCCATAATTTATCAATTTTACCCATTTCTTGTATTGACCACTGCTGAATGAAACTTGTTCAAGACCTTGTTTTGGCATGCCTAGACAAGTAACAAAAGATAACACCCTCGACTACAGTAGCCTACACAAATAATATTATCCACTAAAACAATGCTTGTTCATATACTTTATGTCTACCCTCATTTTCAAAACCAGCAGATAGCTTCACACTGTTCTTATTCCCTTTATTTATAAAAAAAATCAACTGGCAATGCTTCGATCCGTTAAAATCTTCATCCCCTATATATTCACATCAAAGTGAATATGGCCTCTGCTCCATCTAAAGTCTATGCCATGGATGAAAGACTCTGAAATGCCTATAAATGCACAAATTGATATTTAAAAGGAATTTACCTTAGAATGAAAAATGGGAGTTGTAAAAGGGCACATGCAAGAGCACACTTAATGGAGCACATGCATGTTTTATACCAGCTCAGAAAAGGAGGGTGAGAGTGATGCAAGTACCATATATGTGTCTAAGTGTCGAAGGATGAGGAAAAAATATGAAAGGGGATAAAATGATGGAATGGTTTCTGTGCTGCTGGAAACATGAATGGGTTTGACCTCATAAAACCCTTGGAGCAGTCTCAGGTTTCTCATTAAGATTGAGTGAGGAGAATCATCAGCGCAATGGGACAGCAAAGTCATCTTATTATTGAATGATCTATGTCAGTACACAGTATAAAGGGTCTATATTACAAGTAAATTTGGTGATTCGTATGTCATGATTACACAATGAGCTTATAATTGACCTTGCAGAAAACAAATTACCATTTTGTGCAGCACTGTATCCAAGTCACTGAGAAGAGAATGATGGGAATTTACGAGGTTAAAATAAAACCAAAGCACGTATGTTATTACTGACTCTCGCTCAAGTTTACTGTGTCACTCCATGCACCCAGAACTGTTTGGTGATGTTCTGTTTTGATGCTTGGTGGGGTGGGGGTGCTTACTGGCTCAACTACAGACTCATTATTCCCAATTATGCCTCCCCTAACATCCATCATAAAGTCCTGTTGTAAAGCATGTGGAAGGCCCATTAAAGGGTGCTATTAAAGAAGTCCACATGGGGCTGATGGAGATGGAGTGTGGGTTGAGTAGAGGGGCTGAGGCACAGAAACTAAGAGTACCCTCTGGACTCCTCTGGAAAGCTTTACTACTCCACTGTGGAGGATTGAGGTAGTAAGTCCAGGGTGGAGATCCACGGCATAGCAGAGGCACGGCGGGCTGGATTTATGGCTGGATCAAGTTTAGTTTCATAATTAGAAACTCAGTCCGGGGAGTACAGAGAAAGTGCAGATTCTAATATATTGTGAATTATGCAGTCATCACTTATTTCGGCTTTAAGGTGATGCTGTTCCATACATTTGCAGAGGCCTGGGAAGTTGTCTCAAAGGGCAAGAGATAACTAGTTTGTAATGTTAATTGTGTCTACTGTATATCATATGGCTGGTCTTTCTCACTACACCATACTGCACAGGCGCACCTGACTCCTATAGGCAGTTCAAAGATATTTGGTTCCAAAACACGATAAACAGAATAAAAAAAAAAGATAATTAGTTATTGCCAAAATCAGTATTGTATCAGGTCAGTATTTAAAAGTAAATTCTTTATTAAATGCAAAATCCGATATTTGTTCTGTCATTGTTTTTTCATTTTTTCTCAAATGCGAAAAAACACCAGTCTTCTCTGCAGAATGCAATAAATCCGCTCAACAAATCACAACGCACACATTATAAAATAACAATGGTGGCACGGAATCTTAGTTTTCCTCAGTTACTTTGTACTTTGTGATCAACAAACAAACAAAAACAAAATAATACTTTTGATGGCATTGATAAACCTGTGGTGGTTTTCTGTGGCTGGGAAGAAACGTAAGCATCAAAATCAAATAATTTACCCGAGAGACAATCTGGAGATGGAGAAATGCCAGCTATTGCTCGTTTTCCAGACAGCATCAAGCTTCTGTCATGCTAACACATTGACCCCATGGGATCTTATGAAAAACTTCACATTATTTTACTCTAAGTCGACGAAAATCAAGCAAAAAAACATTTTACAGCTGATCGCTGTCAAAAAGTTCAGCGACGACGTCCCAAGGATGACAGCAACAATGACAGTGTTCTTAATATGACAAAGTAAGTGTTTTGATTAATGCCATTAATGTTTATTTTTTAATCAGTGTTTATCACTACTCAACTAAATTAATATAATGTGGCAAAGATGAATACACATTTATATATTGATTTAATAGATTTATAGCATTTAAAAAAAAAAAACTTGTCATGGATTTATTTAGCCTGACGTTGTCATCCTCAATTCTAGCTCCATTGGGCTATGATTATGAGGCGTGTCTCAACCAAAAAAATGCCTCTGCACTCAATTGGATAGACCTATGACAAATCAGAGCAATGTAGTGTGTGACGTATGTTAAAATGACGTCTTTTGCAGCCTGACCCTAGTTGTTTTCGCTACAATGACACTAACATTGTGATTATACTAATTAAGCATTAGTTAGCGAACGTACAGCAACACCTACTATGTTTACAACATTTCATTTATATCAAAACATTAAGTATTTACTAAGTCATACAGTAAGGCTATCTCTTACCATTTGTACATTAGTTGAACTTCATCCACGATGATAACCATTAAGTTTGCTTGAAAAATATCGGAGCCTAGCAAGTCCCTCCACTTATTAAGCAGCCACGATTCCGGGGTTCCGAAAAGAAGCTGGCAACGACCGCTAATTATATCCATCTCGTTGTGTCCTGTAGGAAGGACGGCAAAAACATCGATCCGATCAACAAATGCCTTGCTCGTGTTTCTCTGTTCCTCTTTTAAAATCAATGCTCTGTCGATATCTTTTAGAACAGACTCAATGTCAGAATCCACACATCTGAATTCTACAGCGGCAGCCATTTCGTTGTAAATAGATTCAACACACGCGCTCTTTGGTGACGTGGTTGATTACGTTACTGTTGATCATCTGTCCATCATCGTATAAAGCCCGCCCTGACAATTTGATTGGTTGACCAGCTTTGGGTCTCGCATAGTAGCTCCTCAACGGAGAAACCCCAGACCGATCTTCCCGTTCTCAAAATGTTGTGGGCGGGGCTAAGATCGGCTGGCATGCAGGCTAGGATTTAATGCATTTTGCAAAAAAAAGAATCTGTTTTAATAATAAATCGTGGTCATGAAAACATAACATTTGCACACATATTTAAGCACTGCAGTTTAAAATAAGTGATTTTAAGCCATTGAAATAACATTGCTATATGGTCGCCATGTGAGAGTAGAAGTAGTGGACTTCCATAGTTAGAAAAACAAATATAATAGAATTCAATGGGTACCTTTACTGTGCTTACCATCATTTATCAAAATATCTTCTTCATCATTTATCACAATACTTCCATAATTTTTTTCCTACTATGGAAGTCAATGGTTACAATCAGCTGCTTACAATCATTTATCAAAATATCTTTTTTTGTTTAAATCAGAAAATGACAGAATTTAAGGGTGAACTATCCCTTTAAGAGAAATGAAACAGCTCTAAAATAAATTTTAGACTAACTGTATATTGGATCCACAAGTTGCCCAATACTGCTTCTCTACAGTATGTCACTCATGTTAATCAAACAGCAGTGAGAGAAAATCTCGCTCTTGACTAAATCACTTCTCTACCTTAAATAAGATTATATATATAAAGGTTGTCAATCGATTAAAATATTTAATATAGATAAATTGTATTTTGTGTTTTGTATGTGAATTTTCCTTTCAGAAGACCCTTTTCTTTCTCTATTTCTGTTTGTTGTTGCATCATTTGTGACCTGTGCTAGCAAAATGGGTCGGAATGAGAAAATTTTCAACAAAAAAAAATGACATTATGACATTCGCTATTAAAAAACTTCAAAACAATGCATGATTTGCAGTCAAAAAAGAAATCTATATATGCTACACTTTTTTATTGTTTGATTGACATTGAGACAGACAGCTTTAAGATGAACTGTAATGCAAGGATCTAATATAATGTTACACATCAGATATTTTTGCTCAACAGTTGACCAAAAATTCACTTAAAACAAAACAGATTATATCTGTGTGGATTATTGTCAAAACAGATATTTTTAAAACTATCATTCGGTTTAGATGTCTGTATATTGAGGTTGTGCACTTGTGATCTGTCGGTTAGCGTGAGGAAGATCATTTTGGATTCTTGTCAATAACTCTTTTAACATTAATCAGGTCCCGAACTTTATCTCTCTTAATAATTATTTAAACATCAAGCAAGTCCTGCACTGTTCTATTTCCTGCATGTTTAAAACCGAAACAAAAATGTCAGATGCGCAAGGGTATGGACACGCATCATTTGTGTATTAGCATTTAGGACAGTACACCTCTCAGATAATTAAAAATAAAGATAATTTTAGATCTTCTCCTGCCCCTTTCAACCCTACTTCACCTTTCAATGTGATAAAAATGTTCATCCGATATAACTAAATCGTATTGAGTAAGGTGTTTACATGAAGATTGTTCAATACAGTTACAAACTGATTATTTGGTTGCATGTAACTATGGGCTAGGCCAAGGGTCAAAGAGAAATTGCATGTTGCATTAAACGCATTGCATTAATCGCACGTTAATAAAATTAGTGGCATTAAAATTAATTTGCGTTAACGTGTTATTATTGCATCAATCTTGACAGCCATGAAATATATATACATACATGTATACATACAAGAATTATGAAAATTCTGTGGTAACAAATTTTAATACAAACCTTAGAAAAGAAAAATACCTTATTAAAAGAAAAAGAAAACTCTAACATGAAACATAGCGTTATCATAATATAAAATAACTCATATCATGATATAAGATTTTGGTTATGGCCCACCCCCATCGTCTAACTTCAGTGTGTCTGTGTGTTTTATTTGGACTCTGCATTTTGTCTCTAAACCGCTTAGTTGGCTACCTGCTGTCTTCTTGCTGAGAATGTTTCGCTGTAACAGCTGAAGGTGGCACTCACCTGGCCTTATCTTTCTGTCCGCTGTCACTTGCAGTCTGATTAGACGCAAGACCTGTGATCTCACGCTAAGGTGCCCTTAATGCAAGCTGCAGTTGAAAGAAGCAGAGAAGAAATGTTACTCACGTAAAACTGGGGACCATTCAAGTCACCAGTGACGGACAGCACAGCAAAGCATCCCATATGAAGGTTAGTCTCAGCTGACCCATGCATCACTAGATTCATGTTTACTGTTGCCTTCCGGCACAAAACCAATTACCAGTGTCTGCTTTGACAGCCAGCTCCCGATATCGCACAGCATGGTCATATTCATTTACATCATTCTGCAACATTGAACCATGATTAACAAAATTGAATGAGAGAGAAAACAGTAAAAATACTGAACAGATATAAAACGTGCAATATTAACAACAGCTGCGTTTCAGGAAAGATATTTATTCAAATGCTAATTTTAAGGAAGAAAAATTAGCACAGTTGCAAACCCACTATTAATAGATGCAAAAAGAGATTATTGGGTTTTCTACCTTAGTAGATACACGTTTCTCTCTCTCTCTCTCTCTCTCTCTCTCTCTCTCTCTCTCTCTCTCTCTCTCTCTCTCTCTCGCTCTCTCTCCCTCCCTCTCTGTCATTTTTCTTTTTTAATATTGATAGGCTTAGCATTGCATTATTTTGCCCAGCAGATATTTCAAAAAACAATGTGTTCCTTTCATGAGGAGGCACAGAAAGCCGCATCTAAGGCACTTGAGGGAACAAACAGGGCTGGAGGGAGTCAACCCTGCTAAGGTAAACATTATCAGTGCTCTGTTTGCTGTTGAATAGGTTCTAGGAAAGCTTCAATTCGGAGCTCTCCAAAGGCAATGGTATATATTTGAGAGGCTCTTAAAAGCATGATTAATATTATTGAACTCACATCAAAAGGTATACAGAAGTTGGGGGACCTTTTTTCTTTTCTTTCTATTATAAACACTATTGTGAAAAATGTTTGAGTGCAATCCAACCAATAAACAATTGTAGTAGTTTTGAGGAGAATAATAATAATCATCTTTACAGACTAAATATACCTAATATATACAGTTATTATGTATTATGTGTACAGTAGCAATCTTTAACAGTAAGTTTGTTGTTAATCACATCGATTCTTCATCACACCTATTTGTTAAGTAACAAAACATTCAAGCACACATTCTTCATCCTCATGCACCCTCTACAGGCTGAAAGAGGAAGTGTCAATCTTCTGTTGCTGCATTCTCTCTGTTCCCAGCTGAAATAATACAAGGACATGTACATTTAATGCAGGCTCATAAAACATTTCAGAAGAGGGAGGGGTTGACCTAGAAACACGGGTTTGTCGACAGTGGGAAAGTGCCCTAAAGCGCTTTACTGGGGCTGTGCAGAAATCCTAAATCTAAACAGTGGAGGGCAGTTAGCTCTGAGGCTTTTATACACCACGCAAAGCGCGAGTGAATTTCTTTCTTCTTGCACCCTGTCTCTCTTTCAGTTTTTCTTTCCCAACCGTGACAGAAATTTGTTTTATGTGCGCTTTGTGAAGCTCTGACTTATATTTCTATGCTTTTCATACTATTTTTGACACAATAAATGCATTAAAATATTAAATAAATCACAAGTAAAAACCGTCATTTCCTCCATCAGAGTGTTTGAGAGTGCCGTCTGACACATTAGCTGCAGACAGGAGAGGACACTTAAAGACCCCTTTCACATTACTAATTCTCCATAGGACTGACTATATATACAGAAACACTTAGTTGAGAGGTAAATAAGTGCCTGGAACATCTGCTACTACAAATATGATACCACCAGACTGTCAGCTAAGGACACAGTTCACTTCATTTCATTGCACTGTATATAGCAATAATTTAAACTTTATACAGCAATAACATTTCCTGTCAACTCACTCTGCTATGGCCCGTGTTTGATATAAACCAACAAGATATGTTATTATGGATTTCCTGTCAGTTTCTGCGATACATAAATCATGGGAGATGAAACAGCATATGCATATCCGCTGCCATCCTTCTTTTTAGTTACTCTTAGCTTCAAAAGACTCACCAATGCATCACAACAGATGAATGAGAATACAGCGAGCAGATGACCGCCATCTGGGAGGACGTCTGACCACTTGGCGCAGACTCGAGGTGCATGCAATGAGATACGATGGAAAAGATGCTTGCAAAGACACGGGGCACAAAACAATAATTAGCGTGATCTAAGATAGCATGTTCATTCCAGGACACAAAACATTTACTTAAATACATTAAGGGGTGGTTTCCCCTTAATGTTTAGATTAATCCAGGACTAAGCCTTAGTTACTGTATATTAGGACATTTAAGTCATTTTTACAAACAAACCTTACAAAAAACAATACTGGTGTGCATCTTGAGACAAAAAAATTATGTCACGGTGTTTTTAAATTAAGGCAGATCAAACATGCATTTTAGTCTGGGACTTGGGTAAGCCCTGTCTGGGAAACCGCCCCTAAGACAAATAATTCAGTAATTATTTCCTCACCTTTTATGGCGTAACACAATTATTAATATATCATCATGATGCTTTTTCAATACGCAACAGTTCATGGCTTCTAGACTGTTTACTTATTAACAACATACTGTAACGTAAGCTGTTAGTAACTGACAGTTTAATAACTCAAATTGGTCACAGCAGTTTTAAAGCTTGCTGTAAATTTCAGTCTTTTGTTTAAACCCTGGTTGCGTTTGTCCTTTTTTGACCCACTGCAAGTCTCTCTCTCTCTCTCTCTCTCTCTCTCTCTCTCTCTCTCTCTCTCTCTCTCTCTCTCTCTCCTCAGTTTGTGTTGTATGTATGGTGAGCACTTGAAAAATATCAGATTTTTTATTCCACAGAGGAAAAGATCGAGTATGTGTGTTCGAAATGGCATTATGTAAATAATGGCAGAATTTTTAACTTTTGATGTGCTTTCCCTTTAATGTAAAGGCCTATTTTTCCTACAGTAAATGAAAGAGGCATTTAGCCATTCTTAAAAGCTGCAGCAGAATGTATGAAAATGAGGCTGGCTCTACTTGCTTCAGGGGAGAAACAATGAAGATTAGGTGTGCGCCGCTCCATCTGCTACATGGGCAGTCCATGAAATAGCCCATACATGTGTTAGCCAGAGCATTGAGTGTGCGATACTCCAAACGGAGGCAGCATCAGTGTTTCTGGCACCAGGACTGCAGGACGGATAACAAATTCGGAAATTCGATGCAGAACTGCACCAGGTATAGAAGAGTCGTTATGTCCTTTAACTCTTGTGAAGCGTCAAGGAGATTTTGATAATGTAATGAAGATTTACAGAGCGGCTTCTGTATTTTATTCAGTTGGTCAGATTGAGAAAGATCGCTGATTCCTCTCCCTGCGGGGAGAACGTCTCGGTTACGGATGTAACCCTCGTTCCCTGAAGGAGGGAACGGAGACGTCACGTCGTGACCGACGAATTGGGAACTCGCTTAGAGAGACCAATCTGCTTCGTTTACTACAAAAACGCCAATGAACTTGGCATTGAGATATTTGCATAATGCTGGCGCCGCCCCGCCAGGTGCCTTTATAAGCAGCAGGTGCAAATAGGGAAATTAGCTTCTTTTCGCTGAGAAAGCCGGGAGAAAGTGTGACCGGTCGTAACAGCAGGTGGCAGCACCTGTGGCGACGGGACGTGACGTCTCCGTTCCCTCCTTCAGGGAACGAGGGTTACATCCGTAACCGAGACGTTCCCTTTCAGTCGGTCACTACGACGTCACGTCGTGACCGACGAATTGGGAATCCCTATCAAAACGCCACTAGGGGCTGACCTCTTCCAGTGACTGCGTAAAAGCCCTCCGGTTCCACTTAAGGAGGAGGAGGTAGGTTTTAGGGCAGAAGGCCGGGCACTAGATGTTCCTTTAACCCCACAGAAGTGCCAGCGACTGGGAAGCGCCCTACCTGAGCGGGATAGGAACGCTGCGGAAGCCACCACCCGTCTTAAGGGCTAATGGTGGGCGAAAGTCAACCGTAGTTGAGGAATAAAGACAGCCGTGGCTGTGTAAGCAAAGCAGTGCTCTGCTAAGGGAAACGTGGGCTGGTAGGATTAACCCCACGGAAAATACTCACAAAGGAACCCGGTGGGACACAATGTGGAGCCCGAGCCAGACACGTAGGTTCGCGAGGATACAGCTAGTGAAAGGCTGACCGCCAATGCTCCGCAACAAAGGCTGCCAAGGCAGCGGAGGAAGAACAATTCAAACCATTACGCATTTTTGTTCTGAAGGCCTTCCATACTGACACAGTTATGAAGCATCAGTTGGAGGCTGCAAGCCGACCTGCGAGACTGCTCTCCGTGCTCCCCCTGGTGGAGGAAAGAACACGAGAGGATACAGGCTCGATACGAACACTGTAAAATCTAGTGAACGTATTAGGTGTCGCCCAACCAGCAGCTCTACAGATGTCTGTTAGCGAGGAACCACGAGCTAAAGCCCAAGATGAGGCAACGCTCCGTGTGGAGTGCGCTCTCAAATTAAAGGGGCAAGGAATACCCTGAAGATTATAAGCCAGGGTGATAGTATCAACTATCCAATGAGACATCCTCTGCTTAGTGACAGCTTTCCCTTTCTGCTGGCCACCATAACAAACAAAGAGCTGGTCTGAGGTCCTGAGGCTTTGCGTGCGATCCACGTAGAGTCGCAGTGCGCGTACGGGGCACAACAAAGCCATGGTTGGGTCTGCGTCCTCCGGGGGCAGCGCTTGCAAGCTCACCACCTTATCTCTGAAGGGAGTGGTGGGAACTTTGGGCACGTAGCCTGGTCTGGGTCTCAGTGAGACAGCAGGACCAAACTAAAGCACGAATCGTCAACAGAGAATGCATGTAAATCCCCTACTCTTCTTCATGGAGGCCAATGCTATCAGGGTCAGAGTTTTCATTGATAAAAACCTCAGACTCGTAGACTGCAAAGGCTCAAAAGGGAGACCTGAAGGCTTCAGCACCATGGACAGGTCTCAGGAGGAAAGAGGGAGGGCGCGAGGGGTTTAGCCTGCGAGCGCCTCTTAAATGTAATAATTAAATCATGCTGGCCAACTGATCTGCCGTTGATAAGAGAGTGATGAGCAGAAATAGCGGCGATATCAACTTTAATGGCGGAGGGACAGCCTACCATCTAACCTATGTTAAGATATAAAAGCACAATGTTAATGGGCATTCTCTGGGGTCCTCGCGTTGCGAAGAGCACCGGGTGACGAGAAAGGTTTCTTTAAGCGCGTAAGCCCGTCTTGTGGACGGTGCTCGAACCGCGTCGATGGTGTTAGATACCGCTTGCGATAAATCACCTAAACCTTGCGCGCGCTCAACGACCATACATGGAAATCCCACAGGTCGGGGCGCGGGTGCCATAATGTGCCCCTTCCTTGAGAAAGAAAGTCTTTCCTCAGGGGAAATCGTCAGGGAGGGGCTGTCGCGAGGAGCATTAACTCTGAAACCCAATTCCTGGAGTCCAGTACGGGGCGACTAATAAAAGGCTCTCCTCGTCCTGCCTGACTTTGCACAGAGTCTGCGCAATAAAGCTCACTGGAAGGAATGCGTATTAACGCACCCCCCGCGACCAGCTGTGTGCCAACGCATCCACGCCGAGGCTGCCCTCGGTTAGTGAATAAAATAGGCGACAGTGGGTATCGTCCGGCGACGCAAACAGATCTATCTACGCACAACCGAACTTCTTCCAAATTAGCTGGACCGTCTGGGGGTGGAGTCGCCATTCGCCGGGGGCGCAGCTCGGGAAGCGCGTCTGCCGCTGTATTGAGCGTACCCGGGATGTAAATGGCACGAAGGGACCTCAGATGCTTCTGACTCCAAAGGAGGAGATGACGAGCGAGATGCGACAGGTGACGAGAGCGCAAAACCGCCTTAACGGTAAATAACGCAACAGTCGCAATATTATTGGTGTCGGCTAATACATCCTTCCCTCGCATCTCCATAGCGGAGCGTACAAGTCCCAGATATACAGCGCACCGCTCGCGGCAGTTGGGGTGCTATGCACACCCCTGAGACTGCAAGCCCGTCATACATGGCTGATCATCCCGTGCTGAGGGCATTGCAATATACAGAATGCCAGGAGACCCCTCAGGGGCATATCTTCTATCGGAAATGCCGGGTCTACCACGGGGAAAAATTGAAATGACACGCAGGTGCAATGTTTACACGGTGTATGTCGGTGTGCCACGCTCTCCTCGAGACTCGATCGTAAGCCAACGCTGAAGCGGTCTCATATGAAGCAGCTAGGGCGGCGTCACAGCCGCAGCATGCTGTCATATGTCCAGGAGCTTCTGAAATTGTTTCAGAGGGACCGCGTACTTCCCTCGAATTAAAGCGAGGCAAGTCAGAACTGACTGGTTGCGCGCTCTTGTAAAACACGCCAATTAGTCGATCGAGTCTTATTTCCATACTGAGAAAAAGGATCCTCTGCACAGGGCAAAGTTGCTCTTTCCCAGCCGACCTGAAGACTTAAACGAGCGAGATGCCGAAGCATTAACTCTCTGTGTTCGCGCACGTCTGCCAAGAACGGGCTATTATAAGTCGACGTAGCTAAAAGCAGAATGCGAACAACGCTCTCTCTCTGACATTTTAATGCCGTGACTATGGAGACACGGAGAGAGAGAGACAGCTCGAATGGTGCACTTAGTATTAATATGCCCACCCCACGACGCAGAGCGAAAAAACGGTCTAAAGCGAGGGGAGATGGACACATAAAGTACACGTCTTACAGGTCTAAGGCTGCAAACCGATCTGAATATTGAAATACGAGCCTCGGCGTTATCATCCAAAAAGAACACCTTCGTAGAGCCGGTGCGTAAATCAAATCGATCGTAACCCGCCGCGTATTTTGGGTACTATGAGATAAAGGCTGGAAAAACCCCATCATCATCATCTCGGTAAGAGGGACCGGCTCGAACATCCTTCGCCAACAGGATATCGACTTTTGCACGCAGTACATGTGCATCGGACGCTTTCACCACAGTGAAACGAAAGCCCGAATTTTGGGGTGTGCCGGATTCGTAACCGAGGCGGATCGTGCGTAAAACCCAACGAAACGGGCTGGGAACTGAAGCCAAGCACCCAGGCACCGTACGAGGAGAAATAACGACACTACCGAAGTACCCGCGGGGGGGCAGCGAAGCGAGACAGGTGGGACTGCCGGTGCGTCTGCTGTGACAGCATAAACATCTACAGTATGTGTGTGTGACACTGACCTGAGCCCGCTGAGGGTAACGGTCGTCTGGTCTCCTCTACGGAGGGCGCAGACTCCGATGAGGGTGCTGGTGGTCCGGTCTCCTCAGCGGAGAGCTCGGACTCCTCAGGTCACCCGTTGGCGATAGAGGAGAGGTAGGGGAGCTGGTGTGTACCCGCTCACGGCTCTCTCGATCCTCCGGAGACCTAGAGAGGGAAGAGGAATGCACTCTTATGTGTGGTTAAGTGGGTACCGGCCGAACAGCCGGTGGAACATATGCAAACCAAGGATTTTCCACCCGACCCTCTATCGGGGGAAGGAGCTCCATCTCCTGAAGAGTGATCCTCTGCCAATCCGGGTCGCCCTTCACTGGCCACTTAAACTCCCGAATTTCACGGGAAGCGGCTAAGCGGGCGGGGCGAGCTGCTGACGACCGGTTCCCCTGCGCTGCCGAGATGGGGTCCGAGGAGGGGAACGGAGGTGGTCGCCGCAGGACGCCGACGGCGAGAGGCAGACTGAGGAGCCGGCGTGGTGGACCAAGGGCAGCTCTCTTCCGCCGGGGCATGACCTAGGAGATCGCCTCAGTCTGCGCAGCGGAGCTGTCCGACTCCCCTGGCTCGCCGAAGAGGCCGGTCTGTGAGACAGGAGCATTCAAGTTGTTCTCGTCTGCGTCCGTCATGTCAGCCAGACACAGCCAAAGGTGGCGATCTTGAACCACTGTGGTGGACATCGCACGACTGAAGGTCGCGGGCTCCCTCGTAAATCCTTGGTGAGCCTGCAGCAACGTTATTGCGTGCAGGGCCGAAGCCGCCTCTCCGGCATGCCTGATGGGCAGCGTCCGTAACCGGACGACTGTCTACAAACACGGGAGGAAAGGGTTGGGTGGTCCCTCCGGGAACGCATCCCGCTCCACTGAAGGGGTCCCCGCCCTTAGCGGCTCCGTTGGTGAGGGAGGTGAGGGGTGAAGCTGAACGGCCGGACGGCCGCAAATCACGTCAGCTCTTCGTGCCGCGGGAAAGAAAGGCACAGGAGGAGAGGACCGAGAGGCCCGAGCAGCTCCGAAGTACCAATCATGTGGGCGGGACGGTTCGGGCGGAAAGGGGTTAACCTTTCCAACTCTACCGTCTCCGCCGCTCGCGGGCACGGCCGCCATCTCCGGAACGACTCTGCCTCGGAGGAAAAATGGACACCCCTCTGATGCTGCAGAAGTGACGGGACCAGAAGGAGGTCCAATGGATTCGGCAGACATCGTAGAACACGACTCTGCAGTCTCCACCGGAGCCTCAACCGGCTGAGGATGAGAAGGCCGGTAGGCGGAGGACGCATCCTCCATCCTACTCAGCGTAGTGACGCGAAGGGCGCCCTGCGAGCGCTTGACAGCCGCACCATGGCGGCGTCAGCACTGCAAAGGCGCGGACAGCGTTCCCGTAGAAACGACAGTCGTCTCCGCAATCCAAGAGGGTTATGCTCTCACAGAGAGAACAGAAACTCTCCACGAACGCAGCCCCGGAGTGCTCGATGCCTGAGCACGAAGACAGCGCTCGTGACCGTCACTGGAACCCTTATACTTCTCGCATCCAAGATCGCACGGGCGAAAAGCTATCCTGAAAAGGACGCTGATCTCCGCATATACGAGAGAGTGGCTGCCTTTAAAAAGACACAGAGCTCTCACGTATCACTCTTTTAGGGAAATCACTCTTTGGGTGCTCAGCTGATGATGCGCACAGGGAAGGCAACGCACACACTAAACTCAAAACAAAAAAGATGCAGAGCCGTGGAATACTGCGAGCGTCCGCTGTGTTAGTACTGCTTGTCAATCAACTTCAGCAACCGTTCCCAGAAGAGCAGAGAGTAGCTTCTCAGTAGCAGATAAAGCCGGCTTTCGAAGCGAAAAAGCTAATTTCCCTATTTGCACCTGCTGCTTATAAAGGCACCTGGCGGGGCGGCGCCAGCATTATGCAAATATCTCAATGCCAAGTTCATTGGCGTTTTTGTAGTAAACGAAGCAGATTGGTCTCTCTAAGCGAGTTCCCAATTCGTCGGTCACGACGTGACGTCGTAGTGACCGACTGAAAGGGAACCACGAGTTCTCTGCGCTCCTGAAGCATTGTGTGAGAGGAAATGATGGTGAGCAGAGAGCCATCTGTTGTGCCACTTGGCACGGCTGCCCCTGCCAGTGTCTTCTCAGGTGGGAACTGGAGATACTCCCTTTAGTGTGGTGTGAACATGGTGCTCACATGATACGAATCTACTCAGTATTCACACATTTCACACCACTTACTTTTCCAGATGTGCAGAAGGATTCATTTACCTTCCCGTGCATCTGTTCATCTTCCGTGACGGATTAGAGAACATCGGTCAGAAATAAGAATAACTGTAAACTTTGATTAATCAAATACTTATCTCTCCACTCCGGAAAGGAACGCAGCATGCGGCAGCCTTTATAAAAACGCATTTACGACAAAAAAATAACACAACAATTACTGGAAATGCAGACAGCACTGCGTGTGTTCCATTACCCCATTGTTAATTATGCAACAGTTTATATGTTCAAAGCATATTATCTCAATGACTGATTGAGAAGTTGGGCAGTAAGCGGTAGACTTAATCAGTGTTTTGAGTGCTTCGCTGTTTTATCTCTGTCTGACTGCAGTCGAGTGAGCCCTCCTGTCCTTGATGGAGGAATATGGCAGTAGTGACACAGCGGATGAGAGAGCTTCAGCCTTGGTCAGGGGAAAGTCATTTATTTCCGTTGACCTGCTCGGTCAAGTGGATTGAAGCTGAGCCTCTCGTTTCACTCTCTTTCTTTACAACCAATGCCCTGTCCCTCCCCTCTGCCTCTCCCTTCCTTTTCTTTTCCCTTGCTGAGCGCTGACACTATTCCTGCAATTACAGCAAACAGTGAAGATGATGGAACTAAGATTTTGCTCCGTCAAGAGAGTCGAGACCTCTTTCCTCATTCAGACACTATTAAGCCCTCCGTTTGGGTCGGGGTTTGGTCATTGTTAGTTCGTGGTAGCTTATGAGTTTACTAATCTTAGCAAATACAATTTTATTTGAAAGTGTTAAGCATAATTCAATAGACATAAAAATACATTAGTCATTAGGTCACTGTGACATTGATCAAATCAAAATAGATAAGAAAATTAAAAGAAGTGAAAAACTATTTGACAGGATCATACATTTTTTTTAATTTGTCAAAATAAAGGATCAGATTAGAAAGAGGTGCATACATACACTCACCTAAAGGAAAATAGTATCAATTTCTCATTCATGAAATTATCTAATCAACCAATCACATGGCAGTTGCTTCAATGCATTAAGGGGTGTTGTACTTCTCGGGTCAAGACTCCTGAACTCCAAACTGAATGTCAGAATGGGAAAGAAATGTGATTTAAGCAATTTTAAGCGTGGCATGGTTGTTGGTGCCAGACAGGCCGGTCTGAGTATTTCACAATCTGCTCAGTTACAGGGATTTATACACAACTATTTCTAGGGTTTACAAAGAATGGTGTGAAAAGGGAAAAACATACAGTGTACGGCAGTCCTGTGGGCCAAAATGCCTTGTTGATGCTAGAGGTCAAAGGAGAATGGGTCGACCGATTCAAGCTGATAGAAGAGCAACTTTGACTGAAATATTCACTCATTACAACCGAGGTATGCAGAAACAGCAGAAGACCCCACTGGGTATCACCCATTTCCACTAAAAATATGAAAAAAAAAGGCTACAATTTGCACAAGCTTACCAAAATTAGACAGTTGAAGAGTGGAAAAATGTTGCCTGGTCTGATGCTTCTCGATTTCTGTTGGGACATTCAGATGGTCGAGTCAGAATTTGACGTAAACAGAATGAGAACATGGATCCATCAAGCCTTGTTACCACTGTGCAGGCTGGTGGTGGTGTAATGGTGTGGGGGATGTTTTCTTTGCACACGTTAGGCCCCTTAGTGCCAATTGGGCATTGTTAAATGCCACAGCCTTCCTGAGCATTGTTTCTGACCATGTCCATCCCTTTATGACCACCATGTACCCATCCTCTGATGGCTACTTCCAGCAGGATAATGCACCATGTCAAAAAGCTCAAATCATTTCAAATTGGTTTCTTGAACATGACAATGAGTTCACTGTACTAAAATTAAAGATTGCTTTTAGCACCTTGTTGAATCAATGCCACGTAAGGCAGTTCTGAAGGTGAAAGGGGGTCAAACACAGTATTAGTATGGTGTTCCTAATAATCCTTTAGGTGAGTGTAAATAGATAGTTTAATCAAACTTTATATGCGTTTTACATATCATACACTGTCATAAAAATTTGTCAAAAAATTGTCACTAGCAGTGATTGGTGTGGTACCCTTTCAAAAGGTACACTTCTGTATCTAAAATGTTCTTATTGGTTCTTTAGAGTTACAGTAGTGGACAAAATTATTAGAACACCTAACAGATCTGAAAATATTGACCATTTTGCCTCCAAAACATGATTTAATTTCATGATGATGGTTGCTCTGAGTTAACATTAATATTTGTTATGTGTACCTTTTGCAGCAATTATAGCAGCAAATCTCTCTGGCACAGTGTCAATATATTTCCTCAGAAATTTTTTCCATATATTTCCATCAGTAATGTTATCCCATGCCTTCTGCAACTCAAGCCATTCAGTCCTTTGAATGTACAAGTGCAGTTTATTTTCCAACTTGTCCCAAATTTGCTTGATGTAAGAAAAATGACCTTGATCTCCTAATAAGCATCATTATGCTCTATAAACCATAGAATAGAGCCATCACAAGGAAAGTTCAGACCTCAACCCCAGTGAGCAAATTTGGTGTGAGTTGGAAAATAAACTGCACTTGTACAGAATTTCAGAGGAACATAATCAGTGTATGGAAACATTTTTTTTAAAAAACCTTCTTCAAAGTTCGAACATTACTGTTTTGATCAACATTCGTTTATATATCAACCTGTCTTGGAAATTCCCTCACAGCTTCCGATTATTACATCCCAGTTTTCATTGGAAACTTGAACCTGGCTCGTATTTCCCACTCTTCTTTCTCCCGGACTCCGGCACATGGCTTTGATTGGGACCTGATATTAAAAGTCCATTTCACCTTGGGAGGGAGGACCTGCAAGTGGTTTAGAGAAATTAGAGGTAATTTTCCATCACCAGCAGCACCTGGTGTCAAACAGGCCATGCTTTAATCTACACAAAGCATGAAATGCTTTGACAATAGAAAGCATCAGGCATGTATAGAATTGATCTCCATCCAACAACTATCTACTTTAGAGGCTTGAAAGCAGAAGGTGCACAAAAGATGGAAAGCATAGAATTTGTATGAGCGCTGAAGTCGCACAAGAGGTTGTTTAACGCGGATTTAATCCAGACTTTGCCGTCTCTGCCTGAAGCTCTTAATCTCTTTACAGCTAAACTTTTCACATGATAACCGACTCTCGACTGACTCAACGGTACAAATAAAGGAACGGCTGAATTACTATCACTGCGTATAGCTCCGTTGCTCTCTGTTAAAAGTAGTATGTTATGATATTGGATGGGTGGATTTCAGCCAAGTTTTTTTTACTATGTCACTGTGGTTGAGACTTTTCCAGGATGTATTCTTTTTTGGAAAATACGATGTTTTATCAGCTTTCATGTTAAGGTCCTTTGAAAGCCACACAATTTTAGAATGTTTGACTTGTTTAAAATCTAAATCAGATGTTTTAGACGTTTTTGGTTGAAAAACAACATGATCTCACAAATTTCCGTGAAATAGTCACGCATTATTTTGCTCAGTTTTGCGTGACATTGTCACGTATTTCCACCACATTACGTGCCCCTGACACGACTTCTTTTCCGTGACAGTTTCACGTATTGGTTACTCAACTGTTTTTCCTATTTTTAAACAATTGTCGCTTCGGTTTGGGGTTAGATTTGCTGTTTGCGTTAGGATGTCACTTAATGTATTGGTTTATAAAAAATGTTCGCATGCTTTTTAAACCATCGTCGCCTGACGTTGGGGTTAGAGTAGGGTTTGGGTAAGGATGTCATTTTATGTAACAGAAAGTTGTTCTAACCCCAAACCGAAGCGACAATTGTAAGAAAATAGGAAAAACAGTTGAGTAACCAATACGTGAAACTGTCACGGAAAAGAAAGTCGTGTCAGGGGCACGTAATGTGGTGGAAATACGTGACAATGTCACGCAAAACTGAGCAAAATAATGCGTGACTATTTCACGTATTTTGTGAGATCAGGTTGTTGAAAAATGTCAAATACTGTAGCGAGTAAAAAAGGCATTGTGATTTTAGTTTAAAATACACTCACAAGGCCTGCTTTACATGTGTACATATTACATACATACATACATTGGTTTTGAATTGAAAAATGATATTATTTGTATGCTATTTTTATTTCCATTCATGCATTTAGCAGGTACTTGTATCCAGTGCAACTATAGTAATTCACTGGGTTTACTCATTGCATTACTTTCCCAGTGCTCTACCAGTTGAGCTACAAGAATGAGCTGTGTGGATCTTTGTTTTCTTGTGTCCCATTTGCTTATACAGACAAGCTGGTACATGGACAGACATATGCTGTACCTTCCCCACTTCTATTCTTACTGCCATCAATAAACTCAAATCAATCTCCTGATGAAATGCAAAAGGATCATCTGTATATTAACACGGTAAAAATAATGCAATATGTATAGGTTTAAACAGTTGTTATAAAAACGCTGAATCAAAGTGCTTTTCAATTCTGTTGATAGGTCATTTTACAGATGCACTAATCAGATCTTTGGCTTAATGGACCCTAGACAGATCTCATCTGAAGAATCAATCATAACCTCATTTTTATGCCATTGAACACACATGCTGATGTCATTGACATCACTCCATTGAGATCAATCAAGATATTTTCCCAGTATCTCAGTATCAGCGTGCTTTCAAAATCACCACTCTGACTGCATGCAAAATAATCCCGGATAGAGATCATTTACTCGGCACACAACAATAAAACATATTCAACGACTGAACCCGAGTGATGTATTAACCAAACATTGAAAGAACAACTGGCACAAAAGGTAAGAAACAAAACAGAATGACCGAGAGAGATCGGTTAGCACGAACCGTCAGCCATGATAAAGGCAGGGGAGTCAATGTCAGAGAGGACGAGTCCTCTTCATCTCGGTTCTAATAGAGAATGACTCCACTGAATTGCACCAAGCTGGAGCATCTGAGCCCGAGCACATTACTATTCACCCGGCATCACAGATCAGGTTTAACAAGTTGAGACCTACAGTATGTGTGGTAAGACTACAGACGAGAGGGGAGGGAGGTGAGTTGTTTCCCTCTTTCTCCTGCTTTTTCATTTGCCTTCTTTAATGTGACAAAGCCACACAAACGTCTACAAGGACACCGGCGTCTTTATTCCTTCAAACACGTTGCCCTTGAATAATGGGAAAACACATACTTGGAGAGGTTTGTTCAAGATCACTTTGGATAAAACCTTTGTTGTTGTCGATTTGTTTCCAGGAGAACTCCTATGAGATTGCGCTTTTTATTTCATTTTTAAATAGCAATGTAAGTAGTTACGTGGAGAAAGTTTGTTTCGGTCCAAATACACATGTGCCATACATGGTTGCATTGTTAATTCAATGCAATACTCATCTCGTTACTTGTGTCATTCAGTGAATTTACCATTGAATGTGCAAGTGAACGTATCTCAAGATAAACAAGGTCATGTTGTTTAGGAATATATTTGTTGTGACTGCTTAACCTGTAAGGACTTGCTTTGATATGCCAATGAGTTGGCTAAAAACAAAATGTTCTCATTCATGCTCATTCTGTAGTACCACTGAGAGGAAGGACACTGCTTTAGGTGTATGGCAAGTAATCGCCATTTAAAATTTAATCTAACCAGCAAGGTTATAAAAGCTTTTGTTTCTGAAGGCCAGCACATGCTTGTTGATCAAAAGAGAGGAAGTAATCACTTTTCAACTGGCTCCTTTTATTTCTCTTTTTACTTTTTGTTATGTTAACCGAACATCAGTCTAGAATAAAAGCACACTTGAAGCACTAAGTACCTTTGCTCTTTAGTTCCTAATGAAATGCATAACCTTAGGACACAATGCGTTCACATGGCAGCAGAATACATTTACATTGCATTTATGCATTTTATCCTAAGCGACAGTGCATTCAAACTGTACTTAAAATGTGTACGTGCGAAACCTTGACATTGCTGGTGCCACTGGTCAGTTTAAGTTTTAGATGGCTACATGTACTGTTGTGTTTACCCACATTTTTTGAGGGTAACATTGTCAGTATATAACTGAAGTGACTTCATGGTGTTTAGCAACTAAACCTAGACTCTGTATTGGGTTATTTTCAACCCAGTGTTGGGTCAAACATAAAAATGTATTTGGTTTGTCTCTTTTTGACCCAACGCTTGGATGAAAAGAGTGTACATTTTGAAAGTGTGTTTGGTAAACCTGTGCCAAGAGAACCACACTGGGCAACTCGTTGTCCATTATGTCAAACGACGCAATGGCCACTGTGCACGACATACATGCTCGTCTTGTGTATATTTCATCTTGTCATGTGGGGTGCTGGTAACTCACAGTGATGGAAATATGAGCTGTGTGGCATCTGAAGGCTTTAGATCCAATTACTGTCTTTCCACTGGAGATGCTCTCATCTGTTTTGTGGTCTGTGCGTTACCCAGTTGGTGCACTCTACACACCGGTACAAATGAAATAAAAGAGAAAAACTCACAAAGGCACTGTCAGTTTATTAGGATTTGATATATGAGCCTTGATTGCAATCTTTTTCTTTTTTTAACAGCATCATGTTAGTTGTTTTCAAACTTTTAGGCATTATGTAAGTCACTATACTTTGGTCGCCGTCTATATGAAATCAAAAATTATTTATGGCTGTTGGGTCAATGTCGTACACTGGCTGTGTTTGTACTTGACCAGAATAACATGCATGGGTCTCATCTAAATTATTATCGGTATCCAGACTTTCACTTTAATACAGTGTTATTAAAGTTTGGGCCAGAGAGGATTTGGAAATCCTCAGGAAGCATTACATCATTTTCAATAACCTAGCGCTATTGCATGATTTTATGTGTGCTCAACCGCACATTCATATCCTTGTTATAAATGAATAAACTGCCCGGTGTGAGACTGTAAAACATTGAAAAACATTCATGAAAGCACATAGCAGTGCTGTTTTTTATGAGAAAACATTAGCTTAAGGGGTTAAGTCTTCTTTTAACTCTCTTTTGATATCAAGGTTAAATCATTAATATCAAAAGACTGCTTTCTTAAGCCTTAAGAAATTTCACTAACCTTTTTCTGTTTATTTATTATTTATTTAACTTCATGCACTTTTTGTCATTTGAAACCTTTCACAAGGGTAGAAACAGGACTTTTCTTATACCCTTAGAGTATGAAAGGCATCCTTAAACTAACATGACTTTCCCTTCCAATAACTAGACATTCTTGAAGCAGACCTGTTCCCTTGGCAGTTAAGAGGTAACGAAAATAATAAAGGCAAATATTCTCTCTGGATGTCTCTCATAATTGGCCATATGGACATGTTCAGATGAAAGATTTCTCTCTTGGAGGCAGATGCGAGGGGTTATGCACTTAGCTTAGTGACTGTCATGCCACGGCATCAGTAGTTCCTGGCAATGCCACCCTACATTATATCTCTGAAGCCACTTTAGAACTTGAGCCATATGTTCATTGGCATTGGGGGGTGATGGGGGGCTTAATTATTTTATTTGGCTTTCATAGCTGCCCAGTCCTCTGAGAAGAGTACTTGGTCACTGTTTGTCTCCAGACAGGGAATGTGAGTATGTACTGTATCAAAATGTTTTTGCAATGTGCATTTCAGTCTTTAATATCACAGAAGTTAAATTGGGAATTACTATTCAAGGAATACCCTTCTTTATTCAACATATATTCTTATTCTAGACTGAAAATATATTTGTAACTTTAAACAATATCTAGACAAAAACTAAAAAGAATATTGTAGTAACATGCTATAAATATAATTTTGTTAATTTAGTTCCTCTAACATATGTGCATTGTAAATTTATCATAAAGTGATCTGCCAGGGTGCAGTCCTTGTTTTGAATGATTAATAAATCTTTGTTGGACAACCCCTGATATATTAGGTTCTGGTAATGCATGTTAAAATTCATTTATTAATATAAAGCATACTTAGAAAAATATCATATATGATGGTTATGGATAAAAAGCCTCTTTTATGCTTTTTCTGCAGAAGTGATTGCAGAAGTCATTTTCTAAGTATGGGTCACCATACATTGGCCCCAATTTTATTTTCACAGAGGGGGCAGTCGTGCCCTAATGATTAGAGAGTCGGGCATGTTACCCAAAGGTCCCCGGTTTGAGTCTCACGGCCGGCGGGTTGTGACTAAGGGTATACTCACACTATCCAAACCAAACCATGCCCGGGCTGTTTAAATCCCAAAGCCTGGTTCATTTGACTAGTCGGATTGCTCTGTACCGCGCCCGGGACTGGTTTGGTTAATCGATAAAAGTACAGTCTGAGTGTGTGCTTCTGGGAGTGTAGGTAGGGATGACAATCGCACTGGGACGGTTCGGTTTGAATAGTGTGAGTGTGCCCTAAGGTACCCTTGAGCAAGCCTCCTTGGGGGGCTTCGGTGATAGCTTCCCAATGCTCTGTATGTGTCTTCACGACTTGTTCTCACTGGGATGGATTTAATGGGTTATGTCTCTGTTCAACCCTCACAGTTCTGTAAATTACACGCGCTGTGATGACCAGTGCATTTCATTATGATCAGCTCTATTCTCTAATAATCCCTTTACATGTAAAAGACGACCACAAAATGAAAACATACCTCTGAAACTTCATCTCCACATCGTTCTTGCATAACCAGATGCTAATGTAACCTGTGTCAAGCATAACTTAAATGTTCTGGTATGAAAGTCCTGCACTCCAACAGTTTTTTCACACGCGCAACTGTCACGTAAGCAAATCTCCAGCCAAGTATTAAACTGATGGCAAAACTGATCTGAGTGGGACTCAGCATGAATATCGCTCCCTGTGTTGGACTGATGCCATTGTTTACAGCTGAGAAGCTACAGCGCACACCTCCCAGTAAGAGACAGGACATTTTTGATACACGCTGATACAAGTGAGTGACAACAGATTGGTTCACTCACAACAGACTGGGCCGGCTTGAGCAATCAGAGCGTTTCATACACTTGTAGAACGTATGTGTTAAAAACAATACAACCAGTGTTGGTTTATAATTAAAATAAAAATTCCTTACATTTATATAGCGTTTTTTTCAGTACTCAAAGCGCTTTACATATGAACGGGGAATCTCCTCAACCACCACCAATGTGCAGCATCCACCTGGATGATGCGACGGCAGCCATATTGCGCCAGAACGCCAACCACACACCAGCTTATTAGTGGAGAGGAGACAGAGTGATATAGCCAATTATATTAGATGATACATACTAATGATATTAGCCAGTTTAGGGACAACACACTAAATGCATTGTCCCAGCATACACACAACACTCTGGTATTACTGGAACTTGTGTTTTATTTTAAAACAAAAGCAACTCAAAATTACACATAATGTGTAAAAAGCATAACACAAAAAATGTGTAAAAAACTTAACACATATTTTCTTAAAATGTAGAGTCCAGATGTAACAGAGCATTTAAGAATTTAAGACAGACTTAGAAGACAAGCGCAAGAATAATGTCAAATATTTGAAAACAAATATGTATTTTAAACGATCAACCATGAAAGCCTATTCCAGCACACCACAAAATCAGTATTATGACATCAATAAAGGACATTATAGATACTCTTTAATTAAATGTAGCAATAGAGTCATATATCTGTCTAGCTTTTACTTACATTAAAGCATCATCTGGATTTAAGAAGTTAAACTCACGTTTGGCACTTCTCAGGAATGCAGGAATATTGAAGAGCGTAAATAACATGCATCATAAAAACTGATGCTGTGTGTATATATGCAGCCTGAGTAAACACCTGCTTTATTACTCTTCAAGATCTTTCCATTACTCTTAAGGAAGTGCGCAGGTGCCTCTAATGGCCCCATTAAATAGATTTCTCCACTTACTTTCAGTTCGCAAACATTTGATTATAACTATAGAAGACTGTAAAATAGCACACATTTTGGCCCCACAAATGGTTACTAAAGAATATACTGTAGGCCTGGTGTCACAGACATGGCTTAGCTAAAGCCAGCACTAGGCCTTATAAACAGTAGAAAATATGTTACTACTGTGTATCTTGAGACAAATCAATGGCTCTGGCATCTTTAAAGATCTGTCATTTTCAGTTGAGACAGCTCAAAAATGTGTTTTAATCCAGGACTAGATTTAACCCTCTTGTCACCACAACGAAATGCCCGCCTCTCCCTTCATTCGATTGGACAAAAAAAAACATGAATGATGTCGGGTGCTTTTCCGCTCAAAAACGGAAAAATGCAAGGATAAACAGCGCGCATAAAACTCACTGCTCATAGAAAACCATTCAAAAGGGCACCTGCCACTGTCATAAACGCGTTCTCTGTGATCTGCACCTAACAAAGACATTATTCTGTGTTATTATCAACATAAAGCCTTAAAATGCACAACGTATTTCCGCTGTAATTCAGCTCGGAGAGTGTGTATTCATTTATCTGTTTCCAGACACAGGGTCCTTTTGAGGTCTGCTCAGGTTGTAGGCCTCCAACCCTCGGTGCTATTTGCATAATGGAATTATGGGAACTACGCTGTGTCTTTAGTGGACCATTAGGCAGAACTTTGCTGGATTGTAATTAGTGGCTTCTGCCCTTAACCTTCATTAACATGCAAATGCAAATCTTGCTCTGGAAGAAATGCACGGCACATTGGAGCAAAAATGCCAAAACGATTAACAGGCAATCCATGGCTAAACTGCCTGTTTTTATTTATCGGTTTTGAAATCACTTGATGGAAGGCTGATGAGGAGAGTGATTACGGCGCTTAGTTTATGTTGTGTGTCTGCTTGCTACAGCATTAATCATGTTGTCACTATTGTTATAATGTTGCATTTTAAACATCATAAAGTTTAATCAAACGTTGATTGCGTGATATCACGCAGAAATCAAAACAAATGACAGCGAACGTTGTACTGTACTAGCTAGGAATTACAACAGAGTAAGTAATAAATCCACATATGTAGTTTATCCGAGTCATTATTGCTACGCAGTTATTCTTGTTAGCATGTTGTTGTGCTGCTACTGTACAAACTACACAGCACATAATGTGTCCAACTAAAAAAATTACAAAACATTAGTGGCCATGTTTAATTGATTTTTATTAGCATATCAATAAGCTGCCAAATCTCATTTTCAAACCTTTATCTTCACCAGGCAGTGCATAATTGTATTTTAATGTCAGCCTGAGAACGCACAAACACTGATGGGGATCAGTAAATATTATCTTTTATTGGCAAGGTGCAATTTCAAATTCACTGTGGAGGACTGACTTTTCAGAAAAGGGCCATAGAGTGCAATACACATTTTTTAGATAACAGCATTGTGCAATATACTTTTTGATTAGTACAGAATGACTTCGATTCTCTACAGGGAGCAATAATGTAGTGAAATAATGTAGTGATGTTTTGTATCTAAAACCACAGACAGCTTTACTAAACACATCAGTTACAGCGCACCTCTAAAGGTATTCAAGATCCTTTTTCAGAGGGCAAATCTGCAATAAATGTCAAGCCTGTTGCAACGTAATGCTTTGATATTTGTGAAAATATGTGTCAGTGGTTTCATTCATAGCTACAAAATGAAGTGTATAGCTTTTGTTCGTTTTATCTTAGAAAACATACAGGTTGCAAAGACAGGAAAACAGATAAACTGACGTTTGGGCATACACACTGCAATCACCCATGCAGACATCGCACACACTCTCTGACCCACGCGCTCGCAGACCTTAGCCCTTTTAAACTAGCTTTATTTGCAATTCAGATCAGCTCATTTGAATTAAGTGCTTCTGTGCAATGAATACAGCGGGACTTTCCAGACATATCAGACAAGAACCTTGCCAAAATTACCCCATGGACACAGACACATTAATCAAATGAGGAATTGACCGTTCGACAGTCCACTAAATTCACCCTTCAGTTGGGGTCACAGTAGAGATAGGGTCGGATTTCTTTTGTTAACCCTGCCTAATTAAAGTCTAAATTCAGGCCAGGATGACAGAGCTTTTATGGTGTTATTTTAATACATGGCATTTTTACCTCTAATTGATTTACTGAGCCATGTGTGCACCAGTCGGTGAGGTGTTTTGTAGTGCATTGTAAAATACATTGTGCTTTCAAAGACCTCACTATAATTGTACAGTTCTTGAACATGTACTAGGCCACTTTGTGCATACATTAAACTAGAGGGCATGCATGTATTCGGGGGGCATTTCTGTGTTCATGCATTTCTGTAAGTATGTGTATCTCTGTGTGCATGCATGTTCTCCAAGGGCATTTTTATTTGCATACAACTATACATGTCTTCAAGGGCATCTTTGTGTGCATGCATGTCTTTAGAGTGCACTTATATGTGCATGCATGTACAGTATTTGGGGCAGATTTCTGTGTGCATCCATGTCTGGATGGCATTGATGTGTGCATGCATGTCGTCGGAGGGCATCTATGTGGGCATTCATGTCCCTAAAGGGCATCTTTATGTGCATGCATGTTGTCGGAGGGCATCTCTGTGGGCATGCATGTCCTTAAAGGGCATATATGTGTGCATGTATGTCGTCGGAGGGCATCTCTTGCATGTTCTTAAAGGGCATCTATTTTTGTATGCCTTTTGAAGGGTATTTTTGTGTGCCTCTGGCATCTTTACAAAAGAAAGAAGTGTTTTTTTATTGCTTAATATATTCAAATTTGACTTCCATTTTTGTGGTTCCTGTTGCAGTTTGATTAAGTTTAAATTTGTTGTATGCATTGATTTTTATCATGTGTGACTCCATTTCTGAACAAAAAATTTATTAATTTTATAAATGTTTAATCTTCAGTCAAACCTGGATCACCTGCAAGCTTTATTTGCATAGATATCACATAGTAAAGAAAAATTACAATTCTAGTTGTTAATAAACCTTTTGTTTGCCACTGGATCATAATTCATTTGATATATTTTACAAAGTGAGAATAATTTTCTATCTGAAGTATTTTTAGAAAGTGTAAACGCAGCTTAACACAAAGGTATCATTATTCATTTTCAGTTATAAGCTTTTTCATATTGCACAGCAGGTGCGGCACTAAACATGGTGATGGATTTGAATTCGCTGAATAAAATTACTTGAGATCTAATGCTTCATTACGGAATTAATACTGGAAAAGTACAGAATAAAGGATAATATATTGACATTCCACTTTTAAGTTTAGTTTTTTCCTTTCAGTTTAACAAGAGGTCAGCTGTCACTTTCCCATTGCAACTATGCTCATTGCATTGGCAACCAAAAGGCCGTCTCATCCCCTTAACCGCAGGAGGGCTCTAAAACATATGCAAGAGTTGGTAAATCAATGACACCGGTGACTTATTAGGTTAAACCCAGGGCGTCCAATCATTTTTAGCTGTTAGCAAGCTGTAATGCCGCAATGCTTCCTGTAGAGATGGTAGAGCCCAGATGGCATTTAGTATGGCTTCACCTGATTGATTTAGCAATCCTAAATTGCCAAATATATCTTTGACCTGAGTATAAATGTGCTGCGCTTAAGAAACAGTGGTAGGTTAACAATTAGCATTGCAGCCTGTTCGATGATGAAACGTGTATTCCTTCTCATTAAGAAGCTGTGTCTTTTAACAGTTTATCCCTGCTGTTTTATGAATTCTGAATTACACCTCATTAATGTGTCATTTACATAATTACAAGGAACAGGGACACCGTGCACAGCAGGATGAGCCCCCAATACTAGAGGACACAGAAAGAAATAAAGACAAACTAGCATGAAATCCACTTGTCATAATAGAAACACGACTCTTCCCTGACCTGTTATGTGTTGTAAAATACTTAAGTCCGACACTTATTGTCCCAGCGTGACGCAACCTCGTTGATGAGAGCCAGACCTTTGAATTAGCCACTTCCTAGATCTCTGTGAAAATTGATGCGTCTTGATGAACAGTACCGATGGAGAGATGCAGCTGGCGGATGGACCCTCAGCACAGGATGCTCGATTGTTTTGTATCTGTAATTAATCTACCTCCAATAAGAAGTCTCATGCTGCTTCTGAAACTACCGCATACATAAAATATGCCTAATTATCAAGTCTAGCGCAGAAATCTGGGGAGGGTTTGTGAAGTCATCCATCCATGTTTTATTTTAAAGAAATGTATCAAAGTGTGGCACATTTTAATGACAACACTTTGTCACTAATGTACTACATGGGGAATAAGTAAAAGAAAATTAGGGCAAACACTTTCCAAATCTACTGAATATAAAAAGTCTCTCATTTAGCATACCAAGGTAGCGTGGCACACCTTCTGTAGGTTATTTGTAAGATAAATGGGACCACAGAAACTGATGACAGGTCTTTAGCTCAAGTATAGAATGCAATTAACCGGCAAATGAGGCCAGGCAAACCCAAATGACCAATGAAAATAGGCAATACTTTAGAGGGGATGAATATTCTGCCTCCAATCCAATCTTCAAACAGCTCAGTCAACCCCACTGAGGTGTTAAATGGCATGTGACATTTTAAACACTGACGGGCTGATTTGTGTATTCAGAATGATTTGTCATTGTTTTACTAAATGGATTTCGCTTATTTTAGCTTTGACAAGAAACCATGAGACACAGGATGGCAGATGCATGCTTTTATCTCATCACTGTTTGAGTGTCCATTCATATCCATTCCCTATGCCCACATACAAGTGCATGTTGTAGGTTTGTGCATAGTAATATAATTGACCTATGGCTAAGCCACCCCAAACGCGATGAGCCAATCACAGTGTGCATAGCAACCCAATACACTTGGACATTATTTCCTTCCACGTCCATTGAAATGCATTGCAGTTAGTGAGTTTTTTTATTCGTTTTTATATGTTTTTTTCTTGTCATTTTAGATTTCAAATGGTCAAACGGTGTGCATGGGGTACATGCAACTCTGACACTAGGGATCCCGAAAGGCTGGGCGACGGTGTATATTTTTAACCCTTTCCCAAGCCACATCTTAACCGAGAAAAGTGTCTGCTTAATCCAGATTAAGTTATGCGGTAAACCACAACACCAACTTAACATGGATAAATTAAACAAGGATGTTTACATCTGTTCTAAGGTAAGTCAACAACGTATTTAAACTTTATCTTTAACATCTCTAAAGTAACGCTAGCTTAACATTAGAAAACTTTACGTTAGCTTCTGGCTGCGTTGTACTATACATCATGTTACTTAGCTTCATTAACGTATCTGTAAATAACTGAGATAATAAATGTTATTTGTTATTTTAATAGCAATGTTGTGTTGAATGATTCATGTAAATACTGTAGCACTAAACTAACAGATGGTAAAAAGGCTTGTCCTGGAAACGTATGCTGAAGCTTTTCATCAAACTTCTCAACAATAACATTATTATATAACCCTCCAATGCATAGTTAAGGCCCTTTTGGCAACTTCGAGATGATATATAATATTTCTGTCTCCAAAAATCATCAATTGCCTCCTGTGAAATGTATCGTACTGTGACAGCTGCCATAGCGCCTGTCACCGAATGTTGATTGTTTGTCCGAGTGAGTGGAGGGGCAATTGACCTATGGCCAATACATAGGTCAATTGTTTTTCAAGCCTGGTCAGCTTTACCTGAACCAAACATACAATACAACACAATAACAGCTCATAGAGATAATATATACTGGTGGAGGTCTTCACAGGTCCACTAAGATCCGAAAACCCGAGGTCTGACCCGAGACCGATCGAGTTCGGGTCTAAAAGTTTCACGTGTGCTTCGGACACGGGTCGAGTATAATAGTAGCGCCATCGGGTCTCGGGTAATTTAAAATGAATGTGTTTTTGCCGAACAGACCCAAAGACCCGAACTCTCTTGCGTGTGTGCGTCAATGTCCTTTCAAACCTCTCCTCTGTTTTCCAAGAGCGCTTGCGACATTGTGTGGCTGGCGGTCACTGATACAGACATGTCAGTCAATTTTAAATGTACATTTTAGCGGTTACCTTGCTGTCGAAGTCAGATAACAAAGTAAAACAAATGGAGCAGCTCGCCAAATTGGTTGCTAGACCAGCAGGGTTTCCTTCTATCTGAATGCTGCGTCCGGAGCTGCCAACTGCACACAACTCACATTCGGGTCATTTCAGGTCAGGTACATTTCTTTGGACCCCAGAAGACCTTAAATATACAGTACTGTTTACAGATACATCATTAGCATCTGTTTCTATGGGCCACTCACTATAAGCTGTCCACCATATTGGAATGGTCCAAGGTGGTATGGTAGCCATTGTTGCCAAGTCTGCGGTGATCACTTTAAAACTTGCTTTTCCTGCCAATTAAATGTTAAAGCCAGCTTTTTGTTTGTCATAGGTCAATATTAAAGGAATAGTTCACCCAAAAATAATTTACTCGCCATCATGTTGTTTTAAACCTGTATGAGTTTCTTTAAGCTGTTAAACACAAAATAAGATATTTTAATAAATGATGCATGGCAACTACACAGTTGACAGTACCCATTGACTTCCATAGTAGGAAAAACAAATACTATGGAAGTAAATTGTTACTGGCGGTTGTGTGCTTACCATTAAAATATTTTCTTTTGTGTTCAACAGAATAAAGAAACTCATACAGGTTTAGAACAACATGGGGCTGAGTAAATGATAACAGAATACACATTTTTGGGAACTATACTTTAAGATTATTTTATTTATGAAAATTAAGTGTTTGTGTTTTGGAAGGGTCATTGGGCTACATATATTTGGGTTGGTTTTGCATATCTGGCAACCCTGCCACAAAGTCCGTGCACACTGGAGAACAAACTGACTCTGTGGCCGCAAACATAGTTATACCATATGTTGTAGACCCAAACATTATAGTTGTTAAATTAACACAATACACCAAAATAAAAGTGTTAGCTAACAAAACATTTAAACGTGCTATAGTTAAAAACCATCATATTAAAAACAACACATTCTCACATGGGAAAGGTTAGCCCATTTTTCGGGAATATAAATCTATCAGGGTTATAAACCAGAGGCTGCACAATGTTGTGGTGTCTCGGAAAACTGTAAGTGACGCCTGCAACTCTCTTCCAAAATGGCGGACGCTTCTACATTATGGAGCTGTCGAATGTATCTGTGTTTACATATCTAGAGATCCAGGACCCTGTAGAAGCTCACAGCTGTGAAATATCCTCAGCTGTTATTGTGGGTGAAACAAGTTCAACATAATGCAGACTGGAGTGGGTGCTTTAATCTCAATCCCCAACATTGCCTGTTTTCTTTATTTATAATATTGATGTAAGCTTATCACTGATATAAGTATAGTTTATTAAAGTTACGTGGCAGTAATTTCTAGGTGCTTGAAATAACAGATGGTGTTATTTCCACTGAGGACAGATTCTAAACGCCGCAACACCCAACCTGCTGAACTTAACTTTTATATTTTTGCATTTGATTGACAAAAGACAATGATAGCCTGAAGTGAAAGACTGTTCCTGCCCACCGGTCCCATGGGCCACAACTGTGCGACACATTGCCAAGATGTTACTTCAATTCCTAATGCATCTTTATATAACCATTCCCAGCTGCTCCTGAGCATAGAACAAACTTCATTTGTCTTTATCCAAATTGCGTTGGCACCCACTTTAAAAGGAAAACTGTGATGCAAAATGAATGAACAACAGCCATCAAAAGTGGTCCAATTAAAGCTTGAACAATTGAACAACTTGGCCAAAAGACAAGAGCTCTTCTCTCTACAAAACACAGCAAAAAGACACGCCGCCCTACAAGGTTCCCCTCGAACAAGGCAATTTTTTTATCATCTCCTACTGAAGGAGAACAGCAGGGGGAACTTTGTCTGTGCCACCTCACACCTCCCCATCTCTCTTTCACATGCTTCTTGTCTTCGCCCAACTGAGATTGTAGAGTTGCTGAGATTTATGGCGGGGTCTGAGGCATAGCTGGCGCAGCAATTCTTAAGGGTTTTACACATCCCCCATTTGTTTTTCACATTACTGATGTTTCACTTAATGTGCTCCTAGCATCCCCACGAGATGGCAAGGTAAGCCTGTTCTCAAGTTCAGCCTTCATTTGGCTTTGCTCATCTTCTCTGGAGATAAAGTCTGACGTACAGACCCTCTCCTGAGGAGCTATTAATACTAGGTGAGTGTTGAGTGTTCACAGGAAGAAGGTACAATACCTGGGCATTTTTCCGAAATGGATGAATGATAAGGGAGAGGATTCCTGAAACGGGAAATGACAGTAATCACTGTTGTTAATTGCATCTTTGTCGGAGGGCTCTAGAGACCGAAAGCACAAACAAATTAGGGAAAAAAATCAAATAATTGGATGACTCATCCATGTTAAATGGCCCTTCTCACCTGTGAATCAAAGAATGTGTGCATGGCTGAGAAAAGAGAAAGGGAAAACACAACCCAGAACATGTTAGTATTTATGTCTTTGGTGTTTTGTAATATATTCACCTTATTTTTGACATAAATGTGCACGCCGCCATCTTTGAACTCCTTTGTGTAAGACTTCCAGTGAGCCACTACCGCTATGTTACTGTGGTCGTTTTGCGAAGGACACGAGTGTGCCGTTTTGACTGTTTTTTTATGTTTATTATGAAATCCAGAAAGGCTGACATAATTTGTGTAGTTAGGGGTTGCCATAATAGGTGGTACAAACGCAGTAAATCTCTACAACACATTTGTTTTAACCATAATATACGCACAAGAGCCGAATGTGTATGTGGCGCACGTGCACCCATTATCTGTATCCACACATCCATCCAGTAAAACCTTTCATGGACATTGCCAGTGAACAATAAATACAATAATTGTTAAAAAACAACTAATATTATGCTGATAAAAATATGCTGATTTAGCTGGTTTATTTATTCTCTGCTACTATATATTATTACAAAAATGCGATTACAGTAAAGAATATATACAACATAAACTGCTTGTTAGTTAATGTTTATAAAAGTTCTTAATGTATTTGTGCCTACTTTTTTTTAAATATGCAAATAATTTCATAAGCTCGTGTCTTATTTTACTGCATAATAATATTTTCATAAAACAAAAACAATATTGAATACATGTAATAGTAGTCTAATATCTTTATTATGGTTTGTTCAAAAACTTACAATGTGTTGAATAATAAAGATGCTGCTGACTGTCGGATCGCGTGAAGCTTGATGTGTTGTCATAAAAACTCAATCATGTCGATTAAGTCTTGGGATATTCCATGTTCAAACACTCGACTGACTTCCCATTGTAAAGATACTGGTATGTCTATGTGCTGTTATAGTTGTGCATTGAAGACCCCGTCACTTCAGAGCAACAACACAAAATAATTATATATATCTTCATATGATCAGGTCACTTCTTAATTTCATCCTCACACTTGTTCATACATGACAGGTGTTGTAAATATTTAACATAACTGTTTTTAATCATGTTTTAAACACTGTTTTCTACCGGCTGGCAATTGAAACAGACGTCTCGCACAAAGAAGGGAAATACGTCACATCACTTACTTCAGCGTTCGAAAATAAGTTGGATATATATGTGTAAGGAATAATTGATGAGGCCGCTGAATTATTAGAAAGATACTGCACAATTGAAGCCGTAATGTGGTCACATTCAATATACTGGAGATGGTTATTCAATTTGTATGATGGTAACCCTATAGACGGTTTCATCGGAGGCACGTGTGGTGATGTAATTACGTGTCTGAGCGGAACTTTTGGTCTCTGTTTTTTTAATGGTCTGACTAGTTGCTGAATTGAACTCTTGAACAAATGGCTAATTGAAAATAACAATTGTTTTGGTTTCCTAAAGACGAGGGAGGACGGCAATCATGGATTAGCACTATTTGACCATACCGATGCCTTTTATAACAGCTAAGGGGCGTTGTTTAGCTGTTATAAAATGCACTGTAACCCCACTGCTTCGCGAGGTTTATTGCGTTTATAAAACGGTTACTTCAAATGCATAAAGTTAGCGGGATTTTATAAAATAAAACACTAATAATTTGAAATTATATTAGTACAAATATTACTCTTCCGCCAAACAAAGTAGTTCCTCAGTGTGACTGAAACAGAGCGCAGTTCCCAACCAACACAGACGCAGCAAAGACACATTGAAAATATGATTTAAGACTGTGCTGTTTATTTTTATAAATCAACATTCAGCTAATTCATACATTAACATTTATATTGTGCAACTGTTGAAGTGATGATCAAATATGTTTGGAAGTATGCTGAACTCTTTCCCTGTCAGCGTTTTTTTTTTTTTTTTTTGGTTGCCACCCAGTTTTAGTTTAATGCCTTACAGAAAAAGTATCTTCTTTAAATAAACATAAAATATCAAATGAAAGAACAGACCATCCGCTTTCAAGCAAAAACAAAAAAAAAAACGTTTCATCCTACCTTCATTTGTTCTCTTATCACCTCTCAAATTTGTTTGCTAAAAGCGGAGATAATTTAATTTTTGTGAAGAACTTTTGTAAGAGATCAGATTCAAAGCCATCAAAACTTACACGCTGTGTTTTCAGTGTTGAGTGAATGCGTCAGTGTTTAAGTTGGGTAAGATCGCCACCCAGTGGATAATAGCGGATGTATGAACTTCAGTTAGAAACTCCTCAGACAACGTTTTCTCTTTATCGACGAGATGACTCAACGCTATTTATTGACATTTATCTGGATATCGCCATTAATTGTGCAATTGTAGAAAAATTTAAAATATGATTAAAGACACTGGTGTTTATTTTCATAAATCAGTACCCAGCAACAGTTACGCAATGATTTATGTTATGTGGTCTGAACCGTGGGGTTTTTCACAGCTTAGAACGCGTTTCAGCCAATCAGAATGAAGAACCAGAACTGCCCGTTTATAATACACATTTTACTCAGTAACGTTAGCTAAGTGTAGTTTTTAAAATGCTTTAGCTATGATTTAAGGTAATTTACTAGTGTTTATTTTGCTTGTTATCAGAAATTAACTACTCTAAAAGGACTTTGTTGTTATTGATTCTTAGCAGAGTTTACAAATATCGTTACGCTAAAATTTGTAAGGTTACACAAACTACATAAACAACACAATGTTTTATCAAAATAGACTATCTGCATCCATCTAAATAAAATCATACCTTACAAAAAAAAAAAAAAAAACACTGCAACGACCCTTTCAGACACTTTGCCTAACGCAGCTATCTCCTTCTCGTGGAAAAGCAGTAAAGTTACAAATGTTTATTGGGTTTTTGCTTTTGCTGATCCAGATGTTTTTTGTTTTGTGGCTCCTGTGCAGGCAGCAGGAAAGTTTGTTTGCATCTGTTAACATACGGGAGGTGAGCGCACCTGAACACGCTGATGACATACAGTATGATGTCTGCGTGAACAGGGCATGCAAAACACGTTCAGAAGAGGAGCAAAAATTGCATGGGTCCAATTATTGCGTTCGTTCTGAGTTCAATGATTTGTTGAACATTTTTTGGTCCTACGCGTTCACAGATGACATATAGTTATAAAAAATACATTTAGACAACTTAACATAGTGACTGCTATCAGGATGTGAGGAGACTTTTAACCAGCATAACTAAAAATGTTTTTTTGTCCTTAGAATGCTTTTATGCGTTGGACTGATTTCTTACACGTCTGTCTCAAGCCTCTGTTGCTAATTCCAAAATATCATTTTGGAACAATTGACGGAGGCTTAAGCCATTTACATGCAGGTATGAGAGATAGAGAAAGCATGCATGGACATGTTTTCCCAGTAATGAGACGAAAAGCCGCTATCAATTTTCAATTAAAATTGAAAACAAGTATCAATTTTCATGTATTTGCTGTATTTTTATATTATCTGCAGTAATAAATAATGAAAAACTAGGCATATTAATATTTATTTGTTCTATTTATCAGCATGACGTGAAATCATTGCGATTTTAGTGTTTATGCATTGATTCACATTTTTTTTTCTATTTAAATTATAGATTGAAATTATAATTTGTTAAATCTGTGTGCTGGTGAACTGTACACTGCATCTTTTTCATTATTTCGGTTAACTTCTTAAAGAAACTTATGGAACAGGTCGATAGACCTGGAACAATTTCATAGGTGTGTGTGTGTGTTTTGTGATCATCAGCCAATCAGAATGAAGCATTCAAAAGGGCAGTTCATAGTGAAATGCTCTGTGAAGTGTAAGCAAGCAATAATGTACCAGAGGCTGTATAATATAAACAAGGAATAAGTCACAGCTGAAGGGCATTGTTAGGCACAACGTGAAATGGATATCACAGATATTAGCCTCCCTTCCACTGGAAAAAAATAGTCCCTGCCTGCCTGTGAACAACACCACATATGTTTACGTTGGTAAGTTTGCTGCACAGTGATACACATAATCATTGAGTATAGCGGTCATATTTTATCATAAAATAAACACAAATATTGACAATTTAATTAACCAAATCAAACAATTAATGTGAGACATCATTGAAGGGTTCTAAAATCCACAAATATACAGCAATATGTATAGCCAAAAGAATAAACAGCACATTAGCTAACAGAGTAAACACAAGCCTTTCCAGCAAACATGCTCTTTGTTTAATGTGGTGTAACTAAAATATATTCCATTAGAAGTCACATGCTAATGCTGCCATTGCTCGTTTAACATGCAAATCGACTCAGTCCGCTTAAACACGCAAGGGGGTCCGGCTCTAATTAAATTCCTCCCACAATGAGAGCAGTATGACAGGTCGGACATTTCGCTTTTGATGAGGATTTATGACCCTTTGTCAGCTTTTCTAAATGGCAGTTTTGGAGCAAAGGCATGTGACAATTTCCCCTACCACCTCCAAGCCCAGTGTGGGTATTTTAATAAATTACACCACTGATCTTTTCATAAAGGGTTGACGTAGGCCCATCAACCGGGGAAATCTCTCAAGACCCTGGGCTCGCACACTGAGCTCAGATCTAGTGCCTCCCATAGGCCAGGTTATATAACCTTCATTGTAGCAGCGTGCCGGATGAGTCCCGGGCCACACGCCTGAGGAGATAGACACGACTTTCCCATCAGGCCGAAACAAGGCTTTGCATATCATATTTCAACCCCACAACAACCCCCTGACACATGCAAGGCTCAAATGAAAGATGTTTGATATATCTCAGCCGTGGGGAGCTTGTCTGAAATAATGAAACAGTTATTCCCATCAAGTCCATTTCATGTGTCTACATCTATGTCAACACTCGGAGGGGTTCAAAATAGAGCTTTTTGACAGCTTCCCATTATAGCTTACTGGCCATCAGGTGTGTGTGTGTTTGTAAGCTAGTTTATTCCCTTTTCCCCACTAATATTTTCAGTCAACTGCATGGCTAAAGGCCTCTTTGTCTTTCTTCATGCTTTCTGTTTTTGATGTAAAGAAATTTTACTACAAATATATGCTTGGAACAATGAAGACTACAAAAGAAATTTGTATACGCCGTACTAGTTCAGTTCTAGTTTATAGTATTTTTTTACTGAAAGTAATGGCTTAAGGGTTTGATGTAGACTGTGCCATATATGTTGTATGTAGGGACACATATGTGCTATTTTGTAAGGTATTATTGCTTACTATTGCATGGCATGGATAAATCTAGTTACTGTTATCAGCAGGATAATAAAGGATAGATAGTAGCATATATATGAAAAGGCTTGAAGCACATGTTATTATTATTATTATTGCAATGTTAAAGTACTTTTGATTTTGGTTTACAGTTCTCAAACTAATGGATGATATTCAACAATTTTTTAATTTTCTAATTCCAGTGGAAAACAAAAAAGCTAAGGCAGCTTTCTCATAGATGGCAAATCTCTTTCATGACTCTTGATGCTTCTGCAAAAAAAAGAATTTAAATTATTTGGAAACGAGCCATAATATCACATTGTTGCATAATATATACTCATGTTTTAACCCCGTGCTCACCTGCTTTTGGTATTTCGTTCTGCCTCTCAAAGAGACAAGATTTAATTAAATCTTCAGAACAAAATCTAAGCACTCATCATTCAGTGCAGGAATAAATCGACTATCAAAAGCGAAGGCAATTCGCTCTCCTCTTCCCTCAGTGGACAAGGTCAATTAAAGGAGGACATGGATTGGCAATCAAAACTGACACCAAAGATTGACTATGGTGATTACAGGGATGCAGATGGGAAGCTTTAAAGGTTATTAATAATGATTTATAGAATTAATTAAAAGTAAGATAGGAGAGTGTGCTTGAAATGCATTAAATAAGTTGCGCATATGAATGGGCAGAAGCTAGTTGAGTCCCTCATATTACTGTGATATTACATATTGACAGGAGTTTAATTTTTATTTCATGTGTCTTAATTACATGATTACATGAAGCAAGAGTGTCGTTATACTAAATATCAGTCATTCGTTTATAAGTGACAGCACTCTTGCTCATGTGATGTAAGTCTAAACACGAGAAATGACTTTTGTTTTAGACCATAATTCTTCTTTAAGGAAATCTTTCTGTCATTGAAACTAGTTCGAAAAAAGTCAAATCGGTATCAGCTGTTGCGTGTTGCCAAGCAATGCACAGCGCCTGTCTGGAACATCATGAACACAGACAAGCGGGGTGATACAAACAGATAAGAAATAGCAGAACACTGCTTGTTCAATCAAATTAGACAACTGGAACTAACTGTTGCATATCAAATACTGGGGATTTCAGAGTGTAATTACTTTTTTTTATCTTATTTGCATACTTTAATTTAAAGAGCATGTAAAAATATTTTCATGCATATCAAAGCAGTCTGGATTGATAAACTCTTCTTGACATGTTTATATAATTCAACATATGCTGAGTACATATGCAGAGTTCAACATATGCTGAAGCCTGTCTTTACCCTGATCAGATCATTTCTATTTTTAAGCATAAATCACTTTGACAAGAATCATGCCATAAATGAACACAGTACTGTAGATACATTAACATGCAACCAAATAATCTATTTGTAATCGTACTGATGGCTCAATCAGATTGATCAATTGACCTTAATCTATACGACTGAGGTTGATCAGATGCAAATTTCGATCGTATTGAAAGGGGTGGTGTAGTCTCATCAGTGATCTGAACATCAAGAGAAAAGTAGGAATGTAAACGCGTGAATCATAGTATTTTCTCAAATAGATGCAAAATACATCTGTGCTTAGGTGTTTTATATCTACCTCATATTTCCGTATCACATGAATCTCATTACAGAAACATGCAATAACAAGACAATGGCAACACACCTTATTATTAAGATAATGGGCTGTTTCATAACATTACATAAAGCAATTAAACAGGGTTGTGTGTTTTAAAAAGTGTGCTTTATTTGCCTATATCTGAAAACTTCTTAAGAACAACTTTCTCCAATTTGACTTTGTACATTTATACAAAGATAAAGTGTGAACTCGTCGAGAGATGCTGTGCGTTACGTTGCCAAGTCCTCTGTTTTCAGAATTTAGATTTGGGTTACTTCAAAACAGTTTCAAATTTTTTTCTGCAGGTCAAAGATGAAAGGATTTTGTTGATTAGTTATTGATATTTGGGCTGTGAATAGTCATTGGGATGCATTGGGGCTAGTTTTGAATGTTCGTTGGGCTGGCTGTGTGCTTGCGCAGACGTTTGAATTGGTTTATATAGAATGTACATGAAAACAAACATTTTCAATCTGTTTGCATTGTTTTGGGTCGTGTAAACTGTATTGTCATAACCCTGTATTGACACAATTTCGTGCATGTAAACATAGCCAATGATGTATAGTTATTAAAGAAATTTGAATGGATTTAAAAAATCTGTTTGTACAAAATATTGCATATTCTGAATATTTATGTGTATTTCCAGTTATTTACTTTCTAAATAAATGCTGCATGTATTGTATACACTTACACTGTGCATAAACAGATTTATTAGTCATTATTATAATGTCATTTAGCGCATTAAAGCATTAGGCCTATTGGCAAATGTATCGTTTGCTTGTGGGAAAATGGGGAACCCACCTGCTGTTATCTATTTATGTTGAAATATGTTCAGTAACCAGGGTAACTTTATCTAGACTGTATCTGCTCTTGGCTCAGCCCCTGATGTTGGTCTAAGTCACACCCCTGCTGAGAGGATATTTATTTATTAAGGCGACATTTTTATCCTATTTAAAATATATAAATGTGAGCCTGCCTGCGAAAGCACAGATTAAAGTATTTACATAAAATCATCTTACATAATGTAAAAATAATTCTGTGAAAATATAACCTTGATATCTTGACTGAGTAAGGTAATGTGAAAGATTTAAATAAATATAAAGTCAATGAATGAAATCAAACTTCGGTGCTACTAATCTCATAATTAAATTATGCAACATATTCAAGATTTCAGATGCAGAGTCACAAATGACTGAAACAGAAATGCATTATTATTATGTAAACTATATATGTTTTACAGATTGCAATACAATGGATACCACAAAGAAAAAGAAGTAGCCTACAAATAAATAAAGCTACAGCATCTTTTAGACAAAACAGAACAAACACAAACCATCAACAGAGCAGTCACCAATAGAAACAGACAATTTAAGCCGCATTGTCTTGTACAAAAAGCGAAAGGCTAATTATACACCTCTGATACCGTTGTGGTTCCTGAGGGTTGGCAGATTAAAAGTGGCCATGGGGTACAGAGAGACTTTATTTCTCTGTATCATGTATAGACCTGTGTTTTCATGCATGCTTTATTACCCAACAGACGAGCAGCAAAACCGGATCAGTCACCTGCCCCTGCGCAGTTCATATCTCAGTGGGTTCAGATCTCGAAATGATACATTTTGCCTAGAGCAAATCTGTTCCAGGGGTTCAAACAGAATGTGTGCTTCAGCAGCATGGGAGAGCCTCGCTGACCTCCATCAAACAATCCTCTGGTTGCTGTCTTACGTTAAGACTTCATATTACCTCTCTTCAATTTTGTGGGTCTGTCTCTAATGGGATCAGGGTTATATATTAGGCCTGAAGTCCCCACCCTTCAGTAGACTCGGTAGTCCAGCGAGGTGTTCCAATTTAGAAAGTGTTATGATAAACCTCTGGACAGTCCAGCAGGTGTGCTGCTTCCAGTCAGGGCTAGCATAGGCTTCACTGACGACAGGAAATGACAGCAAAGGTGATTTGTATTGTGCTTGTGGGGCGCAATTCATATGCCTTTCACAAGCTGGGAACTTTGAAGCAAGATCACCTTTTGTTTCAGTTGTAAAGAAGTGTTTAAAGGCTAACTCAGACCGTTTCAATCTGACGTTCTTTCTGCAGTAAGTTTTGTGGGAAAAGGGCATGCTGTGCTGCCATTTAAAGGCGAGGTCAAATGGCGAGTGCACATATTGTGTACTTGCTCAGGGGGAACGCGTGTGATTGACAAACTGTAAACGTTAATCGCTAATGTACGTGACAGATGAATTCCCAATAGCCATAGACTATAATTAAGCTACGTTTCTGACCGGTAACCATTCATCAGTTCTGAATGCACAGTAGGTGCCCTTGTAGATCGGAGGTTTGATATGCAGTTACCTTATAAAATGCCCAAAGCACTTTGAGCTGCATTGATGCAAATGTCATGCCAAGTAATGGAATATCTACACACAGCCACATTAAATGAGCTTGAAAATGCCAACTGTGAGCAATTGCCAGCGTTTCTTCAACTAAGCGCTTTTGTTGCTACCTGTATGATGCTGTTACTCTTTTGTTTATCAGTCATTGGTTTGTTGATGTGGTATTTGTAACACTCCTTTATTGTGATTGGACAGCTGAGTAAAAAGTGACATTGACTAGCCCAGCGTTTTTCCATAAAGTTGAATATTTTTTGAAACCGTTAAAAAGTGCAGAGCACTCAGAGCCCCACCAGCTTTTAATGCAGTGCTTCCATTGGTAACAACTTAAAACACCTTGGCTTTAGGAAAAACACTTTGGTGGACACATGGCCTAAGGATTTAATGTAGAACACATTAAATGTGAAAAAGCTTATAAATTGGAGCGTCCACTCACTATACTGTATATACGGATACAGTATATTTTGTATAGAAGTCCACACAGCCAATGTATTGTGGAGTGAACTAAACCTGAGGTGTTTTTTTTGTTTTTTGCTTTGAAGCTGTGCAGTGGCGGTTCTACACGGAGGCCAAGGGTGGCCCGTGCCTCTGTAGACATGTCCCTGGCCACCCCTGTGGCCACCCCGTGCTGACCAAATAAAAAAGTATAAATTTATTTTGATTGTACACGCGAGCGCCAAAAGAGGAACTAATGCGACGCAACGTTCTACACGGGCGAATTAGAGCGGCGCACCCAACCACTGTAACTGGCTGCAGGTGCTGCTCGACGACTGTCTCAATTTGTTCCCAACCTCCCGATGTTGTGAATGTGTATGCAGGTTTGGGCACTGGTAAGGACTCTAGCTCACTTCATATTGGGACACTGTTCACTTGTTCTCCTGTGACGTGGCTGCTTAAGTGCGTTGAGATCATTCACAGCTGTTACTCATCAACAACCGGCAAAACCCACATCTCGCTAACTTTTTAAAGTTTACACATTGTAAAAACCGCTGTAATAATTATGCTCTTACATATACGTGCATAAAATTGGAGGAATATAATTAAATGTTAAATATAAAAATGTTTACAATTTAAAATAAATATTATTTTAAATACTGATTAGATTGTGGTCCCTAACTGTCTAGCAATGTGTGTTTATATGTAAACTAAAACCAACGTTTGTCTTTATAAAAGTTTGCATTTCATAAAGTTTATTGAGTAGGCTCGCATGCTTTTCGGTTGGGGTGCTTTAGAAAAGAGCCCAGCTCCCCTTTTGCACCTGCACTCACTCTTTTATTAAATAAATATTTATATGATTGTAAAGTAAAATAAAGTTTACGGGGCAGTTTCCCGGAAAGGGATTAGACTAAAATAAATGTAAGAGCTGTCCAAACTGAAAACAACTTGCAATGCCATATCTTAAAACCCTGCTGAAAAAAACCAGCATCAAACCAGCATGGACCAGCATGCGAATTATGCTGGTCTATGCTGGTTTGATGCTGGTTTAGCTGGCTGTTTTTTTCAGCAGGGAATACACCAGTGCCCTTTGTTTTGCTTCAAAATGCACACAAGTAATGTTTTTAGTAAGGCATGTTTGTTAAAACTAGTTATATTTCCTAATTAAACTAAGGCCTAGTCCTGTCTTAAACTAATTCCTGTAACCACCCCTAAAATCTTTAAATATAATTTCTTTCCATTTTTTTATGTGCCCCTCTGGTAAAACACTGGCCCCTCCTTGGCCCCCCTAGTGAAATTTGTCTAGAACCGCCACTGAAGCTGTGGGTGTTAATCAAATTATATCAACCAATATTGTCTAAGCGATACACATTATTATAATTTCTTTTGAAAAGCAAGTATCTTTTTTCTTCCTCCCAAACTTTAATTTCACAATCCTGTCGTGTTTTCGTCATCCCACAAAGTTATGCATCCCACATGAAAGGTATATGATTTAGTTTATGTCAGGGATAAAATGCTTTTCCATGTATAAATGGCATCTATTTATCAGAATGTAGTGTTTGTCACACATTTAATCTTGATCCAGATGACATGTTCAGTGTCACAGCTAATTATGAGAGTAATACATACCATCATTAATAGCTGCCATGACAGAGTAAGAGTGATTTAGCCCATAATCATGCCGGACAGCTCAGAGAATGTGTGGGGACATGGAGAAAGAGAGTGTGGGAGGGGTAATAACTCAAAGCAGTTTGCAAATCAAATATCTCCTTGCCCCAGATCCTTCAGAAAAAAAACACAAACCTGAAAGGTTCTTTATTTGCATGTCCAGTTATTTATTTTTCACTAATCAGTTGTGATTTGGGTGTTGCACCATCAATTTCAATGGAGTTGACATTTTATCCCATTTGCCCCTAACCTGATGAGAAGTTCATTTTCTTGAGTTTACCTTTAGGTCAATGTATTTACATTATGTTTGTATAGAGTTTAAAGACCTACTGACTAGACAACATTAATTTTTATGAATAAAAATGCTTTGAATGGATTGGCATCAAGTCATTGAATTAAATACATAATCTGTCATTACTAAAGTCCATTGAACACTGTTTATACCAACAGTCATTTAACAGTTTGTTTTATTAAGATTCTATATATAAACACTATGTCACAGCAAACTGAAAGTAATAACCCATATTTAAAATGTGAACTCAGCCTTTATCCCATGCCAGTGAGTAGTGAACACAAACACACCTGGAGCAGTGGGCAGCTATCACTGCAGCACTTGGGGAGCAATTTGGACTCCCTGTCGGCTGTGAGATTCAAACCGGCAACCTTCGGGTCAAGGGACTGCCTCTAACCATTAGGCCACGATTGAGCCTATTTTTCCTCGTAGGCAAAATATATAATTTTTTTTTAAATAAAGTTTTTTTAAAAATAAAGTTTAAAAACCATTATGTGACAATTTAAGCCAATAAGGTGGCATGCTAGATGCTACAAATACTACTTTCTCATGCAGCGCTGTGCAGATTGATTGATCTGCGACATCAAAGTATTGCAAGAGCGACACAACAGTACTGGCTTTGATGTCATACACTGATCGGTCTGCTCAGCGCCGTATGAAGTATAACACACCTATGATTTCTATAACAGTAAAAGGAAAAACCAAAGATAACGTGGACATGACACCATTGCCGGTGGAGGGGTGTTACACTGGTTAAAATTGTGATTTTTTTCTGGATTCAAACACTTGGAATAACACTAATGGAGTAACACTCGATTTTACAGTGCCTTTGTTACACTTTACATGTATTTAATATACTGATAACAATACATTATGTATGATTACATGTAACTTATCCTAAACCAAACCCTTTAGTGATACACTGGCAGAAAAAAGTACACAACGGTACCTTTCCTGTCACTTTGGTGGTCCCCTAAAATGTTCCCTTTTGTTCCTTTATGGGTTTACAACACATTGAAATGTTGTACATTTTTGGGTTCAATAATATCCATTAAGGACCTATTGTATACCAGCTAAATGTTAGGGGTACACAGAGTTTAAATGAGCTCATCTTCATCTTTTGGCTTAAACGGACAAATTCACCACATTTGTGAATTTAGCTGTCTAAGTGAGTATCAAAATAAACTAGTGATTATGTCTTAAAGGTGCAAAAGAGGATGTTTGTTTTATACATTTTTATTTATTATTATTAAATGATAAAAGACTATTTATTAGGTGCACTGAAAGTAATCATATTAATATACGTCATCTGTGCACAAGATAGGGCCTTAAAAACATCAGCCAATTGCTCATGCGGTCATCGCAATTAGCCATTGGCCCTCTGGCTTGTCAATCACTGCAATTATGATCCTTGTGAGAGACGTGCGTGCTCCAGTAACTTTACACAGGCGACGCATGCGCATAGAGCATGAAACTCTGTCTTCAGTTTCGGTTTGTTTTCATTGTCGATCCTGCTTTCCTCCTCGAATTTGCACCATGGAAGAGAAAAAACCCAAAGTAGGAGGCAAAAGAAAGACTTTTTAAAGCCGCTGGGAATAGGAGAAAATTGTCAGAAGAACGTAATGTTCGTCGTTGTTGGAGAAACATTTCAACACTGGAGAGCAATGAAGGAACAGAGAGGTGTCAAGACAGACGCGCAGTTCGCAAAAATTCTTCCCGACAGGTAAGAGTGATTATTCTTTCTTTGGGGAATAATTATTGTTGTACTGTTATTCAGGTATATTGACGTTGTTCTTGTACTGTAGTTGTAAGGCAGTTACCAGTTTGCTACATGCTAGTTGAAATGGGAGTAGCGTCGAATGATCTAACGTTTTAACGTCTTATGTGTTTATTATCATATCATCTCACATAATGAATCCACTGACACGACACAGCATATGTCGGTGGTAAACAAACAATCATGTTCAAATATTCGTGCACAAGTTTTGGAAGGCGTTCCCTAGAAATGAGCTGTGAAGGAGGGAGGCTGTTCTTACAGCTTATTAAACAGTATACCTGTTATTAAAGTCATTAAAGGTAATTAACAACAGAAGAGAAAATCAATCACTGATCCTGACTGTAACTTCTGTAACTTTGTAAAAAAAAGATTTACTATTGCATTTGCATTATGTTTACATCTTACAGTTAGTATAATGCATGCAGTAAATGTTTTTTATAAAATCCTGCGTACGGCCCTGGGTAAGTACTCCATACTTAAATGAATTGTTACACAGTAACGCCTTAAAATTAAGTGTAACCAACAGGTTTTAATGCAAAATCTTACATCCTGTGCCTTTAAAGTTTTACCCTGTTAATAAATGATACACTATTGTGCCCAAAAACTGAATACCTTATATATTATTCCAGGAAAGAAAATGTATGCATTCAAACAGCTACAAATCATATTTGTTTAACCTTTATATCTGTGCTTTTTTGACAGCAGACCGCTATTCTTGGTACCTAACTTCCACAAATTCTCAATCTCCCTTGACGCTTGATATCTTTATGCTTGTCAAAGATTGAAATTAATGATTGTAATTAAAATTTGATGCTCCTAAAGTACTTTAAATCTATTTTAAAAACAGTTAAAATCCTGTTTTATCTGTTTGAAACAGCAACATAAAAAGCAGAATAAAAACAGGTGGTGGTCCTGCATCTTCATGTAATATGCTGGCAGGAGTGATGTCTCTAAACTGATTGATTGTGCAGATCATCTCTGGAGCAGTTGCTCTTTCTTAAACCCACAGCCAATGCAACAATTTAATTCCTGATAAATACAATTCGAATTGTAGTTTATTATAAGATTGTGTTTTCCTCTCTTTTGTGCAGTTGTAGATAATACACCAACACTTTTAGCAGTTTCCAAGAATGTGGTAAATAAAGTATGATGTGCAGTAAGGGAATGGTAATATTATTCTACATCAAAAGATTATAAAATGCAATCGTTTCTGATAGCAATGCACATGACAAAGAAATCCTCTCAGATGACAGTCCTTTAGAGAAACTATATGCAAGTGGTTAAATAAGTTTACTTCAATTGCATTATTCTTAACTGATTTCTGACTATATTAGCAGTATTCCACGTTAACTGAAAGTCCTGCATCTGCTGAGTCTGCATCGAAAAGTGTAGTAAAGAAGATAAAGATATGTGAAAATATGTGCAAAAAACTTATTTGGTTATTTTGGTCATTTTTGTCATGACTGCTGGGTGATCGATGGCTGTGTGATCTGTGTGTGTGTGTGTTGTTTACCTGTGGTGCCGGTTCCTCGTGTATTCACTAACTCCGCCCCCTTGTTTCGGTAATTGTTCACCGGTGGTGTCTCGTTTACCTTTCCCTTTATATTGCACGTAGTCCTGTCCTTCGTTGCGCGCTCATTGTTTTATCACAGTCCTGCTGCCCTGCCTTGTCTTGTCGGTCGTTCTCTGTTTTCTCCTCTATTACCCCAGGTTTGGTTTCGGCGTTCGGAGACGCGTCTTCACCCGGACCGCTCGCTTGTGGAGTTCTGGAGTTAGTGACTTTGTTTGTCTCTCGCTACAGCTGGTTCGCTTCGTCTTTAGGCGGTATACCAGCTGTCTCCCTTTCTCTCCGGTTTGCATCATCACCCGTGAGTGGAGTTCACCTCATTACCATTGTGGATTATTAACTCTTCGACTGTTGTTTCTCGGAACCACTGGTTCGCTTCGTTTTTAGGCGGTGACCAGTGGTTTTCGAGTGGCCCTATTACATCAGGATTTCACAGTGGATTACCCGTCTGAGAACTTGGAGTTTCCATCTTCCATCGCCGCTTGTCATCCACCTGCAGGAGGGCGTGTATCATCTTGCTGTTGTGTGTGGTGATTGCGCTGGCGTTCTCGACGGAGTGCGTGGGTGGCTCTCTCTCTTCCTTCGGATCTGTACTGGACTATTGTGTGCCGTGTGTGGATCTATCAGTGACTTGCTCTCCTATCTTCTATTTTTCTATTTTTCTAAATAAATTGTTAACTTGCATCTGACTCCTGAGTTCATTTCATGACAGATGAGCGCGCCAAAAATGGAGTCAGCAAGTTTTGAAAACCTGGAGGTGCAGACCGCCCTTCACCAGCAGGGGGCGGCCATCGACCAACATTCGTCGTTATTGTCTGCTGCTGCCAGAGATTTCAGCATCCTGTCTGAGCAATTGAAAGAGCTCAGCAACCGTTTGGATAAAGTGACTCCTCACCATAAAGCCCCTACCTCATCCGGAGAAGCCGCTTCATTTGAACGGGAGCCACACACGGCAACACCCTCCACCTACGATGGCGATCCTAACACCTGCAGATCTTTTCTACAACAGTGCTCTCTCGTCTTTGCTCTCCAGCCCCGTCGATTTTCTTCATCCACTTCCAGAGTGGCCTATGTCCTGACGTTACTCACTGGCAGGGCGAGAGACTGGGGTATGGCCGCCTGGGGGGCTAAAGCTCCTTTTACATTTTCGTTCGAGGCTCTGGAGGAAGAGATGCTAAAGTTGTTTGACCGCTCACTCAAGGGAGACATGGCAGCGGCTGAGTTGGTGAGATTACGGCAACGTAATGACTCTGTTACTGATTTTGCTATACGTTTTAAGACGCTCGCTATTTGCTGCAACTGGAATGACGCGGCATTAAGAGCACAATTCCTCGAGGGTCTCACGCCAGGTATTCAAGACGAGATTGCACTGAGGGAGCCACCCACGTCACTGGAAGCTGCCATCGATCTGGCTCTGAGGGTCGAGTCTCGCCATCGGCAGAGAGATCTGCGTCGCTCATTTCGCCAGCTGATGTCAGAACCAGGGGAGATCGCTTCAGAGACGCCCTCCGAGGAGCCTATGCAGCTGGGCAAGTTCCGAATTTCTGCTGGAGAGAGAGGTCGTCGGCTGTCTAATGGCCTCTGTTTATATTGTGGCAAGCCGGGGCATCTGGCGGCCACCTGTCCGGTAAAAGCTCACGCCCGCCGATGAACCTGGGAGTCTCGGTGGGCGCATCGTCATTTAAATCTCCCGTGAGCAGCACTACACTACCTGTCATTATTAACTCTTTCTCATCACAGGCGTTGCTGGATTCCGGTGCGGAGGCGTGTCTTTTGGATGCTGGGTTGGCCAAGTCCTGGGGTATTCCATTCATCCCTCTCTCCTCTCCTTTGTCTGCCTGGACATTGAAGGGCCAGCATATGGCTGTGATCACGCACCCCACACCCCCTGTGAGTTTGTTTGTTTCTGGCAATCATCGTGAGGAGATTGAATTTTACATCTTAGAGGATTCACAATCGCCAGTCATTTTAGGTCATGACTGGCTATCCAAACATAATCCTCACGTTGATTGGCAGAACAATGTTGTGTTATCTTGGAAGTCTTCGTGTTATGTTTCTTGTCTTGGTCCTGCTCCCTCTCTTGTCTCTTGTTCTGTCTCGCAGGTTCCGGCTATCGATCTCTCAGGGGTCCCGGCGGAGTACTCGGATCTGTATCAGGTTTTCAGTAAGTCCCGGGCTACTTCTCTGCCTCCTCATCGGTCGTATGATTGCGAGATCAAACTACTTCCCAACACTTCTCCGCCTAAGGGTCGTATATTTTCCCTAGCTAAACCAGAAAGAGAGGCTATGGATAAATACATTAATGACGCTCTTAAAGCCGGTCTCATTCGCCGCTCCTCGTCTCCAGCTGGTGCTGGATTTTTATTTGTAAAAAAGAAAGACGGGTCTCTTCGTCCGTGCATTGACTATCGAGGGCTGAATGACATTACTGTTAAGAATAAGTACCCCTTGCCATTAATGTCATCAGCATTCGAGTTATTACAGGGAGCGCGCGTATTTACCAAGTTAGATCTGCGCAACGCTTATCACTTGGTACGTATTAGAGAGGGCGATGAGTGGAAGACAGCCTTTAATACACCTTCTGGACACTGGGAATATTCCGTTCTGCCGTTCGGTCTTTGTAACGCTCCAGCTGTCTTCCAGACCATGGTCAATGAAGTGCTGGGTGACATGATTAACAGATTTGTCTTTGTGTATCTCGATGACATTCTCATCTTTTCTCCCTCCATGCAGATACACACTCAGCACGTTCGCATGGTTTTACAACGGCTATTAGAGAATCAGCTATTCGTTAAGGCGGAGAAGTGCGAGTTCCACAAGAAGTCGGTTTCGTTTCTGGGTTTTGTCATTGCCGAGGGAGAGATTCGTCCCGATCCCGCTAAGGTTAAGACGGTTGCCGATTGGCCAGTACCCGACACTCGGAAGGAGCTTCAGCGATTTCTGGGGTTCGCCAATTTTTATCGGCGTTTCATCAGAAATTTTGGTCAGATCGCTAAGCCTCTCACCGCTCTCACTTCACCTAATGTATGTTTCCATTGGAATAGAGAGGCTCAGGAGGCCTTTGATGTGTTAAAATCCCGGTTCATCTCTGCGCCTGTCCTCTCTATTCCCGATCCGGCTAAACAATTTATAGTGGAAGTGGATGCATCTGATGTCGGGGTAGGCGCCGTTTTATCACAGCGATCGTCTATTGATGGGAAAGTACATCCGTGTGCTTTTTTCTCTCACCGGTTAAACCCAGCAGAACGTAATTACGACATAGGGAATCGGGAGCTGTTGGCGGTTAGACTCGCTTTGGGTGAATGGCGTCACTGGTTGGAGGGAACCTCGGAGCCCTTTCTGGTCTGGACGGATCACAAGAATCTTGAATATATCCGTTCGGCCAGAAGACTAACATCTAGGCAGGCTCGTTGGGCACTCTTCTTTGATCGTTTCAACTTCACCCTCTCGTACCGGCCTGGCTCGAAAAATACCAAACCTGATGCTCTCTCCCGTCTGTTCGAAAAGTCCGATTCGGAGAGGACGGAGACCATTCTCCCGGAGGGGAGGGTGGTCGGCGCCCTCGTATGGGGAGTCGAACAGCGGGTGAGAGAGGCCGGCCGGGAGGGGGAAGTTCCGGAGGGGTGTCCAGCGGGTCGCCTATGGGTTCCTGGGCGGTTACGTTCCGATGTCATCCGGTGGGGTCACGAATCCAAATTTGTCGGCCATCCAGGTATTCGGAGAACGTTGGCTGCCGTCCGTCAGCGTTTTTGGTGGCCTTCTATATCCATCGACGTCAGACAGTTTGTACTAGCCTGTTCGGTTTGTGCTCGTAATAAAGCATCTAATTTACCACCCGCTGGTCTGCTTAAATCTTTGCCCGTGCCCTCCCGCCCCTGGTCTCATATAGCCCTTGATTTTGTCACCGGCTTACCCGCATCTAATGGTAACACTGTTGTTCTAACTGTGGTGGATCGTTTTTCGAAGGCGGTTCATTTCATTCCCCTGCCCAAGCTACCTTCTGCAAAAGAGATGGCTCAGGTTTTGATTAATCACGTTTTTCGGTTACATGGTATTCCGACTGACGTAGTGTCAGATAGGGGTCCTCAGTTCATCTCTCGTTTTTGGCAGGAGTTTTGTAGACAAATTGGCGCCACCGCCAGCTTGTCTTCTGGTTATCACCCGCAGACCAATGGGCAATGCGAACGGGCTAATCAGGATCTCGGTAGAACGCTCCGCTGTCTGTCTTCACAATATCCGAATTCCTGGTGCGATCAGCTCCCGTGGGTTGAGTATTCTCATAATTCTCTTCCCGTTACGTCTACCAATTTGTCCCCGTTTGAACTTTCCATCGGTTATCAACCCCCCCTGTTTCCATCACAGGAGCCCGAGGCAGCGGTTCCGTCTGCGTTAGCTTTCGTACGAAGGTGCAGACGCACCTGGAGGAGAGCTAAGACCCTGTTACTATCTAATTCCAGACGAACCAAAGCTGCAGCTGATCGTCATCGGCGACCTCCACCCCGTTACGTTTGTGGTCAAAAGGTATGGCTTTCTACCAAGGATCTGTCTCTCCGTGAGCCTTCTCGTAAGCTGGCTCCGAGATTCATTGGGCCATACAGTATTTCTAAGGTCATTAATCCGGTGACGATAAAGCTTAAGTTACCCCTTTCTCTTGGTCGGGTTCACCCTGTTTTTCATGTATCCAAGGTTAAACCTGTGATGTTTGCTCGCTATAATCCTCCTGTCTCTGCCCCTAATCCCCCCGCCCCTCGTCTAGTGGATGGTGCCCCTGTCTATACTGTTAAGAGGTTACTAGACTCCCGCCGCAGGGGCAGAGGATTTCAGTATTTAGTGGATTGGGAAGGATACGGTCCTGATGAGAGGAGCTGGGTTCCGGGTCGGGATTTGCTGGATCCTGGGCTGATCGAGGACCTCCGTCGGCGACAGGGTGAGTCTCCCGGTCCGTCTGGTGCCGGTCGTGGAGGGGGGGCTACTGTCATGACTGCTGGGTGATCGATGGCTGTGTGATCTGTGTGTGTGTGTGTTGTTTACCTGTGGTGCCGGTTCCTCGTGTATTCACTAACTCCGCCCCCTTGTTTCGGTAATTGTTCACCGGTGGTGTCTCGTTTACCTTTCCCTTTATATTGCACGTAGTCCTGTCCTTCGTTGCGCGCTCATTGTTTTATCACAGTCCTGCTGCCCTGCCTTGTCTTGTCGGTCGTTCTCTGTTTTCTCCTCTATTACCCCAGGTTTGGTTTCGGCGTTCGGAGACGCGTCTTCACCCGGACCGCTCGCTTGTGGAGTTCTGGAGTTAGTGACTTTGTTTGTCTCTCGCTACAGCTGGTTCGCTTCGTCTTTAGGCGGTATACCAGCTGTCTCCCTTTCTCTCCGGTTTGCATCATCACCCGTGAGTGGAGTTCACCTCATTACCATTGTGGATTATTAACTCTTCGACTGTTGTTTCTCGGAACCACTGGTTCGCTTCGTTTTTAGGCGGTGACCAGTGGTTTTCGAGTGGCCCTATTACATCAGGATTTCACAGTGGATTACCCGTCTGAGAACTTGGAGTTTCCATCTTCCATCGCCGCTTGTCATCCACCTGCAGGAGGGCGTGTATCATCTTGCTGTTGTGTGTGGTGATTGCGCTGGCGTTCTCGACGGAGTGCGTGGGTGGCTCTCTCTCTTCCTTCGGATCTGTACTGGACTATTGTGTGCCGTGTGTGGATCTATCAGTGACTTGCTCTCCTATCTTCTATTTTTCTATTTTTCTAAATAAATTGTTAACTTGCATCTGACTCCTGAGTTCATTTCATGACAATTTTTGTCACAGAACGGGGACAGGGTAACATATTTGTAGACAACGTTTTAAAGATAGAACAGATAGAAATTACTAAACGAAAACCCTTTCATGCATGACTTTGTAAGCTAATTGACAATCTAAAGAAAAAACTAAAATGGGAGATTAGTTTATTCAAATGAAAATTATTTTACACTGAGTAATAGTCTTTATTGTACATAACATCTATTAGTGCTGGGTATGATTAATTCAAACAAATTTAAAATGAATGTGATCAGCATGTTTGTCTTGTCATTCGTTTAAGAATAATAATCAAACAACTGTTACACAAAAACAAGTCGCACAAGTACAGAACAAATATATTTGTTATATTATATATTTTTTAAATAACATCACTAAAAGATTTAATTAATATATCTTTTTTATTATGTGTTGAATTTGAAAAGCTCTTTATATTAATCATGCATCTTACGCAGATTGCGCTCGTATAATGGAGAATACGCGACTGCCTCAGACTTTCTGTATCACATCCGCTTAAATAGGTACAAACTAATCTTGTTTACATGAAATAAGCCTGCTCCTGAGCAGGTTTGAGCTTACGGACCTGTTGCTATGACAGCAAGTCTAGAATGAGCTTCGAAGAACCAAATAATCCAAGATCATGCCAAATCATCAACAATCAAATCCAGCTAACTGAGTTAGCGACGTACGAAGAACGGGCCCCTGAACGTTTATGTTTATAAACTCATTGCTAATGCAACATGACAATGATCCTAATCTTTCCCTCACAAAGATACACAAATACATTGTAATGTTGGTCCCCTTCCCGATTATTAATTTTTTGCATGTTTGCCACACTTTAATCTTTCAGATCATGAGACAAATTTAAAAAAAAAGTGTTTGCCCCCTAAACCTAATAACTGGTTGTGCCACCCTCAACAGCAACAACTGCAATCAAGCATTTGCAATAACTTGCAGTGAGTCTGTTACAGGGCTGTGGAGGAACTTTGGCCAAATCATTTTTTTTTTTTTTTTTTGAACATGAACCGCCTTTTTAAGGTCATGCAACAGCATCTCAACAGGATTGAGGTCAGGACTTTGATTAGACATATCCAAATTCTTTATTTTTGTTTTTCTTCAGCCATTTAAAAGGTGTACTTGCTGGTGTGTTTTGGATCATTGTCCTTGTGCAGAACCTAAGTTCCCTTCAACTTGAGGTTAGGAACAGATGGTCGGACATTGTACTTCAGGATTTTTTGGAACACAACAGAATTCATGGTTCCATTTTATCACAGCAAATCTTTCAAGCCGCAAAACAGACCCAGACCATCACACTACCACCACCATATTTTACTGTTGGTATACAATGTTCTTTTTCTAATGTGCTGTGTTACTTTTACACCAGACGTAATGGGACACACACCTTCCAAAAGTTCAACTTTTGTCTTGTCAGTCCATAGTCTTGGGGGTCATCAAGATGTTTTCTGGCAAAACTGAGACAAGCCTTTATGTTCTTTCTGCTCAGCAGTGGTTTTCGTCTTGAAACTCTCCCATGCACGCCCATCAGTCTCTTTCTTAAGGTGGAGTCATGAACACTGACCTTAACTGAGGCTAGTGAGGCCTGCAGTTCTTTGGATGTTGTATTGAGATACAGTTGTTGATGCACTCTTGGGGTAATTTTGATTGGTCCCAAAGCTTTAAAAATGGCTTTATAATCTTTCCCAGACTGAAAGATCTCAATTACTTTCTTTCTAATTTTTTCCTGAATTTCTTTGGATCTCAACATAATGTGTAGCTTTGGGGGATCTTTCGATCTACTTAATTTTGTCAGGCAGGTCCTTTTTAAGTGATTTCCTGCATGTTGTGTTTACTTGATCTGAAACATTAAAGTGTGCAAACATGCAAAAAACGCTTTTCACACCACTGTATAGTATACAGAACACATTTGCGTCCATTTTATTATCAGTCTATTTTTTTGTCAGAATCTATGGCCTTGGCGTTTAAAAGATGGATACTCTCAGGAGTGAAGTCATCATGAAAGGTAAGATTAAAAACTTGCTGTGCAAGTTGAGCTACATTGAGCGTCGAGGAGAGTTGAAATCAGCTCAACTTTATGGTAATGAGCTATGACGCGGTTCGGCGGCAACCAATCAGAAAGGTGGAAACATTCGGCGGCAACCAAACGTAAGGTGGAAAACTCCGCTTGAGATAATTCCAGAGAATGTATTTGAGTGCCAGAGCGTCCGCTAAATTTTTTTTATAGCGTCATTGGCAGGGCAGCCCGAGCTTTTATTGATGCTCTCGCTGGTGGTGGATCACACAGTAAGTTCTGTAGGAGCATGGTCATGTAATCCAACCAGTCAGCACAAAAGGGTGTCTATCTTGCCATCCCTCGCCTCTGTACTGTTTTTACAGCAACCCTCCTCCACCCCATCGCCTCACTCTCAGCTAGTACATCTGTCCCAGTTAAAGGGGGGGGGACTCTGGGATCAGGCCAAAATTCCAAGCTCGGAGCCTTCCCCTCGAACAGCACGCCAAATATGCTTTATCTCATTCCCTATTGATTACATGTTAATGCACACTCGTGAAATACAGGTCAAAATCATTTATATTCACCACATAAAGTTCATTGGGGTCCTTTAAAACCACATTCCCTGCAAGGAGTCCAAGGTGACTGGTCAGGAAAGTGTGTCAGACCAGACAAATGAAGCCTGTCAACTTTTCCCCCACAAAGATCAGCGGTCCTTCCTCTTCCTCTTGAGGTCTGGCTGGGCAGCTGGACGGCCCATTGTGTTTTTTTGATCTTACCTTTCATGATGACTCCACCTTTGAGACCATCCATCTTTTGAACTGTATTGGGGGATGGCCTTTGATAGTAGGAAGAGGGCAATGACCAGGAGCATCAGAGGTGTTTCTGAGTAGAACAGAATAAATAAATAAGATTGTGACTCACTAAGGGACACAGGCAGGCTATTTCTGCCACAAAGCGTGCAATTCTAGCGTGTCCATTCACTGTTTAATAGCACTGGGTGACTGATTCCATTTAGATAACGGGCTGGCCTGTCTGGCTGAAGTTTATCCCTACGTCCTTTCTTCTTCCTTTTTTTCATACTGAGGAATCAAACGGTGAAGAAAATATATTTTTTTACATTTGAAAGCAACTTATTGGGCACATTAGGAAACGCCTTTGGTGGATGCGAAAGCACTGAAACCGGTTAAGGAGTCAATGTACATCTGTGCAAAAACCATTTTGGTCCAAATCTTTCACAGATAAGACATGTTTGGCCTCTTCTGCAGTTGGGCATTCTGGGTGGCAACTTCCCATAAGGCGTGGCACTGTAGCTCCAGATTTAACAATACAGCAAGCATGATGTTGGGCCTGACAAAGTCAGATGAGAATCTCTTCGATGTGCCAGGGTCTTTTGGCAATGGTAAATTAATTATAGCAGGCCTGGTGCTGATATCATTGACAGCGCTGGGTTAGGAAGTTACTCTCGACGTCTGGTCCTCCCGCCCAGAGTCAGAGAGTGAGAAACAGCCATGTGGTGCTGATATGAATACACTCCAGAGACTCTGACTTAGCACTTGCCTGGAACTACATCTGTTCTGATTAATGCCAGTTTTGACCCCTTACCGTTTTCTTAACAACTTTAAGTAGGTGAAAAACAACTGGAAAGAGCTTTTTGACATTCTGAAATATCCCACTAATTAAAGGAGGGTCATGAGACTGAGAATGTGAAGAGCACATACAATGATTTTGAGTACATTTGCTGATTTAAATAAGTACTGTTTTCTGTTTATTGTGTTAAATAATAACTATATAGATACAATTCTAGTCACATGTTAAAATGTTTTTCTGATATGGTGAAAATAGGACTTTATTTACTTTAGTGGTTATAAAAAAAACTGTCTGTGCCTTAAAAAGTAGAACAAGAAGGCTTGAATACTTATGGATGTAGAAATTAGAGACATGTTATAGACAAAATGGACAATTAACGGTCCCTATCGGTCCCTGGGTCGCTACCCTTTTAGAAAAAGTACACCTTTGCATCTAAAGAGATCATATTACCTCAAATAGTACATATTAGGACCTTATTAAAGGGAACTGCAAATGTGACAATTTTTTAGTGTACAAAACGTTTTGTGTATTATAGATAGGTCTATTAAAGGTCACGTTCTTTCTGATCCAATCTTTTAAATCCTAGTTAGTTGGTAATGTTGCTATAATAACATAATTAATACCTATAAAATGATAAAGCTCAAAGTTCACTGCTAGGCGATATATTTTCTTTAACAGAATTCGCCTTTTAAAGATTACAGCGAACGGCTGATTTGGACTACAGCCCTCTACTTCCTGCTTTAATGACGTCAGTAGAACAGTTTTTTGACTAAACTCCGCCCACAGGAATACGTCAGTCGCCAGCTAAGCTAACGGCAAGCTAAACTGCTATCGAATCACAACACACTAAACAAACTACACAATCAGAACTCGATACTGAAGGAGGGACTTCACAGAACAAGGAAGACTTCAGCCCATTTTTAGGACAGTGAAAACAGCGCTATACAGATAAGTAAATTGTGTGAAAAATATTGCCTTTTTTTAACACGTGACACATGAACACATGTTATATCGTGCACTGTAAAAACAATCAAAGCCTCAAAAACACAGAATGAATGGGATCTTAAGACCATTAAAAGTTATTGAATATTCAGTAGTTATTTAGATGTCATGTTTTTCATCTGCTCTGAAATTCTTCATATCAAAGATCTGTATGAGCACTTCCTGACTTGTTAAGTTCCATGTCTTAACATTCTACAGTACATTTACATTTACATCATTCCAGCAGCAGGGAGTAGTGAAGGAAAATGAGCGGGAACGTGATTTAGTGCCCTTTTGTGAAGGTAAGACAAGGCGAAAGTATAGGCAAAAGTGAGTCAAACTATTATGGCTTTAAGACAAGGGCTTAAAATTGGCCGGTTGTTGGTATAGGTCACTGTGGATCAATACTGCCATCTATTGGTGACTAGGGCACATTACAATTGTTTTTCTGGTGGCTAGATAGAAGCTCTTTGCAGAACCTGATTGCTGTGCCTGTGATCAGCCACCAGTTTGTCACACTGTGTTGGAGGCGGAATTATTGCTTGCAAACAGGAGGTAAAGTGGTCAAGAAAACCGAGGTCTCAGTGGAGATGGAGGTACTGTTAGACCTTTGATTTAGATTTTAGCTCACATGATGAGATCTGAACATTATTTCCAAACTGATTTGCAATAGTGATGTAATCAAAAGTCTGAAATTTCAATAAAAAATTTTCAACACATTCTTTTCACGCGGATTTTGTAACTCCATACATAACCTTATTGCATGGCACAATAGTCTCATATGTGTAGTGTCCATTAACAGGTCCCAAAAGATTTTTATGAGAAAACATTGATACTGTACAGAATTTAAATGTTAGTAAAAACTCCTGAGCTGAGATTATTTATCTATTTAATTTGATATATTATGAACTAAAAATTATGAAAAAATACCTTATTAAATGTCAAATGCCAAAAATGTGTTCACAGAGTAACCAACCAGTCTTTATAGTGCACTCTCTGGATGTCAGCTAAAAGCCAGTGATATTCTGATAGATATGATAATTTAAGAGTCTAGACAGGCAAATTTAATGGATTAGTTCTTTATTAGAGATCCATATCCAGTAACCTATAGATTTTAATTAATCTAAATTGAGGAAGGAAGCCTATAATTAGACATATGAGAATAGCAATTAATTTACCAACTTTTAACTGTGAGACATGCCCAGCAATAGATCATAAATCAAACTCAAAATTTACAAAATGCAAATATTGGATATGGTTTTGTTAAAACCTTTGTAAATGTCGAGAGAGTCATTACTCGCTGTTTGTTTTCTCAAGCTTGCCAGCATATTAGCATTTGACAAAATGTGCGTAAGATTTGATTAACCAGGAGCGTAATGGAAGGTGTCATAGAGCAATGAATTATTGCAATTTATAGGTTGGAATCTTACATCATATATTTCAGGTTAGATCATTTATTTCAGGTTTTAATGAACCAGAAGAGGGGTTTTTTTGTGATACCTATAATTGGGAACTGATAAATGTTGTCTAAAAAGATGAATTAACACAAACCAGAGTTTTATACAGAGTTATGCAGTTTCTCATTTTTTAAAATATATATGAAACCCTGACTGTGAAAACCCAGCTGAAGTAATTATTTGTGATTTACTATTTTCTACATAAAATCTTCCTACATAATGTAAAGAACATTATGTAAGAATATAACCTTGATAGGTTTATTATTTACTGAGGCTATGTCAAAGATTGAAATAACAAATAGATTATATTCGTTCATGTTTAAAATGAAACTTTGCAATCTCAGAATTATATTATGGGTCTTAAGGCAGGTTTTTCACATAATGTATTTTTTGTACAAACTTCTGTGTTACTTTTTAATATGCAACAGTTTTGCTCCTAGCATGAAGTAATGTCACAATTCTTAGCATTTTTTTCAGCTGTATTCATTTCTGACTGCTAGAATTCAAGATATATAAGATGTAATATTGTGAAGCACATTTTGTGAACTATTGTGATGCATTATTTCTTATTCTTAATGTCTAATCTTCAGTTCAATGTTTCAGCTCAATAAACTTTTGAAAATTTGAAAAAATGTAGGAGTAAAAGAAAACGAGGAAATAAAAGGTTCTACCTAATATTAACCAATGGTTACGCAAATGTTTGGTATAAAATACCTCTCTGAAGTGTTAAATCCACTTCTTTTCATGCAAGTGTAGATGGGGCAGTTGTCTTATGAAGCTCAAAATGAGATCTGCATTGCTGCCTTGGTCTTCTGAACACTATTGGGAAGCAATTCCCAGAACTAAATGATTTTTTCAGAAGGACATAAAAAAGGCATAAACTCCTTCTTTAGTCAATATATCTAATAGAGAAATGTATTTTTAAAGGGACACTCCACTTTTTTTGAAAATATGCTAATTTTTCCAGCTCCCATAGAGTTAAATATTTGATTTTTACTATTTTGGAATCCAAAATAGTAAAGCTTAGCATAATCCATTGAATCCGATTAGACCATTAGCATCGCGCTCAAAATAACCAAAGAGTTTTGATATTTTTCCTATTTAAAACTTGACTCTTCTGTAGTGCCTGAAAAAAAGTCCCCTGCTATTAAAAGTTACCAAGGGGACTCTTTTCACACACTGCATAATATCATTGCGCCTGCTGCAGCCAAGTTACGGCAGCAAAGTCCTTGATTATTACGCCAGAATGAGAGTATAGTTCCTAGCCATATCTGCCTAGAAAATTGCAACTTGTAATTTTCCGTTGGTCTTAGTACACGATGTAACTACAGAAGAGTCAAGTTTTAAATAGGAAAAATTTCAAAACTGTGGTTATTTTTTAGCGCAATGCTAATGGTCTAATCAGATTCAATGGATTATGCTAAGCTATGCTAAAAGTGGTACCACCAGACCCGGAGATCAGCTGAATAGATTACAAAACAGTAAACATCTGATGTTTAACTTTAGGGTAGCTGGAAAATGAGCATATTTTCAAGTTTATTTCCCTTTAAGTGAAATAAAACGAAAATATTGTGTACTTAGAACAAACTCCAAACTCTGCCTACTGTATTTTATACTAAATTTCTCTTTTATATCATTATATTGTGGAAAGCAAAGTTTAATTTTTAATTTCCACATTAAAAACAGAAAAACAAGATTACAGAATACTTTGTAAAGCCTTGATACGTTTAATTTTAAATTAAATAAATACGTTTTACAAACAAAATAATGCAGTAAAACATTCAGAAGCCTGTTTGCATTAACTTGTTTTGTGGTCTGGAATTCTGCCTAACTGTGTAACTAACATTTTATCAGCTGTCATGTGACAGCTGTCACCAGCACATAAAAATCTCTAACCATGAATAAGAGGTGGAACAGTAAATTACTCGTAGGCTGTTTGTGGCCAGGTGCGTGTCAGAAAAGAGAGCGCTTTTGACCAGTCATCAGAGTTGCTTTCCTGTGCCCGGGAGCTTTTTAATCCAGACACCTGCCATTTTTGGCAAAATGATGAGAGGCAGCACCCATTTACACCACAACTCGACAACAGCTCAGGCAAATAGCACAGTAGACATATTGAGATTCTCCTCATAAAGCCAGAACATAACTGCTGTTTATCTAAGCAGAGACAGTAAGCTCTGAGAGTCAGGAGAACGCTGCAGCGATTGCCAAGTAGAAGTCATTCACATCAGAGTCAGCTGAATTCAATCCACCAGCAAACATTGCCTTTAGGGTGACATGTCTGAAGACTGCATAGTACTGCCATAGAGGGCAGGACATGTATCAGGGTTGGCATACAGATGCTTGGTGTCACGTGTAATCACCTCTCAGGAGATTCTCAATGAGCTACACAAATGCGTAATAAAGACGTGCTCTGCTGAATTCACGTACACAATCACAAGGACATAAAATTCATATGTTTCATGGTCATGTAAATGGGTAGATTGTATGCTTCAACCCCTTGTAGAACTCATATATCTTGATAATGAAAAACAGAAAGCTTGACTGAGCATCTCAATGTCACACACATTTGACCAGTATGCCTTTGATACGTCAGAAGCAAAATTGCATTAGTTACGGTGCTGTTGATTCATTTGTAATCATTAACAGATGTTGGATATATTATTTTAATTAAATTTAGCATAAAAATTACTATATACATGCCGTGTGCATGTATAAAGAAAATCATTTGTATTAGTAATTGCTGTGGTAGTATAAGCACAAATTGTGTTTATTATACTTTTTATATATTTACACAAGCACCAAGTATTGCATGACCTGAGCAAATGATTACAAGGAAGATCAGGACAACTTCCGACTCTATATGTTACTATGGTTACAATTTAAGAAGACATCCATTCCAAAGACTAACACTAGATGTCAGTATGAGAATTAAGATTTCATTAGGTTTGGCATAAGACATTTACTGATTTCAAAAAAGATGGTCCTTCCTGGAATTCACTGAATAAGACAAACTGCCCGAGGCAGAAATCTATGAAAATGTTTTTATTGAAGAAGATGGGCCAGTACAACAAAGAATTGGTGGTCTGCACAGTGAATAGTTTATATTTCATATTAAAAACCACACTTTTAATCATGTGCTTTTAGCTTGGAGGACCACTAAAATGTCCCTTTTATGCATGGAGAAATCTATTTACTTACTTAAATGGGATAATATCTGACACAAAATTCAAGGACTCTAGTATAATAAAAGTGTTAAATATATCATGTCTCTAGCACTCTTTTTTTTGTATTGAGAATTTTTGCACCTGAAACGTTCAGCGAGAGATGAATTGAGGGTTTAGTTAGTGAGAACATTTCCTTAAGATTTCAGGATTGTGTGGAAAAAAGCTCATAATAGACTTGTCACATTTTCAAGTGAGATTGTGGCCAATGTGTTTAGGTTGAGAGACTATTTGATGAAGTCACATTGCTGTCATTACACTATAGGCAAACAGGGTTTTATCATATTTCTCCACATTTGCCTTATGTTTTTAAGTTTTTAAGTTTGAAAAAGGTTATTTAAACGTATAATAGGGGCGCTTTCCCGGACAGGGTTTATCCTAGTCCCAGTATTGTTGTTTTTAAGGTATGTTTGTAAAAACTACTTACATGTCCATATAACTATAAGGCATAGTCTGCGATTAATATAAACTCTGTCTGGAAGCTGCCTCATGATTATATTACTGAGAAATTATTTTTAAGATTGAGGTAATTTTTTACTGATTTGGATATCTGACAATTAAATGCTTACCATTTGTATCAAAATATATAATTTTTATTTTAGTGAATTGTCTTGTGTCCAAAAACACATTACAGTAGATTATCCTCCTACACTGTCAGAAAAAAGGTACAAAACTGTACCTTTTTTGTCGCTGGGGTGGTACCCCAAGGTACCGTTTCGTCCCTTTACAGGTATATAAACATAATACAATGTTGTACCTTTTGAGGTACATTACTGTTCCTTAAGGATCTATTTTGTACCTCTTAAGGTACAGTTAACTGTTTAGTACCCCTAAAAATAAACTGAAACAAAATTGTTCATTAAGGTACACAATGGTCCTTAGGGTATAACATTGTACCCAATAAGGTACAACATTTCAATGTGTTTTATACCCATAAAGGTACAAAAAGGTACCTTTTAGGGTACCACCCCAGCGACAGAAAAAGGAACAACTTTGTACCTTTTTTCTGACAGTGTATAGACAATAGATTCGGATGTTAGGATAAATAAGCATTGCAATGATTTCCAATAACAACTTGAGTTGGGTTTTTTCATCTATTTTTAGTGAAAAGTAATTTTAAAGAAATGAGCATTTGTTTCCTTGTCTGTAAATAATATACTTTAATAGTTCCTGCAGTCATACAGTTATCATACATAAAAATGGTCCAAAATGGTCCATAGCTGTCACTGGGACAGTACCCTTTTAAAAGTACACCTTTGCACCTATACAGAGTTTATATTAGTACCTCACACACACTGGTGGCAAAGAGTGCATATACTGTAAGTACCTCAAAAGGGCATATTTTACCAAATGTATACATATCTGTGTGGTACATATTATGACCTTTTCAAAGGGTACTGCCCCAGTGACAGCTTGGGACCATTTTGGACCATTTCTCTGACAGTGTGAAAATGTAATCACATAGATTTTTTATTAACTTCTTCCAGTGTTGGCATGCAGAGTTTCAGTATGGCTATTTTTATCCAGTATCAGATACTTTTAGTAAAGTTCTGCATGTTTAGCTTAAATCGACATTTAAATGATATTAAATCAGAATATATTTAAATTGTAATTTATAATCAGCATATATCCCTTTAAGCAATTCAAGTCATTAGACTATAAATGAGCAGGAAAAGATACCTCCCTGTAAAGTATATGAAAAGACTTAACTCATTTGACGTGGAGTAAAGAACGCAGCAGTCTGAAACAGATGATGTGGGTGAAGGTTTTAGGTGAAAGATCTCTCTTTAGTTGTGTTATCTGTCTGAATGTGCTGTCTTTCTGCATATCATGTAGATAAGCTTATTGCCAATATTTAGCCTGCCAATAAGTCTGTAGGGCTTTGTAAATGTACAGTGTAAATGTTAATTTAAAAAGAAAATTGACTTCTAAGCAACAGATGCCCAATTTGTTTTCACTTAAAAATCAGTTTTCAAACTGTGCACAGGCATGTTTGCCATTAACATTCCTCAACGTGAAAAATGACCTAGGATCTCAGCTCTTACAAACTACGCCTTGATAAAATAATGGTAAAGAAAATGTGCCTCATGTCAATGCAAGGCATCAGACTGTGAACATTACCATACTCCTTAGACAGCATATATTTGATTTATTTTTCAATGCTGCTGTTTGTCCCAGTGATTTTATACTTTATACAAATAGCTATGTGGATGTATGTTTTTCTTTTTTTTTAATTACCCACTGATCCTGCTAAATTAAAGCTATTTGTTAATTCTTTAGTTGTTTGTTTTGTTTGGATTCATTTTCTTTTTGTGAAAATGAGGTCTATACCAGAGTGATATGACAACGTCAAATCCACTAAGTTAACCTTGATAGGTACAGCGGACACATGACTGACAGCTGCCATCACCCCCTGCCACCAATCCCTTGAAATATGGTCCACACTGTACATTATTCTTATTTTATTACCCTCTAAAAATGCTGGGCTGTTTTCAACCTATAGCATTGGGTCAAAAGGGATGAACCCAACTTGTTGGGTTAAATTAACATAGGTAATGTTTATTGCTGACCCAGCAATGGGATAAAAAATCCAGCATACAGTAGGTAAAATTACAACCCAGTAGGATTGGGTTTGTCCCTTTTTGACCCAGTGCTGGGTTGAAAATAACCTCATATTTTTTAAATATAATGTTGATGGGAATTTTTTTGTCTCTTTGTTGGGGAACTATTTTCTTCCACCACGGATTTGAAGGCCAGAATGACAGGAAACCCTTTCGGCTGCTTGTTTTGAATATCATAATAACCCAACAGACGAAATAGCCGTTTCCCAATATTACAGTTTTTTGGTCACAAAGTGTAGTTTTAAGATTAGTTCAGGCGAGAATATATGTGTATAATATTCAAATCTGCAGTTGGATTAGTAAAGATAACGCCTAGTTGAACATTTGTTAAGAAAGATTTAGACGTGAGATCCAGACGTGCCAGCGGACGTCAGTGTTTGCCTACCCCGCTGACCACATCCTGATCTTGGTTAAATCTGTGATAAAACTTTTACTTGTCAATTTAATTCATATTTAGTCTTTATGTTATTGTTTTGGCACGAGGTAAAAGTTAATAAAACTATATTTATATTCTATTGATTTTCCATTTAATCTTAACGCTGTACGAGCACTTACTTTATTACTGGACTTTGTACTTGTCAGAATTACATAAAACAGAATAATTAAGTGTTTTATATTGTAACCAGTCAGAGAGATGTTTCTGCGTGCTGCTATTAAATATCAGTGGTGATATCTTACAACGTGGTTTAATAGTCACATCATGCGAAAATATGTCATCATGTGTCCCAATGTAAGCCAGTATCCTTACCTGCAGTTCCAAACACCGTTTTGCGTCCTTTTAATGGGAGGAGAGACACGTAAACAGACGTAAACAGATAAAGAGAAAATTATTGTTTTATTTGCTTTATTCGCCAAGTGTATGTTAATCGTCCACAGCATGTGACATTATTGCACTACTCTCTTTGAAAGTTTAAATCTAAGAGCTCTGATCTTTGAAGGGATTAGGGCATAGAGATATCAATTCCGATTGGGATTCACAGACTGATTCACGAGCTAGGGAACCTTTTGAGACACACGGAAATGTTTAAAACACATTTGAGCCGGTGAATGTGTGTGTGTGTGTGTGTGTGTGTGTGTGTGTGTGTGTGTGTGTGACCATCTGCTCTGGTAGCAATTTTTTCCAGTCAAAGATATGTCATGTGAGCGAATGGCTCAAGTGTTTTAAAAAGCCTCCCTCACTAATTCTAAAATGACCAGTAGGTGGTGAAATAATACAAATGGTGATACAAATGGTGAAGCGGTGTTATGTTATCAGTAGAATATCGCACGGCTAGGAAGGCTGATTCATATCAAATTCGAGAACCAAAAAAGAACTGTTGTATAATAGTTTATAAAACAGTTTTTTTTTTACATGTAAAGCTATTTATATTTACACAGTGTGTATATATATTTTTAACTAAAAGGCATTCAAAACAAGCATGTGCAGATAAAATCGACACTTATCCAGCAGGTAATTCTACTTATTTATTGAATATGGTAAGTAGCTTAATGGGTTGCATGCATTTCATACTGTAGGTAACTCATATATTTCATCTTGCCTATTCGATCTTTGATCCTTTGCTCCATTTCTAAAAATCAGTAGAGCAACAATACAACAAACAAAGCTTGAATCATTGCTTATCTAGATAGGTAGATGTTTGACAGTGATATGCAATCATTTCCCAGCAAGTGTGGCTCAGAAGATCTAACATGTATACCTCACAGAGGGATTTAGTAGACAGAGGTGAAACATCTGCGCAGGATTGAGTGAAGGTTTGCGAAAAGCAATCAGGCACCTTTTTTACGGCGGTGTTGAAGAGGTCTGTTGATTTGCATAATGGCCTGCTCACTCTACACCATGGGGTTGGCTTCACGTTGTGCACGTCTGGCATCTGTCAGTCCAAGCCGGGCAGGAATCCTACAAAATAGGACTCTAAAACTGTAGCTGCTGCTTCACCTACAGACATCCCCATATATGTATCTGAGCTCATTAGATGGGTAGTGCTGTCTCCACACCTACCAGGCTGTTGGGGTGTCACCTATCTGTCTCATCCCCTTTGATGTTTCATAAAAGATGCTGATTGGTCGTTTGTGCCATCTTTCACACATCTTTAAGCATTGTGATTATTTCTGTACACAAACAGCTACAAGCATTCAGATGTATGCGTGACATTGAGTGGCTTCGTATATTATCTGTTGTGTGTGCATATGTCTTAACTTAAGTCTCTGTATACCACATTATATTGGCTGTAGTTGCATCTCTCACAGCACATATCCATTGGGGCGGCAGTGGTCTGTCTGATGTCTAAGAGAGAAAGAGCAAGGGAAATCTCAGATTAATGACTTTTTGGCTATTCCATTTAGCATCAACTGATCCTGTTCACATTTAATGCATTTTTAATGAACAGATCTTTCATGGTAAATCTAAAGCTAATTTCATAAGTTATAAATCCAGAGTAGTGGTTAGCCAGTTCACAATTTCCTTTGATTACAGATGGTCATGTTCTGCTGGTTGAGCTAACAGGATCTTGCAAACCCCTGTCTGTGAATCAAACCAGATGATTGTTTACCATTTCACAAGGCAAAACAAATCTGCACTCATTTTGTGTCCAGTAAATTGTGATTAATAGTCATTCTATGAGATGGATTTGGCAGTGCATATTACTTAATAATAGGTACTGGTGTTATGACAGTGTTTAACATTGGCTGGGATAGCTGGTTCTATGTATTGTAATAAACAGGAATAATTTGAAAAAGTTTTGTGATGAAATCCAGAATAAATAAATAAATTCCACGCAATCTCATGGCAATTTGCATGTATTATGCAAGGTGGCTAATTTGTAACAATTAAAAGGGACATATCATGAAAATCTGACTTTTTTCCATGTTTAAGTGCTATAATTGGGTCTCCAGTGCCTAGGAAATGTGAAAAAGATCAACCCAGTAACTTAGTTTTGGTAAACCATTCTCTGCAAGCATGTAAAAAATAGGTAATTGAAATATTTACCCCCCTGTGATGTCAGAAAGGGATAATAACGCCCCTTAATCTGCACTATCCAACCACCACACTGCCATTTAGTGCAGAGATCAGCTTATTTGCATTTTAAAGCACACACTCAAAACGGCACATTTTTCCTCACACCTTCAAATTGGCAATTTTAAAATGCTATAATAAATTATCTGTGGGGTATTTTGAGCTAAAATTTCACAAACGTACTCTGGAGACACCAAAGATGTATTTGACATCCAAAAAAGTCTTGTGAAATGTCCCCTTTACGATTTTATGGAGCCCTAAACAGAATTTTATTTGGGGGCCCCTTCAGTAATTTTTACAATAACTATTGTCAGTGCTTGATTATTTACACACTTCAAATCTAACATAGCCTACCCATTATCAAGTTTTTGTTGTTTTAGCTGTGTTTGGGATGTGAGAATGTCTTAAAAAAACTAAACACAAACTTGCAAGTATATGGTGATTGTCAAAATATTTGATAACATAATATTAGTACTTACAATTTTAGGTGAACTGTCTCTTTAAATTTTGAGCACAGACCACTTGGGCACTTATTATACAAAGGCTGTAGAAATGGGTTAAATTTTTTTAAATGAAAATTAAAAGGGGTCATATGATTTTGCTATGTATTAAAGAACATTGTTTTGTGTATTTGGTGTAATGTAATGTGTTTACGGGGTTTAAAGGTGCAGTATGTAAATTTTAGTGGCATCTAGTGGTGAGGTTTCGAATTGCAACCAATGGCTCAGTTCACTGCTCACCCCTCGCTTTTGAAACGCATAGAGAAATTACGGTAGCTGCCACCAGATAAACATGTCATCTTCGGAGACAACTTAGTAAAAAAGTTTGTCCGTTAAAGTAACAGTATGTAGGATTGTGGCCAAAACTGGTATTGCAACCACAAAACTTGTGGCTAAAACCGGTATTGCAATCACACAACTGGTGGCCAATACACAAAATGACAACATAAACATAAGTTGAGGGCTGCAACTCCACTTTATAAATTACAATATCCTGGCCAGACCACTGTTGTCAGTGATAAGCATTTGAAATGAAAATTATTTCTTAATGTCTAATGACATATCAGGGCCATCATATGATTAATTGATATAAATTTCTTACATACTGTTCCTTTAAGGGCTTCTGTATAAACATGGTGAAACAAAATGGCGACTTCCATGTAAGGGAACCCTCAGTATGTAGATAAAAACGTTTCATTCTAAGGTCATAAAAACATAACGGTTTATTATGCAAGGTCTTTATACACCCCTGATAATATAGTTTTGTATATCGTTCTGAAAACCGTGGTGTGTTCTATTTGGCCAGTTTTCCAGTGCATTGTGATTGATTGAATACTTCAGCGTGTGACTGAAATGTTACGCCCCTTGCCTGATTTGGAATATCAGCTCCCAAAGCACAGCGTCTCCATGACATGGCAGCGGCGGCAGAAATACTACAGATAGTCACAACTTTTTTGTTTACATATACATTTGAGCCGTGTTATGCAAATCTTCCCACACAGTGACGTAGTTATGTGTGGGTGTGTTTGAATGAGGCATTTCAGGAAGACGTGGATGAGCCTTCACTTTTAGAAAGAATATCTCTCTTGGTTTGAGACTTTAATCTGTGTGACTTTATAAATCTTCTTTATGCACGTACAGCTTTTAACAAATTTCAAAGACAAAAAAAATGAAATCGCATCATATGACCCCTTATAATCATCTAAGGATTATTTAATGATTTTTTTATCTGTGGCAGGCGTAAGGTTAGCCTACTTGATAAACAATACATGTATTCACATTCGTCCATTTATCCTAATCCTATACCTAATAAAATGCTTGCGAACATATTTTAGCCACTTAAAGTACATTGTCTGTTAAACTCTTTCAACTTTGAAATGAAGACATGTCAAAGACAAGCTGAAGACATGTACCTCCAGATTTTTCTTTGATGTGTTGCATCACACAGAGTCAATTGCGTGAGTCTCACACCAAATGCGTGAGAGCTGGCAGCCCTGAATATATCACACAAAATATATGTAATATACTGTATAACAATCCCATAAGGAATGTTAGAGGCTTTATATGGACATTTAACGTTACAATTCTGCATTACCATTGGTCCATAAAGCTTGTTTTGTCTTTGTAATTAGTTTATGCTATTTTAAACCAGTAGGCTTGAGGCTATTTGCATTTACTCACACTTCATTCATTTAAACTGTTAGCAAAATGCCACATGCCGAGCTGGGCTTAATAAGCTTTTAATGCTTAAAACATGTTTCAGAAGACTTCTATAAGGAACACAGTGGAATCAGTCTGCATATAAAGGTGAATACTTTGTGTATAGGTATGATTGAGGACGGCTGCATGATTTGGTCAAAATGACATTGTGATTATTTTTTACAAATAGTGTAATTAAAGTTTCTACTGTGAACATTTTACATCTCACAGAGCTACTTATATATCAATGCCAGAGAAACAAAAATGCATGAAATCACACTAAAACAGCATTATCCATGATGACTAAAGTATTTAAAGGTGACGTAGAATGATTGAATGGGGTATTTATCCTTGTTCTGTGATGTGACATGTAGACAATTTTTTTTTTGGGTCTATAGGTCTATAATGCCTTAGAAGCTTCCTAAAAACCTCTCTCGGATAGCTCTATTAGGGTGAGGGATTTTAAACAAGTGGTTTTGCACCTATTTGGCTCCCCCTACTGGCTTAACTTCTAATCTCATTACTGATTGGTTGACTTTGCTGAAAATATAGCTAATTATTTTAAAGTGGAGGGGCAGTGAGATGCCTGTGATGTCATAAGCATCAGTTTTTCAGATTGGGCCGTTTTCTGGCTGACATTTCTAAAAGAGGAATTTCTATGAGACTGAGATGTTTAGCATGTCTAGCACTTTTTGTATGTTTGTGAATGCGGGTAGACTACCATTATTCAAAAAAGACAAGGTAAAAATGGCTTTTCATTCTCTGTCCCCTTTAATGTGTTAGCAGTCTTTTTCCATATAAAGACTTTTCGAAATGAGTCATGTTTTGCTGCCAGTTCACACTTAGTTCACACTTGTCAAACAAAGTGAAACTTTTTTAGTTAAATAAAAAGAAACCCCATGCAGGTGTGTGCCTCACCAAATCACTTGTTAAAGGTAGGACGCTAACAATAAGTAAGGTGGCATTCACACATTCTTGCATTTGTAAAAGCATGTACAGTAGATGAACTACAACAGAATGGATCTGAATGCAGGGGGTCTCGAGCAAGTATGGAAGGTTTTGCTGACAGTTAACCTATGCTGGTAAAGTCATAACTAGGCTATTCTGCAGGGAACTAAATATTCTTTAACTGTTGACAGAAATTAAGATCATATTGTGTATTCTGGCAAATGAGAATGATACAAAGATTGTTACAAATAGGTCACATTAATATAACATTTTGTGTAAATCCCATAAGATCACATTGGAAACCCATTGAGTCACCAGTTAAACGTCATTACAACATGTTTTAGATGCTGTGTGATTTAACTTTTTCTCATGATCCTAATTTTGATCTAAATGCATAGAGTATGTTTGAATGTTTAAAATGTTGCTGTCTGGAAAAATATATAATTTTACCAACATATTAATTTAATTAATTACAAAACAAAACGGAAATGGATAATATTTGAACCAAATAATAAAGAAAATAGTAAAGAAAAACAGACAAAAAGCAAAGATTTTTTTTTTTTAAATTTCATTTATTTGATATTTTAAAGACAACATATTTAGTTACATTTGTGTTGTTTTGCAATTTTGATGTGTTCACAATTATTCTTAAATGTGGAAAAAAAAGATTACATGATGAATAAGAAACTGTGAACTTTCGCAGGTAGTGTATGCATAAATATATAATAGAGGTTTGGTAGACAGAGGACACCCCCCAAACACAGAGCAAACATGTGAAAGAGACATGTTTACATATACTGTGAAGGCCGAAGTATGGTCCATTTTTTTACATGTATGCGATGGCCCACATACAGTGGTGTGATGCAATTTTCGTCTGCAGAAGAGTGCCCTTGTACTGTTCGCAAAACTCCACATTTTGGAAAGCCTGCACACGCATGCACCTACAGGAGATTGTAGCATGTAGCCCAGAGATGCATTGCACTTTGTTACAAAGTGAATGTGTTAAACGTCTGTGTACACATACGAGTAAAAAAAAACTATACTTTGCAAAGCTGTGTGTTCAACTGTGTGCGTTACGTTACGTGTATGTGTACACGTAAAAAGACAGACTATGCTTCAGGCTTTAGTCAGTATTTCCTAATCCACTTAACCAACAGCTTTGGCTCAAATCATCAGCTTGTGAGCAAAAATCTCCATGAAATTAACTGAATGTCATATAAGAAGTATACAGCACAAAATATGCAGTGTTGAGGGTCACCAGGACAAGGATTAAGACCCCTAATGTTTGGAGAAGATTGGCCACATGGATTCAAACGATTCTGAACATTGTATTAACCTGAAAATTAAAAAAAAATACTACTACTAATAATAAAAAGTTAAATCTAACTTTTTAAAAACACAGAGGCACGATAAGTTCAAACAAAAAGGTGGCTCAGCCCTCTACAATCTTACGATTACAAGACAAAAGTCAGAGTCAAACACCTACAAGATGTTTGTGTTCCAAAACATTCTGACAATGAACACTGAATTGGTCCGCCAGCTGGCAGGTGGCCTGGAGTAGCATCACCGGTCCAAAGTCGCAACAGCTCGCCAGTGACAGCCAAATGAGTCACTTTGCAGTGAGCAGCATTAGCAATAAGTCGCCACCGTTAAGTGACTAATTTGCAATATTCTGGTTATCTGAAACAAACACAAAAAGTAAGGTATAAAAAGAGAGAAATAAAGAGGGAGTAAAGTAATGCACAAAATGCTATGAACAGTCTTATAAATATTGGAATTTTTCAGTAATGAAGTCATGTGTTAAATTCTAAAACATTTTAATTAAATTCAAGATATCTAGTCATCTACCTTATTTTTTTAAGCGTACCACATTTAGGGGTGGTTTCCCAGACAGGGTTTAGATTAATCCAAGATAGCCTTAGTTATATTAGGACATTTAAGCAGTTCTTACAAACATGGCTTACAAAATAACAATACTGGTGTGCATCTTGAGACAATACAATGGCACTGACATATTTAAAGATATGTCCGTGAAAGCTGTTTTTAAATTAAGGCAGCTCAAATGTGTATTTAGTCTGGGAATAAGATAACCCCTGTCTGTGAAACCGCCCCTTAATGTGTTTTAAAGTGGCAAATACATGCATCAGTATCTAAAAAAAATAAATAGCAGTACAGCGAATACTACAGTATTATATATGTCTAAATTTAGAAGGCATAAACAAAATAAAAAGAATAAAAACATAAACTGTATCTTTTTTTAATAAATACCACACAGATAAAAATGATATGTACAAACATTAAATAATGAATTAAACAATACTGTTAAATACAGAGCTGTGATCCAGAAACAGAACATAACTGACAGCATCATCTGTGTATCTGTTGGATTGATATACAGACTGTAGTCTCTAGGTGAAGAAAACACATGTTATCTTTGACTAGTTCATGCATTTCATGCCCACAGAGGTGAAGGCTGCTAGACAGCAGTCAATCAAGTAGGCATGCTTCACTGTTTTGGCGCTGAAAAATTGTGAAATGTGGGTGTAAACAGCTTAGGGAAAGATTGAAAGTGCAGACCGGTGATAACTGGTGCGCACAGACCTTGAGGATCTTCTTCCTTGTTTTCACTCTTTCAGAGACTATTTTTTTACCAGTAAACCTGGGCATTTCTTCACTACTTCCATCACAGTTGACCTGATGGCTAGTGATTGTAAAAAGTATGCATAAAAGTGCATAGGTTATTAAACAGATATTTTAGATGTCTGGGGTTCTTACAAGATGTCTCATTTAAATAATCAATTGATAGACTTCGACCCTACATTCACATGTCCTGTGAAGCTTCTAGAATTCAGATTTAGCTCTGGCCTTATACAGCTTCTTTGTCTGATTTCTGAGGTCAGAAGTTGCTTATGTTTCTGTACACATGCCTCTCAATGGGCAGCAATGTGTGCACTTAAAGCAGTCCTTACAGTGCTGTCAAATTAATGCTTTTTGATTCGAATTGATCCTGACATTCATCAGCTGTGCTGTGTTCTGCGTTGGTGAAAATTGAGTTTTGCTTTGAGCGTTTTGCTTATTGAAAATAATATGTGTCATTTTCTTCCTGTAGCTCAACTTGTAGAGCATGAAGCTTACTAGAGATGCACAAGCAACGTCCAGTTTTGTGTTAAATTTCTGCTGATCTGAAAGCTGTTATATGAATGCACATTTGAAGGAACTGCCCTGAGAAAGTCTTGATGGCACTTTCTTTTCATTTATCAGAATAATGCCTGATTAAGCCTTAGAGGAACAGTAAGTAGGATTTACCCCCATCCAGTGGTAATATTGTATTTGTCACAAGGTGACGATCTTTTTTTCTTTGGGGCGGAACCAAAATTATGGAAGTTTGGTTCCGCCCGGAAGTGTTTCCGCCCGGACCGGAAAGTTAGGAACAGCGTTTGGCGATTGGAGGATACACCAAGCAAGGCAGTACTTAAGGCCAAGTTTATTCACAGTTGGGGAGGCTTTTTGGTGAGCGTTGAAACGCTGTGTTGGGCCGTGTTGGTGCACTGTTGGTGGCTGTCTAAACTCTCTCTCGCTCTCAGGTTGTGGTAATACACTTGCGAAGACATCCAGAACCTTAAAGGTTGAGGAGAATACGGAACAATTGGTGAATTGAGACCAAGGGAAAACGAGGATTGAAACCGACATGGTAGTGAGTACCAAGTACAAGTTATAACTGCCTTGTGTATCGATCTAGCTGCATGTGAGATTCCTCTAGGAGGAAGGAGACGGCCCTACCCCTATTATAGCATGGTGGGTGAGCCGAGTGGACATTCACCGAAGCCGTCACAACGACGACACCACTAGCTGGGCCGCATTATTCATCGCCAGGTCTGACCGAAGTGAAGCAAAGGAAGATGGGAGTCCTTTTTGTGCACTGAGCGTGGTGGGTGAGTTTTTGTGCTGTGAAAACCTTTAATTTTGACGTGGTGTTGTACATTGCTGTGGGTTGCTGTGGATTGTTGTATGTCTTGTCTGACAGACCCCCGCCTTCACACACTTTGCTAAGGGAAGACCAAGAGGCTGCCGGCCTTAGCTTAATACAACTTTACATATGTTGTGAGCGTGTTTCAGATCCCAGAAAGTAGCACTTTGCCCGGGACGATCCTTGCCCGCCTAGACATTTAGTGGGTGTGGCGAGCGGAAACGAAGAGCTGGAGAAGCAGCAGCATTGTGAGTACGATTTGTGGCTATTATCATTCAATACTGTCAACTGTGCGAGTCTTATTGTTGCAGAGAGCGAGGTGAAGCGATCTCATCGTCCCGTGGCCTCTACAAAGGGGCGCCCCTGTCCAGCGTTCGAACGCCTGACGGCAGCGAGGAAAGGGAAGCGCTCGGCCCGGTGAGACGTTGAGCTATCCCACCCCCCTGCCACCGCACAGCCGTCGAGAGGGTTCGCCCCCGACGTCACGTAGGGACGACTTGCTCCACTAGACACTGTGTCCAAGTTGATACCTGTGAAGGGAAGAATCGAGAGAGTGAATAACCTGAGGAGAGATCGAAGAAACCTGTACTTACGGTACGCTGTGTCCAGCCGAGAGGTGAGAGCCATTCAAAGCCAAGTCACTGTGCTTTTGTGTCCAAGTTGATACCTGAGGAGAAAGGAACCGAGAGAGTGAATAACCTGAGGAGAGATCGAAGAAACCTGTACTTACGGTACGCTGTGTCCAGCCGAGAGGTGAGAGCCATTCAAGGCCAAATAACTGTGTTTTTGTGTCCAAGTTGATACCTGTGGGGAAAAGAACAGAGAGAGTGAATAACCTGAAGATCGAGCAACGAAACCTGTACTTACGGTACGCGGTGCCTAGCCAGGAGGTGAGAACCATCCACATCCGATTAACTGTGTCTCTTCGCCAGTTGTTACCTGCGGAGGAGAGAGAAGAAATAGTGAGTGACTCGACGAAAGTTGTGAAAGCAGGAGGAAGAGCCCGCACCAGGGAGACCCAGGTACGCAGCCCGAATAAGAATGCACAACACTGATTTGCTTTTGATTCTGCCTCCAGGAGGACAAAGGAGCGCGCCATGGATACCCTAGACCAGGTTGGAGCCTGAGTCTCACGCCCCCCTGGTCCACAGTGTCCCGGACCTTTCCTTCGCTCCCCTGCTCCCTGTCCGTGGCCCACCTGGAGGGCAGAGACGGATATTAGTTTTAATCCCCCCTCCCCATTTCCCAAGAACATTTTAAATATTTAATAAATCAATAAAGATTATTTTTATACTTACCTGTCCTTGTTGTTGTCTGGTCATTGGGTTGGCTTTGGGGACCTCCTCGAGGTGGAAGTGGAGAAGGGGCGTGGTTTTAGCCATTAGTGGCCACCCCCTGGGTGTGACATATTTTGTATTCAAACAAATAGTGCTCTCTAGCGCCTCGCTTTTCCAAACGCGTGTTGCAACTACAGTAGCCGATATGTACTCACTGATTTCCTTGTCCGTTTCAGCTGGTTCACGTGTTCTGAATAAAAATGCGTTGTGGAAACGCGTTTTTTGGGCTAGTGCTTTTTGTCCCTCTTTGTTATTATGGTTTATCAATACGGCAGAACGACATGGAAGCCTCATTGGACTTAACCGTTCAATGTAAGTGAAGAGAAGAAATTCAAAGCTTACAAAGAAAAATCTGATCATTGCCAGAGGTCATTTGACATCAATGAGGACATATTTATGAATAAAGACATGGATTTTGATAAATAAAACACTTAAAATCCTACGTACAGTCCCTTTAAAGTTTTGCATAATTAAATGTGTGACCTCTTGAGGTCAATTGCTTCCTGTTACTACCATCGAGCGTTAGGTCCACCCACATCCAACCTCTTTGCTGATTTTTGGTTTTCCGCGAGTGATGCACTGCTAGCGACAGCAGGCTTCGCCTACTTTGGGACCTACTTTTTTACTCTTCAGAAACATACGGGTAATGTCATGAACACTATGTTCATATTTGTCTATGGATTATATACAAATTGTCCCCAAATAACTACAGTATACTAATAGTTAAATAGTTTAAAAGCTCTATATGTAATGAATTAGATTAAGAAAGAATACATGAACCTTGTGTGTCATTATCTCTATTCTGTTTAAATATAAAATACAATAGTCTACAACACATTAAACATACAGTAAGTCTATTCACTTCACATGTCAGATGGGCAGCTGTCTGTTCATTTAAACTGAGGGTATGTGTACAATCCATCATTTAGAGAAGACCATGTTACCATGGTAATGGGCATAGAGCTCAACAGTGACGGAAACACCCATAAAACATTATGAATTATGTTGTTAAATAATTGAATTATGATGTTTGACAATGTCCTATGACATTTGTGTAAGGTAGCTCAGTCTTTACTCTTCTACAATGCCAACAAGACAATCTAGAAAGTGAATTGGTTTATCAAATGTCACACAAAGAACAACCACTTATCACTTGGCAATCAGGGATGTCGCTAAAACTACTGAACAGCCCTGGATTTGGCTTCCTACCATAGGCCCCCTTCATGTTTAGACCCTGGGGCTTTCGACCTGCCTAACTCTTATATTAATCTGGCCCTGCTGAGTAAATGTTCTGTCTTTATTCTGGGATATTTCCCCTGTGATTTTCAGATAATTATTACACGTAGGAACATAAAAAAGATGCTTCACTATATTACCTGTCTGTGAGCACTATCCTCATCTTCATGCACAAAGCAATGAAAGCTAATTACTAAAATACAAGGTTTGAGTTTGAAACTTGATGACATGATGAAAAGATGGTCTTTACTATGTGCAATGTTTACATGAGCTCTATTTCATAAACAACAGTTATGTTGTTGTATTAATCCACACACCCTGCATTATATCTGACAAAGCTTAGTTGACGGTGTTGACTTTAAGCATTTGCATTTCTTAATCTGTATGTTGTACCATCTAACTCAAATTGTAAAACTATTAATACTGACCAATTAGTTTCAGCAATGTACAGATAATCCTGTGAATGCTGTGTATTTCTAACATGCAAGTAATGTTGGTAAACAAGTCATTTAATTAGTCATTTTTGTTTATGTATTTATTGAAATATTAGAGCATAATGGCTAAGAAAATATACAGATTAATTCAGTAAACATATCATGCAACTGGTTTTGTAAATAACAGCTTGACTGTGCATAAAACCACATTGTTTTAAGTAAACTTGTCGATGACAAGCACTCTTTTCTTTTAAGAGATTGCGAACTTTGTTAATTTAAATTGACATTTTTAATTTGCCTCCGCAGTCAGTTTCATTTAAATGATGGATTGCTTTGTATGAGTATAATTGAACTTTTGAGGAGGAAATGCCGGACAAGGTATTAAAAAAAAGGAAAAAGGCATGTGTTGCGGCTTCATTAATCAGAGTGGAAAGGTTTTGCACCCAGATGGGAAGCGAGGGCTGGCAATCAGAGGAAAGGCTCAAATGAAAGGGCCGAGTTCTTCCTCTTCCTGCTATAGCAGTCTAATGAACACTGAGAAATGAATCTGTTGTCTACAACATGGTTAATAATGGTGTCTACAGCCATCTGACAACCTAAGGAAATAAATATCCTTGTCCCTTCAGATATAAAATAACAAAATTAAATAGCTATTAAGAAACATATCACCAATCAATAGTTTTGACATGCTCATTCTTCACCGGTATTCTTAAATGCGGATAAAAGTAATAAAGTCTTTCAAAATTATGAAATAGCACAAATGGAATTTATTTGCAGAAATTTGGTAGTTAGCTTTTCCTCGATAACACACTATTTATTAGAAAATGAGTAAAGAACAAATTGTGTTATTTTATATCTGAATTGACAAGTTACAGAAAAATGCATTTTTTACTGCATAAATTGCTGCACTAAATTTTGCATCATATGTCTTACAATAGCAGACTTAATGTTTTGTCTGTAGCATATCCGAGGTGATAAGCAAGGATTATGAAAACTAACACAAGTATGGGACACTGCCAAACCTTTGTTTCACACTCTATTTATGATTTAATGAATGAGTTTTATTTCAGTAGATTCTTTCTTTTAATCCAGAGACCACTTGTAGACATGGGAAATACCCCTTAATTTTTGGCATTTAGCAACAGAATAGAAATGAAACTGCACATTTGATGAGTGCAGTTCCTTGCAGTTATTATATGCCGTGGACTCATTCATTGACATGTGCTCCATTGTCTGTCACTTGATTAAAGGTTTTTGTTATAGCAGAAGACCCCTTTTCACAAAATAATGGTTAACTCTCTTGGAGAGTATGCTGGCATTTCTCTCTTGACAATATTCAGCCTTTGTGTTTTCAAGGATCTTAACAACTTGAGCATCGCAGTGAGCAGGAACTTTTGGTGTCAAAACCAAATTAACATTTCTCTGACATGTAGTGTGCTTTCTTTTCTTCCTATTGTATCTGAGCACGGCATCAGATCCAACATCAAACCTCAAGCCAAAGGATTAGCTACAGTATATATTTAGAATAACCCCTGTTGTTGTGTCCTCACAGATAGAAATAAAACTTTAATGACAAACAGCTTAATACTGGTCATGTTAAAACAAATGACAGCCTGCCACTCATGTCATGTTATCATCATATATCTGTTCTGTGTCTTCTGGGTTCATCTGAGCACACTTGAAGTTGATTGCATCTTAGCGCTTGAGCTCAAGAAAGCTCTCAAACGCGGTGTGAACCAAAAGATTTGGATGAAAAAGTACTTGAATTTAGAACAATTTTAGCCTGTTTTGAAGAATACCCGTTGGCAGGAAATCATACCTTATCCTAAAACAAAATCTTTTACCAATTTAACAATTGAAGCACTTTAAGCCCTCTTCTGAAATTGTTCCATTTATATCCAACCCTTTTTTTCATTTTTTTTTTTTTTTTGGTGTGTGTGTGTGTGTTTTAGTATAGATGCAAGTGTCTGTATGTGCATGTACAGTACAATATGTTCAAAAATAAGCTTTATTTCAGTTTCTCAAGCAAAGACATTTTTAACATGCACTCTCTGGCTTTTTCTACATGAATTATATTAATCATGCATTTGTCATGCATGGTTCCTTTTGTTGTCAGCATTCAAAATTGAGATTTGCTGCACCCCGGGTTTGGCTGGAGGGGAATATACCACATTGCAGTGAAACATTTTGGTCATAGGGAGGTTAAAATGGTTGCTGGCTAAATATGAATTACCCCAAAAATCATAGATTATTTTGAGCTGCACATGCCACACATTTACATTCTCTTAATGTTATGACATTTCTGTAATCAGAAAATGCAGATTATATCAGCCTGTTCCCAATAGATTTTGTATTTTACGAGTTAATCGTACAAAAACATGATTATCATAAAAAAACAATAACCAAACCCACCACTGGGGCAAAAGCAAAGTGTTCAAAAATGTATATAAATTAGCCACCTTGTAAAATACATACAAATTGCCATGAGATAGTATTGGATTATAGTGTAAAAGTCAAATAGACACTAAACATTATCAGCACATCTGGGGGTGTGCACACCAAAGCTTTTACACCCGCTGCCGGCGCATGTTTTCAATTGTTTCCCATGGAAGCTCAACGTTTTTCAAAAAAGTCAGGTCTTCCGCGCTGAAAACCGGTGCTCAGTGTTTTTTCCGCCCTCATCGCTGGGCGCAGAGTAAAAAGCTCCCCTCGTCAATGTCAGTTCTCACACGGCCATCCAATCACAGTGGAGGAGGGGCGGGACAAGTATCACAACAACCAACTGGCTCACAGCTCAAGTATCACAGCTACCAAATCGCTTGGCTGAAGAAAGCTGGTGCTCAGCTGAAGAAACAGCTGGCAATCGACGTCCTCTAGGCGTTTTCAGTCGCATAAAAAGCTTTGGTGTGTCCAGCCCCTTATTCGACTAAAATCTTGGAACGCTTCTCATCCAATCAGAGTCAAGCTTCAAAACTAAACTGTTGTATAATGTATTATATATTTCTTCTTAGAACAAATACATCCTTGTGTGTATTCTTCATAAAAGACCATATTAAGTTTTCAGTCATGTACACAACAAGTTTTAGAGGCTTAAAGGCAGAGACTGACTAAATCAGTAGTGGAAGAATGGATTAACCCTTCAAGGTTAAAGATAACACCAGTCAACTTGGGACTGAAAGCCCTGCAGGGAAACTTGACAAAATAAATTTAAGCTTTAGAATGTTTCTTGAAATTCCATTTTTACTGTTAATTTCCACTTTAAACATGATTTGCATAATTTACCTGTGCCATGTCATCACTGGAATACAAATGCGACAAAATGTAAGCATGACCAGAGGCAGGGAAACAAATATTTAAACAAATACATTAAAAAGTGTGAATGTGTAAGGGTTAAAAGGATGACGAGTAGAAAAAAGAGATTCTATATTTAGCAAGTGGTGTGATAAAGGGATAAAGAGCCCAGCATTTAAAAAGCTATTATCCTCCAATCGTTGAGGCAGTAATGGTGCTGTCAGAATGAAAAGGCATGATGTACATGCTTAAAAGCAGCTTTTACACTGTAGCCACCAACATTTCTCTACATCTGATTCATCTAACTTTTCTAATCTTATATTACTGTATTTTAATTTTATTTTACTTTGCTCTTTCTATTGCAATACTGTATATTGTGCTAAAGGAAAACACAACCGTTTTTTAATGCTTTACTATGTTCTTACCTCAACTTAGACAAATTAATACATACATATCTTTTTTCAGTGCGTGGACTTTTAATTTTTGTACAGCGCCTCATATGTGTTAGTGTTTAGCCTAGCCCCATTTATTCCTATGACTCCAAACAGGGATGAATTTAGAAGCCATCAAACACTTCCATGTTTTCTCTATTTAAAGACTGCTAGTTACAAGAGTAAGTATGGTGGCACAAAATAAAACTTTAGTTTGGAGCTATAGGAATGAATGGGGCTAAATGCTAACACATTCAAGAAGCGCTGTACAAAGATTAAAAGTGCACGCATTAAAAAAGATAGGTATGTATAAATTGATGTAAGAACATAGTAAAATATTGAAAACGGTGGTGCTTTCCTTTAAATTACATCCAAACTGTCACTGATATCTGTACACATGCATGACCAAAACTTGGGGAGAAATATTACACTATTTAACCATCTACAACTCATTCAATGTTCAGGGTTTGTGGTCCAAAAGTTCACTTAGCTGGTTTCTTTCATATCTTTAAATAATCCTATTTTTTATTGACCTCTGTCTTATGAGCACTGTAGAGTATATTTTTATTCTTATCCCTTCTCTTGAGACCTCTTGAATAGTGAAACCTTGACTCTTAAAGGCTTGAAGCCACATTCAGGGTGAAATATATATGTCTGTATTTTAGTAGCTGTTTGTAGCACTTAAAAAATCTCGAGCAGTTTATCGTTTAGAATACTTAGCCTTGATGGCATGGATAATATTTCCAACAATATCCCAACAAATATTGATCTGTAACTCAAGCAGAATAAAGAAATTTTGGTACTCTGCTTTCTATAGACCCTTTCTTCTTATCCACACTGGTTTGTTATAATGTCTGCCTGTTACATCATTGCCTAACCCATATGCGTCTATGTGTGCCTCAGTGGGAGAGATTGAGGGGACTATAGGAAAACACAGTTTTGCCATTTGCAGTAAAGGGTAAAAGAGCAGGAGTCTGACAACTTTTTTTCATTTGTTAAGATACCTTAATGGCGCTTGTCCATAGTAATAGTACCCCACGGGTCGAGTCGGGTCAGCTCACTTCACTTTGGCTTGGTTAGCTTTCCATTGAGTTTAGTATCACTTTAAAATGGGAGGGATTATAGGTGTGTCGTTATATTTACGCTGCCTACTGCTGTGAAATCATACATGTGATAGCGTTGTTGGAATGCTACATTCCCATACATTCATTTATGTCTCAGTCTGACACAAAATCCAAATTTACCTTTGCAAAAAAATGTTTGCACATTGCGCTTATCACTACTTTTTTATCACATGACAGTTTTTGTACAAACACCCGTTGTGTAAGTCAGCGCGGTCCACTGAGCATCATTAATTAAGTTGCAAAAAAGCCATGTTTGTGAACCTGCGCGTCGCGAATGTGCCGCCACACACCGCAAGCCTCGAAAACACTGGTATGGTACTCATCAACCTCTGTATGTTTATCACTGCTAAAAGGGAGTTTGGGAACTTGTGTATAAGCACAGATGACAGGAGGTTTGCTGGTGACAGCGCACGCACAAAGGTAAAGCTAATCTATTAGCATGACGCTCGTCACGATTCTCTCAGACCAATCAGAGATCTAGTGTTTTCACGTCATGTTTTAGTATCAGCTCAGCTCGCTTGGAACCCCAACCAAGGGGGTACTAAAAACAGTACTGGGTACTACGTACTGTAACCAGGCGAAAAAGCCCCCAAGAGTAAGCTGACTCGACCCAAACCATGGCGTACTATACAATGGAAAAGCACCATGATATTCTCTATGGAGGTTCACCCCTTGACTGGACAAATGTATTATTTTATTTAAAAAAGCTGTTGAGCTTTATTGTTAAAGTTTATGTTTAGTTGGTAGAGCAACTAGCACTTGCAACATAAAGGTCATTGATTCAATCACAGGGAACAAACATATAAAAAAAAAACAATTATAAACTGAATGCACTGTAAATCACTTTGGATAAAAACATTTCCCACATACCAAAAAAAAAACGAAATGTAAGCACTCCAAAACTGACAATAATGAAAATCTGTACTAGAATACTAGAATAACCTGGATGTTATTAAACGTGGTTGAGGACAAGTAAAACTATCAACTCAAACTGTGGTGTGACTGTTTTATTCTGTGACCTCAATATCCGTCTGTTTGTGATAATGTACATTGGACAACTCCAGAGCCATGCCAGCAATTTAAATTCCACACAAACAAACCAGAAATGGAAAAGTTTTAAATTCAAGAAATTCACCCTCAGTCCACAACCTGACTTGCGCACTGTTGAGACTTGATAACATAAACTGCTTTTAGTTTTTTGCCATGGGCAAGCAAGGTTACTGAGAGCCATGTGGGAGGTAGAAAAAATTACATTTTTGTCTCTCAAAACAATCTCAATCTTCTGAAAAGCAGAAACCTTTTCTGCGACATTAACAACATATTTGAATCCTATATAAACATCTCTCAGGCATGGTTACATATTCAGTCAAGCTGTCAATCACAATCTATTTCCAAGCTCTGCCGTTTTTCGCCACACCATTTGAGTAGTGTATTGGCCTCTTTTGTTGCAAAGTAATTTTCCATCTGAAATTGCCATCATCGCAAACTGCAGCTTTATATGCATCTGGATGTAAATATGTTTTTCTTGACAGTACATCTTAGTAGCTTGGAACCAGAAGAGTTTCTTTCTCCTGATCACTTTGATTGTATCTTTAGAGAAATACTAAGAATACTCCATATAATGCAATATATACAGTAAATATTAAATGTATTACATATATATTCAGTTAAAAAGTTAAATATGATGTTTAGCTTCTTTTAACAATTAGTACACATGATTATTGGCATGTGATGGAAGAGAGTTATCCAAAGAACTTGTCTCACAATCTGTACCTGCTCTCTTTTCCCTTCTCCACCAATCTGACTTTTCTACCTCCCGGGCTGACTCACACCTTAATTAGATTAAGACATAAAGCACTTTTCCGACAATTCTCCCAAGACCTAAATGGAACATAAATGATTGAATCCCTATTATCTAAAGCAATTATGAAATGATACCTGAGGGAAGAGACATCTGACATAAAACATTCAATATTCTGCACTCATCTCTTCTCCCCTGTGATCTCCTGTTAAAATGTTTACATTCCGTAATGGTGCTCTGTTTTGGCCATTGTAAAATTGTAACATCTTCCTCAAGAGCACTTTTTTTACAGTAGCTCTTTTAGTAACATGACTAGGAATGGGAATCGTTTTCATTTGATCAATTCTGGTTCTTTTCGATACTGTTATTGATACTACTCTCTATAAATTGGTGCCAAAAGACATGATGTGAAAAGAAACTTTACAGCAGTTTACAAATACCTCCAAGGAAAAAGTAGCATAAATCACATTTTTAAAATAAAAAGGCTGAGAGAAAGAAAGAGAGAGAGAGAGAGAGAGAGAGAGAGACAGAGAGAGAGAGAAAGAGAGAGAGAGAGAGAGAGAGATTCTTAGCACAACATACAGTATTTGAACAATGTGCATAGGAGCACAACAGCACAACCAACCTGATCTCACAAATTTCCGTTAAATAGTCACGCATTATTTTGCTAAGTTTTGCATGAAATTGTCACGTATTTCCACCATATTACGTGCACCTGCCACGAATGTCTTTTCTGTGATAGTTTCACGTATTGGTTACTCAACTGTTTTTCCTATTTTTAAACAATTGTCTCTTCGGTTTGGGGTTAGATTTGCTGTTTGCGTTAGGATGTCACTTAAAGTATTGGTTTATACTATTTTGTCGTATGCTTTTTAAACCATCGTCGCCTGAAGTTACACTGTAAAAAAATTCCGTAGAAATTGCAGCTGGGTTGCCGGTAATTAACCGTAGATTTAAATTTATGTTTTTTGCTGGCAATATTTTGTTCAAAGTTAGATGAACATTAAACATTTACAAGTCTTTGTCTTTACAGAGTAAAACTAAAAAAACAGCATCAAGCAAAACATTCTGGGAAACAAAATCTGAAGCAAAAAACAGAAAAACGTTGATGACGATTTCTGGTTCCCCAGAATGCTTTGCATGAGGCTGTTATTGTATAGTTTTATTCTGTAAAGATAAAGACTTGTTAATATTTAAAATGTATTTAACTTTGAACAAACTCTTGCCAGTAAATAACATAAATGTAAATCTACGGTAAATTACCGGCAACCCAGCTGCAATAACATTGTAATTTCTACGGATTTTTTTTACAGTGTAGGGTTAGAGTTGGGTTTGGGTAAGGATGTCAGTTTATGTAACAGAAAGTTGTTTTAACCCCAAACCGAAGCGACAGTTGTAAGGAAATAAGAAAAACAGTTGAGTAACCAACACGTGAAACTGTCACGGAAAAGAAGGTCGTGGCAGGGGCACATAATATGGTGGAAATACGTGACACCTGAGCAAAATAATGCGTGACTATTTCAAGTATTTTGTGAGATCAGGCTAAGCACAACACAATATATAACCAAGTATTCTGGCATCTCCAGCCATTTTTACTCAAGAAACAATGTTTTAGGATTTTGTAGAACTGTGGCGCTGGATCACATCATTTCTGAGCATCTGACCTTGAAGAGTGGTGTTACCATGTGCTTAATTACAGACAAACTGTTTTTATGTTTATATCCAAACGGTCAATACCGGCAACGGTTTTCAGAAATGCTGTTTTGAAGACACAAATTAGAAATAAATGAAAAACACTGCATTACTGTGGTTTCTTGCCTTGGTTAGCGTATTTGTGAAAACACCAGCAGCGCAAGCTAGCTTAGCCAAGGCAGAGAGGACTTTTGGATGCAAGTCAAACAAACATGGCCATGTGATGACATTTAGGGAAGCAAAATCATAAGCAGAAGCTTCAAATTCACTTCTAATTCGCTAATTCGAATATAACACCAAAGTATACGGAGAAAAACAACGCAATATTGTATGTCCTGAATGGTAAATGGACTGCATTTATATAGCGCTTTCAACAGACCCATGACCATCCAAAGCGCTTTACAAGTTGCATCACATACACCCATTTACTCACTTATTCATACCTGACGGTGGTGTCAGCTAAGCAAGACGCCATCATCCAGCTCGTCGGGAGCAGCTGTGGTGAGGTGTCTTGCTCAAGGACACATCGACACTTGGTCAGGTGGAGCCGGGGATAGAAACACCAACCTTTCGGTTTGTAGACAACCTACATGAACCACTGGGCCACTGCCGCTGAAAGCTTATTGATAGTCTGGTCCTGACCCAATTACTAACCGTTCCAAAAAATAACAGTTCTTGATACCCATCCCTAAACATGACACAATGACACCAATAATATAGGGGTTGGTCATTAGTGGGTAGTAATTAGTCTTAGTTCAACTAAGAATTAAAATATTATCCTAATATTAATACATAGAAAGTCAGGCTTGTAACCTGAAGGTCGTCGGTTCGGTTTTCTGCAAGGCACATTTCCCCCTTTTGTTACCCAGGCTCTGCTCTGTGGGTTACCATACTTGACAATCACGCCACTTTCATTACTTGGTTCAAATAAAATAAAAATCTAATCTTAAGAACCTAAGTAAGCATTCAATCATACAACCAGTATAACATTTAGTTTTAATATTTTGTTAAATCTAAATTTTGATCCATTAAGTCTCTTATAGTGAAATTTCATAAATGTCGTGGCATAAATAATTTTAGTAATTTAGTAAACAAACACTTCCACAAAGGTGAACTTCGTTCTGTAGTTGCTGGATTTTGGTATCATAATCCAACAAATTTCTTTGCATTGAATTCCTGATAAAGAAAACTGCACCTGTACTAACAATCTGCCCGCTCAGACAGTGTAAGGAAAAAAATGGCAGTAAGACCACATCAGGAAAACAAGAAACATCTCCGATAAGAAGTAGAAGGCAGTCCGTACCCTTGTGACACCCCTCTCTGGACCTGGCAGATGGAGAGTCAAGCCCTTCAGTAATGGGGTCATCAAGTTGAACTCCAGAGTGGACTTGTCATGGCGCATACATTTAATAACAAATGGCAGGTGGAGCTATGGTCAAGGCTGAGTGACCCATAAGAGACGTCCCTTTGTACAATACCTTTGAACTCAGGACAATATTGCCAAGCATAGCAGGATGTTGTTTTTCGAGGAAATGTAGTTACTGGTCACAAACAGAGGCAGATGACTGGTCCTGGAGTCCCATCGCTGGGATGGGAGGAACAGGTTGGATGAGAGAAACAGATTTTTTGATCCAGATGTCTCTGTGACCTTTTGCTACCTCCTTTCCCAGTATCGCTGTGGGTGAAAAGACTGCATGCCTTATTCTTCCCCACAGCGTTTCAATCTCTAGAATTTTTATTGACTTATTATGCTGTTTTTGGACACCTTTCTGGCCATTTTCCATAACTCTCATTTCATGCACAAACAGTTGTTGGCCCAGTTTTGTTGTTTGCCACCTCAATCTGTCCTTAACCATTCACCGCTCTTGTAAAATATGTCTATGACTCAGGCTCACCCCAAGAGCATATTGTTAATATATCCAGTACCAGATGAAATCCATGGATTAGTTTGACAGATCTCCTAATCCATCAAACATCCTTTTCACATGTATGACTTCTCTTTTGAATAAAGACTATTGACTCATAAGCTTAGAAATACTGAAGGGATGTCCTGACCCTTCCTGCTCATCAATACAGCGCAAAATTGCAGATGGCAATCATTTTATTTAATGAAAGCAATAATGCTTTGTGTTTAGGGTTTGTGGATTGAACAATGCAAAATTAAAATGTCATTGCAGCTTGCCAATTTGTTTGACAGACATAGTTCTTTGTAACGTCAAAGATATACATTGAACACGGCAGATGACTAAAAACATGTATTTTGTTTTAAGATAAAAAAACTTAGCTCATGTTACAATAGATTGTGACTGTAGCATTTATTTAACCATTTATTAGCATTTTTAAGTAGAAACAGGTCTTCTGTATCACTTTAATTCATAATGCATGCATTATCTGCAAAGAATTTTCATGTAAGACGATATTCTCCTCATGTTATTTATCTGAAGTTCTTGAAGAGCATGGAATTTAGATTTGTTTTCATATGAACGTGTGTGTTAATGTATGTCATGCCTATTTTCTCGGGTCATATTAAACAACAGATGGCTCCAATGTGGAGCTTTAATACTTGTTTTGAATCAATCCATATGTGCTAGCTGTCTCCAAATAAATTTTTGAGATGCTTTGGTTGGGTCATTGTCTCCATAACAGCAGTCTTGTATGACTCCTTAAAGGTTCTGCTATGCACACTGCATGTCTATTGACCTTGAAGTGGCCTTTATGGCAGGTCTAAAAGAGGCACTTTAAGATGCTGTGGGTGCTGAGAGGGATGCAAGACTGAGTGCTTCTAAGGTTTGATCCTGAATGGGCCTGACATTTCTGACAGCAGACGGCAGCTTTACAAATTTCTTTAATCTTGATCAAGGGAAACGGAAAGAGGACAACACCTTTGTGATGCTCTAAATATTGACTCAAAGGTCAAATTCAAGGGAATAAAATACAGATGTCCTTTTAAGCAAATAGATTTTTTTAGACTTTATTTAACACAATACATATTTACAGCAAACCCTAATAATAATAATAATAATAATAATAATGCATTTTTTACTAAACACAATTTTTTCATATTTTTCCTCTAATCAGTCACCAGTTGACTAACACATGTGTTTATAGAATCAAATGTCCAATTAAACAATACACAATGTTAGTATGACTTATACCCTGATTTATTTACTGGTTCAGTTTTATTTATGTTTTGTTGCTTGTCATCATTGTTGAGGATGTTTAGATATGTCTTGCTGACAACTCATAATAATTCATAACAACTCATAACCCCCTTTTGTTTACACTATATATAATTTATTGTTAGTTTAAAACATTGCCTCATATACTGTCTACTGCAAATGATGAGCATAGTCAATCACTAAGCCTGCAGTGTATTTCAACGCAACCAGTTGTGTTCTGTAACAGTTTAACAGTGGCTGGAAGAAGGTAAATAGTGTAAGGTAAATACGGTTCGAGTTCTCAGCCAGGGGTACACTAAACACTATCTTGCACCCAGCGCAATTGACTTTGTCAGTGACGCATGTATCATTCGTATTTTGCACCGCCGCACAGCGGGTTTTTCCCTCCACAAACGCACGTCGGCAAACTAGGGAACGAACTTGCGCTCCCTGGGCGGTTCAGCGCAAAAAAAGAGGCGTGTTCCCGCGCAAACCATCCCTGATGCTATTTTGCAGTTTCAAAAAACAATTGCGCCACTGACCAGAAAAAAAAAGTTTAAAGTCAGTGGCGCGTTGCGCGTGGTTCATTATGCTATTTTAAGGGCGCATGCTTGACCATAATGTATAGCGTGCACAACGCGCACACACTTTGCTTATCTTATCTACAAAGATGCAACAGTTATTTTTCCAAATCATAAATTGTTACACTAAAAAATATTAATACACGAGATAAGGGGAATCATAGTGGTGAGCATTGTGGTGAGAGTTTTTATTTATTGTGTGGCTGCGTTAAAAAATTCTCATGCAAATAACGATTAAAATATTTTCATAAGTTAATAATAATAAGTTTGTTGTGTGGCTGTATTACGTTTATTTTATGTAAATAATAATTAAAATGTTTTCACAAGAAACCTTAATGTATGTGAACTTGATTTGTAAGAGTACTTTGGGGTTGGACCTTGCTTGCGTTTCTTGGGTCCGATTTCAAAGCCCCCAAACCCTTTCAGCGGTGAGGGTGGACGCAGCGATGTCCTCTGCTGGCGTCAGGTCCTGAGGCAGATCCACCTCCCGTTACACGGCTCCTGACATCATTTTAGCGCTTGGCGCAACAATGGGGATGCCAGCTGATGAGACTGTGGCTATTTCCTCTCAAGCCTGTTTAACCTACGCTGATTTGGGCGGGTTTTTTCTATCCCCATACAAAATAACTTCTCTGTCTTTGACTGCTCTTACAAGAACGTCGATCTCCTCGGCTGTAAACCGCTCCTGGCGTACGCCTGGTAAATCCGTCATAATAATAGCAACCCGCCATGGAACTTGCGCCCTTGCGTTTAAAGGGAATGTTGTATAGCGTTCTGATTGGTTTATTTGACGTTACGCCCAAACCACACCTATGAATAATGAACCTACTTCAGACCAACCCCTTATTGATTTGCGCCCGGCGCAAGAGTTATTTCTCACGCCGGGAAAATAGCAACAGCGCCCAAGATCCACCCACAAACTCACTTGCGCGTTGCGCTTCGCACTTGCGTTTCAGATCGTTAAAATAGGGCCCTATAAATGTGATCTTAAGTAGAAAACTACATTTTTATCTCAATTGTGTAAGATTTTTGCTAATATGAAAGAAAATTACCTAGCATGCAGAGATTTCACAGTAACATTTTAAACACAGTGATTTACTGAAAAATATTACTGTTAAATATGTTAATCTCCTGGTCAGAGTTGCTAGATTCAGTTATTATCAAAATCTTTTGCCATGTTTTACACCTAATTAGATGATTTAGGAAGTTAATAAACGGAACTGTTGTGAGGGTTGGCGATTTTTGTGTATTTTGAATTTTTGAATGAATTCACTATTTGAAATTATGTTGAGGTTTTTTTTTGCAACCAAATCTGATCACCTGGCCATCTTTATAAATAAGGTGTTTGTAAATTGCATTACAACATATTACTTTAAATTTGTCTCTATCATACACCCAGCGCAATGCAGCGGAATGAGCGACATAAGTGTCTTTTGCTAGTTTCGACCCGGCGCAATTATCATTTTCACGTTTAGCGCCATGTTGTTTAAATAGCAAATGCATTTGCGTCCACCTGAAAACGAGGTGTGTTCAGGCGCATTTTTGGCGCGTTGCTATTTTGAGGCAACTAAAATAGACTACGCCATTGACCAACAAAAACCTGGTCTAAAGTCAATGGCGCAATATTGTTTTTTGTTATTTAATGAGCGCAATATGCACCTACAAATGGAATGACAACGCGTGTTTGCTTATCATGGATGCGCAGCAGCACACAAACCTTTTTATAATATGAAAAATTAAAGGACTTAAAAGATTATTATTGAGTCTCTTGGACATAAATGAGCACAGAATACGAGACGTAAATGTATCTATTTTTTTTAAATGCTACCCCACGGATGTATTTTGTATGATGACTCTGTACCTGTGGATATGGTCAGATGAGAAACATTTTAAGTAATGCTTTTTAAAAATTGGCGCTGTCCGAGTGCTGAAACGCTTCGGCTCTCAGCACGTTTCTAAATTCTTTATCTCTTGTATGTATTTTTAGAGTACAAACCTTTTCTTGCATATTTGCAAATTATTTTATGAGAATACAATGATTATGTAGGATATCAATACATTTACAGCAATTAAAAGCCTGATATTTTTACTTCCATGACTGAAAGAAAACGGCTTTTGAAGGTTTTAATAAAAAAAAAAATATTTCCAATACAAATATAAGCAACACAATTTTTTTGACATAATTTTTAAACTGGTCGTCTTCTTCCGCTTAGTTTTTCAGTTTACAAATTCCGCTTTCTAAACAGAGATTAGGCATGGCACTAGGTGCAACTTGCTTTTAACTCTTTCACCGCCAGCGTTTTTAAAAAAGTTGCCAGCCAGCGCCAGCGTTTTTCATGATTTTCAACAAAGTTTAATGCCTTCCAGAAAATGTTCTTCTTTAAATAAATAAACATACAATATACCAAATGAAAGAACAGACCCTCTGCTTTCAAACAAAAAAAACCGTTTCATCCTACCTTTAGTGGTTCTTTTGCAATCAGCTTTTGAATATGGGTAGGTTTTTGCAAAAACGCCATATTTTGAGCAAAAAGCAAAAATAATTCCATATTTGTGACGGACTTTTCATAGAGATCCCATTCAGAGCGATCTTTAAAACAGACACGGACATGCAGCCGCTTGCCATAGGGCAATACTTCCGGATAATAGCGGTATTGCGGAAAGACGGAAAATCTCGTCATTGGCGGGGAAGCGTTTTCTCTTAATTGACGAGATATCTCGTCAATGGCGGGGAAAGAGTTAAAGGGGATGGGAAATGAGACTCTTATTGGTTTATTGCACGTTACACCCAAAACACACTCATTACTCATTATGTGAATAGGAACAACCCTTTTAGGCGCTGCGCTTTTTGCGCATAAACAATTTTTCCTGTCCTTAAATTAGCAAAAGTGGGTTTGGACACGCCCGTTTAGACCGTGCGCTTTAGACAATGCACTTAGATCGTTGAAATAGGGCCCCTTCAGGGCCGCCTTAACTTAATGTGAGGCCCCGGGGCTAAGAGGTTTTGTAGGCCCCCCTTCCCCTCGATTTATAGTTTAAATTTTTTTTAAAGTGTAATATCTAGGTAATCTACATCACAAAATGCATTAGTTTCTTTCGAGACATACAACAGTGAGTTTTCCCCTTTTTGAGCCAGAAAACACCATAATATCATTATTAACATATCACTGAGCCCACTTGAGCATAAACACAAGACACTTTATTTAACAACCACACACAGCAACATGTGGTGATAATAAAACCAAAATGTGTGAAAGTATATGTGTTTATAAGCTTTATATTTATATAGTTTTTGGAATATACAAATTTGCAGAAAATTGCCACTCATAACTAAATGCTCACCACAGTTTTAAAAATATAATAAGTTAAAGTTAGTTTTAAAGTGAAAATGCATTAATGATAACAAAAGATAAGTCTTTATAGACAGAATCTTGTTTTTTAATCAGTTATTTATTTTGTAGGCTATTGAAGATATAGTATGCATTGTATTTAGTATTTATGCATACATAAGCATGTAAAACGAACAAGTATGAATATGCACAAGACAGACAGGGAACATACCAGTATAAGATCTTTAGATAATGAGATTATAATGGTGCTATCAGGGGATGATCATTTGAGATGGTCTTGTCGCTCTTTACTTTCTTAGACTTGCACCTTTACCGTTGCGTTGCTTTCTCGTCTTTCTAACCCAACAGATGTGTGTACTGTGAGCTAACGTCGCGTCAAACTACATCGCTCCAGCTGCGCACGCGTCACTGATATAAACGCGAGTAAACTTAAACTTTATAACAACTAACAGCATTATGTGCGGGAACTCCTTTCTTAATTTAGCGGCACAGTTTCTTGTGCACGTTTGGAGACACTTCTGCATGCCAGAGACTCGCACAAAGAGAGCGAACGAGCGAGCGAGCGCGCGCACGAAAGAGAGAGAGACCTGCACCTCACTAGTGCTTATTATGAAATTTCAGAAATTTCTCTTTATTTGTTGGTGGATTATTTCCCGTTTCTATGTCACACTCAGTCAAACGTGCAGGAATGTCAAGTTGACAACGCGCACTTAATTACATTACGCGGAATAAAAAAATATGTTACGTCTAACATTTTATTTCACATTAAGTTACAACGGACCAATCAGCAGCCATGTAACGTGCAATTAGAGTGATTGACAGAAAACCTGACAAGTTACAAAACAATATGACCAATATGAGCTCATCATGAACGCAAACTTGTGAGGCCCTTGAACTTGGGAGGCCCCTGGGCTTCAGCCCAGGTAAGCCCGTGCATTAAGGCGGCCTTGGGCCCCTTGTTGTACTAGGGCAATTTTCTACTGTAAATGTATCAGAAATGTATCATTAGTAATATGATTTGCTAAGGACGTTATTTGTAAAACTTTAACGGCAAATGTTCTTAATATGTAAATTTTTTGGCACCCTTAGATTCCAGATTTTTTGGCCACATATTTTAAACAAGCCATACATCAATGGAAAGCTTATTTATTCAGCTTTCAAATGACGTATAAATCTTAAATAGGAATATTACTCTTTGGTCGTATGTACTGTACATGGCGAGCCTCATGAAGTACATTATGAAAAATTGCTTTGTTTCATTGGTCATGGTTAGAATAAGCTCAAAAGGTCAATTTCATGATATGTAGAAGTATGCACACATTATACAGTAGGTTATCTAGGGTTAGCGTTTGGTAATGTATACTACCTTGTAGCAAACCGAAATGGCATACAAGTTGAGTTTATCTGCCTTATCTGATGTTACACTCATAAAAACCCTTTAAAAATGTAAGTCTTGTTCTGTTTAGTCTTGTTCATTATGCAATATTAAGATGATATATTTTGACTAATTATAGCCTGGGAATGTAAAGCTAAATAGAGTTTTGTACATTATCATGAACTAACAAAATCATTCCTATTAAGCAAAATTATTGGCAATATTTCACTTTCCACTTAATATATTACATTATAAACATGTGCTAGCAGAACACTTCCAGTCCATGAAAACAGCAGGGGGGCTGTGATAGCAGCGTTTTACTCCGTGTGACACCATATGGAAGAAGTAGGTTGTGATGAGTGGGAGAAAAAACAGGAGTGAAGAGCCTATTTTATTCAGAGCAGGAGATCTCATAATCACTGCAGGAATTTCGAAAGCTAAGAATTTAGAACAGTACATGTCAACAGCCTTTGCCTTTTAATGTTGTAAAAACGAGGCCAATGATTTCAACCTTGAATCATTTGACTCCCACATGCACAGTAGCGGCAAGGGAATCTGTTTATCAAAGCCCCAGGTGCCAGTACTCGTCAAAAGTAGAGAGTTTAAGCTCCTACAAACACAAAAAGGGTCATTAGCTCACTCTACTATTGAAGACACTTGCCTTTGGCAGATGGGCAGTCACTTTTAAAAAGAGAAACCAAGATTAAAGTGGAAAGAGCCCCACTGGTATCCAATCTGCATGCCGATAGAGAGCTCTCTCTTTATTACGTTCACAGTGGCACTTAATCCTCTGTTGTTGTTGTTGTTTTAATTTTTTTAAGGTTCTGATGTGATGAAATACTCCCTTTAAACAAGCTATCACTCCTCTCTCTTTCTCTATTTTCTTTTCTTTTTTTGGTTTGAAGATTTTACTGTGTGTAATAGAAGTGGTCAGTAAAGAGGTATATGCCTGCGTAGTTGTAGTTTACACAAATTTTTAAAAGTTTATATTCGAGCCTCCGTACATTTATTGTGTGCTTTTCAAAATCAAGTATATCTGTTGTTTGTCATTCAGTCTATAAATTAATCTTATTTTGACCTCATTTCACCCACAAATGAAAATTCTGTCATCATTTACTCACCCCCATGTCATTCTAAACCTATTTGAGTTTCTTTTGTTGAACACAAAAGAAGAAATATGATAAATGATGGTAACCACACAGTCGTCAATACCCACTGACTCTAGAAGGAAAACCAAATACTACTGTATGGAAGTCAGTGGGTACCATCACTTGGGTGCTTACCATCATTTATCATAATATCTTCTTTTGTGCTCAACAGAATAGAGAAACTCATACAGGTTTATACCAACATATGGGTGAGTAAATGGTGACAGAATTTTCATTTTTAGGTGAAATATCCCTTTAAGTAGGGGTGAGCAGGGGTGAAAGTAAAATTTTTCAGAAATATCATGTTTTAGACAGAGATATATTTTTTGCGGTGGTCCATAACTCACAAGTGTGGTCTCAATAGCAAGTGGAATTTTAAACAAATGTAAAACAGCATCAGTATAAATTTACTTTGAACGTAATTAAAGCATTGTTACTTTTGACCCTGTCAGCAGAGATTTTTATAAAATCTGACATTGTTCAAAAAAAAAAAATGCATCAAAATTAATGTTGCTACCAATCTATGACCCATCCCAGGGTATTATAATAATAATAATAATCACAATCACATGATAGTTCAAATGTTTTGTTTGGAAAATATTTAGTTTTGTTTTGTTTTTTTTTCTGTTAAAAAACAAGGGTTTATGTAAAAAAATTGGCATATAAAGGGTTAAAAATTCCATAAATTTAATTAATATTTGATATGTATGTTTCAGGCAAAAGTAGTTATAAAAGATTGAATCATTTAAAATATATATATATATATATATATATATATATATATATATATATATATATATATATATATATATATATATATATATATATATATATAAATATATATATATTGATGTACTGTATGATATTTTTAGAACAGTTTTTGGGAAGGTGACATTTTTTGGCCATAGGATCGTACATTTTTTTTTAAGGATCTCTTGAGGGTTAAACAAATGTAAAACAACATCATTATAATTTTACTTTGAACGTAAATAAAGTATTTTTACTTTTGACCCTGTCAGCTGGGAGAAAAGTAACACACATGTGGGTTTAAAAGTAACACAACAGAACAAGATAGATTTTGTGTTACATTTGTTTTTAATAAATATACATGACTATGACCTTGTTAATATGTAACTGCAAACATATTTGTTATTTATTTTTGCAAAAAAATTATTAAATTACATTTTCATTTTAAATTTCAGTTTCATCAAATATTTCAAAAGCAACCTGACAGTACAAATTACAATTTATTGAGAATATAGAATATACATAAAACGAGAAACCAAACGTGTTATAAGAAAAAAATACCGCTTTAGGAATCTTTCTGAACCTAGATGCACAAAACGATGACGAAATAATGCTTTCAAGGGTTGCGTGCTGAAGATGCTGTCATAGTTTGAAATGCAAATGTAGTCAGGGCTCGGAAAAAATCGCTTTGTTGCTTTTGTCCAAAATTACTTTCGCCTGGTTCTGCCTGATCTCACGAGAAATCGTACATATTTTACGAGTTGGCTAATATGTATCAATTCATATGAATTTAATCGTGCAAAAGCGTATGATTCTCATGAAAAAAAACAACAACAACAAAACTAAACCCCTAACCCCAATGTCACAGGGGACAAGGCAAATGATACCAAAATTTACGAATGTGGTCGTACTGTATGAATTAGCCAGCTCGTAAAATATGTACAAATTTTTGTGAGATAGCGTTGGTTCTCTTCTACTGTGAGTGAATACAAGGAAACGTAAATAGTATTTTTCCTTGAAATTAACACCAGTGAAAAAAATTACACATAAAATAATGTATTTTACAAAATCTCCTATGATCAGAGATTATTATTACTTATTCATTTAGCTGATGCGTTTATGCAAAGCTACTTACAATTGCTATATATATCAGAGGTCGCACACCTCTGGAGCAACTAGGGGTTAAGTGTCTTGCTCAGGGACACAATGGTGTGTCACAATGGATTCGAACCCGGGTCTCTTACACCAAAGGCGTCTGTCTTATCCACTGCGCCATTACCAACCCAAAAATTATTCAGTAGTGCATTGGCTCTCCTGATTATGATAGATGGTTGAATACTCAGTTACAATTAATGAAAGGATTAAGAACTTTGAAAAATGACAAGCTTGTCTTGGAATCATTCCTGTAATTTTCATTTTCACTAATGGCTGGTGAAGTGAGATCTCCCATGATACCATCACACTCTTTGTGAGCCATGTTGGGTTGCAGACAGCATAGGATGATTGTCAAGAACTTTACACTGAATAAAATTACTATTTTTGGGGGCTATAAAGACCATATGTGTGTCATTCCTTTTCCATTCATTTATGAATACTGTAAGTATCACTTAATATTAATGTATTATTTTGAGACATTAATACACGTTTCAAAATGACACAAAACGTGTGGACAGATTTATGTACAAGAAAAATATTGTATCATCTCTGCACCCACCACAGAATTAGTATCTTTTGGTGCATTGCATTTTTGTTTACAATATTTCTCTACTGCCATAGGCAGTCCCATGGGTTTTCTAAGTGACAACCGGCTGAAGTTGAAAGCAGTTTGCAATTGACAGAAAACACAGAGCTTTAACGGGTTTACCACTGCAATTCACAAATGACAGCAGAGTGACAACTTTGCTATGTAAATAACGATCATATCCAGACATTATTTAAAAAAAATCTTTTTGTGTGTGTGTGGTGAAAATGTATTAAATAACATTATAAAACCACAAATGTCTTGTTATTTCCCTCTTTCTCTCACTCACACATAGTTCAAAGGAACTTTGAAAACCCAATAATAATGCTGATGACATGAATAAGCTACGTCTTCTCTTGCTCATTCGTCAAGAGAGAAAAAAAAACAAAAGATTAAATAATTCCATTAAGAGATGATCTCAGCGGCCAGCGGTTATTCAAATAAGCACCCCAAAGCTCAAGCGTTTATAATATTTGTCCTCATTGCACGTTTAATTGGCTAGTCTATAATTTTGCACTGAGAATTAAAATTCAATGACGGAGATAACACAGGCATCCACTTAACCTTCACCCTTATTTTGAACATTTTAATGACTGTGTTGCTGCAGTGACACCATCAGTGTTTATAGCGCTAAAGGCAAGAGCAGTATCTGGAGACCAAAAAAGTGAGATCTCATTTATACACACAAGCTGTTCTTGCATTTATTTTCACTGCAAATTACCAGCCTTTTGTTTGTAAAAGGACCTCATCTGCATTGAGCGCAGCAAGACCGACTTCTATGGACGGAGTCTGTGAGTATTTCAGATCGTGACTGAAGCCCTGGAGTAACAGGAGAGAAAACTGTAATCCATCTTAAAAGCGAACCAGATAAGCAGTTTAAAGCGTTCAGAATACAAGCCCTACTTGAAACGTACATTATGACGTTCAAATGTGAATTGAGTACAGAATAATTATGGCTAATTATCACAGATGAGACACTAAATGCTACATGACTTGTATTTAGATGTTGTTTTTGTCAGATTTATCCCGGTTTAGTCCAGGGGCATTTATTTATGCATTTGCATGCAAAATGTCAACATTCACTGCTTTAAGATTAGTGAGCTGTTCACAGCAAGAATATCGATTGTAATATAATAACCATATTTTGAAAATGTCTTGGCAAAGAAACCTCACAAATTGCACAAGCAGTCGCAATTCTGAGTAAATCTTTCATTGCATTATTAAGCTCCTAATTACTTTTCCAGATTTCCCCTGGTAACACATGGCTATATCTGAACTTCTGATCTTCCCAGGTTACTGGCAATTTAGCTGTCATTCAGTTGAAACATCAGGACTGAAAGTGTCATTCTTTCGCTGAGAATAATAATATTAGCAGTAGGGGCCAGCTAGCAATTATCTGAGAGGAATTACAAGTTGCCATTACCGGTAAAAAGGGACAGAGAGAAAGAAATGTGTAACGTCATGGGGCTCGTAAGTTTCAGCAAAAATGTTCAGCTTGTCCCATTATCTCACTCTTGTTTCTGTTATCATGCCGTAGCACTAAGAAAGAGAGAGAGTATGCTCGTGTGTATTTGATAGTTTATGTTGACTGGTAGTAATTTATTCCACCTACTGAGCACTGGCAAGGAATGGAAGCAAGGAGAGCGAGATAAGAGAAATTGATGAGCAGTTGGCTGGGATCTGTAACAGAGATGTAAGAGGAAATACCTCCAGGTCATTGGAATATTGAGGGAGACAAATTAGTTTCACCCTTAAGATGTCAAATTGTGGATACCTCCCTTCCTAAAAGCTGGTGGAATCATACAATGAGGAAAATGTGTAAAATGTTTTTTTTTTTAAATCAACAAATATGGCTATAATCAGAGTCGTATAATAAGAGAGTTATGACACTCACATTGACGTCCGTTGTTAGAATGGAATGCGGAAGTAACAGCGTGTCATGGAGTGATGCATAGTTACAAACGCAGCACTGAAGCCCATTCATTTCAATGGCACCTGCTGGTAAATCGATGAAATTACCGTTTCTCTTTACATTTTCGGACATTTCATTAATATAGTCAACAGTGATATTTTATGAACTCTGCTGTAGATAATGATTATCGTTAATAATAACTAGTAAAATGTTTATATTTTAATGAGTTGTGTATAATGTGTGAATAATATAGATTTAATGGTTTAATATTTTATTTTTGGTGGGCATCTACTTTATACTTATCTTTTTTTATATATTACGAGTAACACTAGTGGGCAACAGCGACAAGCTAAATGCCTTATAAGAAAGTCACACTGCTTCACAATGCTGCTATGTGTTTCATTGTGTTTGGTAAGTAATACGAGTGATGTATCCTCGAAAATCATGTATAATTATATTAACATTTAATGTGTACTATAAATACAATTAAATATGAATTTAGTGTTTCTGTTATGCTTCAGTGTTACTAATAACCGCATTGGCAATCTTTTTTTGTGATTTTAATATGTAAAAGTGTAGGAATTATGTTTTTAGCAGATTGATAGCCATTTATATAGCCATATTTTTGCTACAAAAATAAAAGATAAACTGTGTTGCTGTAGTTGGTATACATAACCACAGTTATCTTTGGGTCACCATTAACTGTTTATCTTTATTAACTGATTTACTCTATTTCCATCACTCCCTAGTAAAAAAAACGTTATAAACATAGTAAGTATAGTGATCAATTCCCATTACAAGCTAATATTTACCTAAAATAGCTGAAAACCTATGCAAACAGATTGACAGCCCTGCTTTGTTTGGATTTGTAGAACGTTACATGAATCACGTGACCGCGCGGTGGCGAGATCAAAGCGTTTCGTAACTCTCTTATTATACGACTCTGGCTATAATCATACCATATGTGGACTATGGCAACAAATAATACATTATGTAAACTGCTAGAACTGCTAGAAAATCACAATTTCAGCTGCTTAATTTCCAACAGTTGATAAGTTTACCCCCCCCCCACCTACAAAATTAAACATTTTGGTCCAAAGCTATATTTGAAGAGTTTGGTTCCAGAACGAGATAACCCCATTTGTATTTTTTTAAAAGCTAGTTTTTTTGTGCATTCCAATAAATATCAATAAAACTGCAGTTGGTGTGTTTTGATTTAAGCCTTCATAGTAAAAATTACAGCTAAGCAGCAAAATAAAACAAAATAAAAACATGATAACATAATAATAATAAACATGTTTTGACATAAAAATAAAAAATAAAAACGAGTTATCTCATTTTGGAACCAAACTCTTTATTTAGCTATAAATATGTGGCATTTGTGAATGTGAATTTGTGAATGTTTAAAGCTGGTGTAATTGGTTGAAGGCTTTTTTTAAATATAATTACTGTATCTGACATCATTGAGTTTCACAGAATGTCAATCTTGATCACAGTGGTGGCTCGTGACTGCTCATCCGAGGGGCGCAAGTTGTTCGGAGTGTCATGTGTGTTGCTTGTGTTTTCAAAATATCTGTTTGTCATGTGAACCATGTGCGTCACATTTTTTGTCAAAATAAGTGCCTGCTGCACATGCGTCAAAACAGTTCATGATAAAAGAGACGCTCACGTCCACAAAATACACGCAAGACACTTCCTTAACAGTAAACTCTTATTACGCATGAGATTATGCGAGTATCTGGCAAACGCAAGCGTCTCTTTTATCATAAACCCTTTGGACACATCTGCAGCAGGCACTTATTTTGACAAGACACATGATGCACATATGATCACTCGACGCGCAGAACACATATTTTGAAATTACGAACCACACACATGATGGGCTACATACATGTTGTGATGAACTTCGCATCGAGTGCCCTCGAAAAAAGAAGTCACTGGTCGCCACTGCATGATCATACAGTAACAATAAGTGTTGGAATGTCACCAAAATCTACAGTACAACATTTTGGAAAATATTTCTGTATTTTGTCAGCATGTAATGGAAACACGATTTCAACTAAATTCGTAGCAGCCACATTTTAGTTTTTTTTTGTTTTTGTATTAGCATTTGGGATAAAGAGGGAATGTTTATATTAGCTTTTATCCCTCTATCCCCAGGAATCCAGAAAGATGTCTGTAAAATTACACTCTTAAAATACAATAACACTTTTTGGCTGTATGGTTCCATAAAGAACCTTTAACATCCAAAGAACCTTTTTGTTTAATAAAAGGTTCTTCAAAGTGGATAAAGTTGTTTAGACTATAAAAATTTAAGAAAAATGGTTCTTTTAAGAACCTTTCTGAAACAAATAATATTCTTCAACGGCATTGCTATGCAGAACCTTTTGTAGCATCTTTATTTTTAAAAGTGTAATTCAAACTCAGCCGTTGGGTAAAATAACACAGAAAATGCTTATATTTTACCCAACAGTGTGTGTAAACATCCCAGCATTTAGGTTGAAACAAACCAGCATAGGTTAAATTACAACCCAACTGGTTGGGTTAACCCAGCATTTTTGTGTGTAAGGAGATATCAGAGACAGGAAGAAAGAGAACGTCCTAAGGCTAATGAAGTCCAGACTATATTAACTTTACCTTGTAAACTTATCAGTTACAGAAGCACAGTGCTAATGAGCTCCCTCAACACTTTTAGGAAATTCATTTCAACACTAGTGGAATAGTGTGCATATGTGTCTCATCTGATTAGGAGCTACCGATTTCACAAGAGAGATGAAACACTAAGAAATTCACGCCCTGACTCCCTAAAAGCTAAGGCAAAGAGACAATGTGTTGCAGATCAGTTGTGACATGAAAATATTTACGGTTTGTCCCTCATGCTGCTTTTATCGCCTTAAAAAAATATTTACCCAATAATATTTATCTTATTTACCCAATAACTGCAGGAACTTTAGTACACAATGTTTATTAAGTCATTGGTACACAGCTGTTGTGTCGTGGTCTTAGCTGTCGCACATATCGCATACCTTCAAAAAATATATTTTTTGGTGTATTGAGGCAATTACTTAAAGGGATAGTTTACCCAAAATTCTGTCATTATTTACTCACCTTCATGTTGTTACAAACTTGTATAAATTTCTTTGTTCTGATGACAGAAAGGAAGATATTTTGAGGAATGTTTGAAACCAAACCCTCCATGAACCCCATTTACTTCCATATAGTAGTAGGAAAAAATAATACTATGGAAGTGAATGGGGCACACAAACTGTTTGATTACAAACATTCCTCAAAATGTCTTCCTTTGTGTTCATCAGAACAAAGAAATGTTTGTAACAAGGGTGAGTAAATTATGACAGAATTTTCATTTTTGGGCGAACTATCCCTTTAACTCCCTTGTTCAGTCGAATGTAACTTTTTGTTTTTGTCTCTATGTTTGGGGTTCAAGAGATTCAAATGATGTAAAATAAAATAATAATAGTAATTTCTAAATTAACCCTTAATGTTACCACAACAAATATTTGATATTTTTATAGCTTGAAAAAATATTTGTCAACCTTAGTGTGATCTTCTATATTACAGAAACTATTTTATTTGGATATAATTTCTACTCTTGCTGCATTTATGTGTACTTTTTATAGATTAGATTATATTTACTTATATTGTTAATTTTTTTTGTCAGAAAGTCCACGAAAATTATGTTATGTATGATACGCGTTTGATATGTTATGAAATTTAAATTTAGTTTATAATTAGTTCTCATACGATAAGAAAGTCTGCAAAATTTACCTGCAATGCTAAACCTGTATTATAATTCTGACAAGTCAATATTTAGTATATTTGCGTGATGTAAAAGACCCGTGAGATACCTCCCGTGAGACCACAAAAAACATGAGGTGTAAGCAACAAATCTAAGGATAAATTCGAGTGAAATTTTTATTTGGTTCATAATCAGTTTTCATAAGATACAGAAAATTCATGAATTAACCCAAAATATGTAACCCATATTATAATCCCAAACAGTCCTGCGGGAGACTATCTGACCCCAAAAAACACAGCCCAGTCACATGAAATGACTTACCTATAGTCACATAATTTTTAATTATTTTTCCTGATACTGTCACAAATTTCCAAATTTTTTCATGATCGTATCACGAATTTCTTTTTATGCATCATTGTCACATATTGGTTACTCAACTGTCTTGTCCTATTTTCTTACCATATCGCTTCGGTTTAGGGTTAGATTTACATTAAATTACATCCTTCCACAAGCCCAACTCTATCCCTAACGCCAGGCGACAATGTTTGGTGCAAACACCAAATCTAACCCTAAACCGAAGCAAAAATGGTTTGAAAAACACGGAAAATCATATCACGAAAAATAATAAAAAAATTATGTGACTATAGGTACATAATTTTGTGATACTGGGTAGAAAAACATGAGGTGTAAGCAAGTAAATATACTGTAATATTTAAAACTCAATTTTCAACAAGGGCGTTGACACAATTGCAAAAATAACTAAAAGCTTTACATGAAATGTTTGCTCGACGCCTCACTACTGTATACCGTGAAGTATTGAGGTTAAATCACACACTGCTATAACACAATAAAGTGGCAATAATAAAGCTGCATAGTTTTAGTGTGAAAAATAAATATTTGTACTGTAACTAAAACTTAATTTCTTGTATGTAGTTGACCACAATGCAAATAAAAATACTGCAACATGTAGCCATTCGCCTCGATACCTCAATTTAATCGTATATTACGTATTATGACCACGATAAACATGTTACAAAGTGACCAGTGCTAATTTATTATTGAGTCAGTACTACAGCAATTAAATGGGCAAACAGCTGAAAATGCATTTTGTTGTTCTAAGTTGATCATTGTTCAAAAACAATCAAGCATTGCATTCAAGTCTGATTCTGTTTTCCGGGGCACAGGGATTTCGCTTCACAACGGTTGCCTTTGAACACCATTTATAATGCTGTTCTCCCACATATGCTCCAAATTCAACCAAAGTAAATGAGCAGTCAGAGATGCTTTGATCTTGTTCTGATATCTGTTGAAATTTTCATCTCACAACAAAGGAAAGCGAAACAGGTAAACCCTGGCCTTTTGATCTCATCCCTGTATCGGGCCGTGCGGCCTCTGAAGTGGCATGGGTCATTAAAACTCCTCTGCCATGGAGGCTCACTTGAGTGCAGATGAGAGAACAAGGTTACAGGAGAGGACTGAGCTGTCAGGAGCATCTAGCTAAGAGACTCCAAGGTCTCTGGGGGCTCAATCCATCTTCACATGAGTCCAAGTTTTCACAAAGACAATGAGTACACTGACTGACCTCCAACCAGCAATTCGGGACTTGCAATCTGATGTCATATAATTCTTTAGGTCAATAAATAGCTGTGCTGATATAATGCTCTTGTATTTGCGTGGTTAATGAGCCTTTCATATTTGCATTTCTCATATTTCAGACTAGTAAATATTTATTTGAATCAAAACAGGATTTTCTAGCATTTCAAGTGCTTGCTTGTTTTGTATTCTCCAAGCTAGTGGCTATAAAACTCAAAACGGTCCCTCTGAGAGGCTTTGTGGATTGATTAAGCATTTTGATGTTGCCCAAAATCGCCCATTGTGCCCCACGATAAGGCTGATTCCTTCAACAACTCATTTTCGCTTGGGTATGGGCAAAGGCAATGAGGTCAGTATGAAAAATAATCTTGTGAGGCATAATGCTCCTCATACATATTTGAAATCTCTGAATGTAATTTGAGATGGAAGTACAGTATGCTTAATCTATTTTTTTGATGTTATGGCAAATCTGTCCCCACCTGTCAAGATACTAATCAATTTCCTTCCTTTTTTGCTAAATGGGGGAAACCTAGTTATGGTACTGAATAGTTTATTTCCTTCATTTTGGGAAGGCAGATTGTCTTCTGGGCCCATAAATGCATATTAAACACTGAGAACTGCACAGGGGGTGTGATAACACACATTTCTAACCGAATTTGGGAACACGAGACACACGGGTAGTTACAGATGTCTTTGTATACAGATGAGGAACAGTAAAATAAATAAATAAATAAACATTGACAAATGAACAAGAGAGAAACCCATAAAACACGCGCTACAGGAAAGCAGATAGGTGTCTTGCCTGAAACGCCGGATGTGTGTTGCATGATGTTTTGGAGGCGCCCGGATATTCATTGCAGCTATCCATCTGGAATTTCCAGATAAGTGAGTTGCTATCAGACTAACTTTGATTTCTAAGAGATTGTATCAACCTTACTCACAGCATCTCAGAAACATATTAGTCTTTTCATTCAAAGATATGAGAAGATATTTCAAGTGCGTACAAGTTTCTTGCGTTACTCTAAATATATAGATGGCCATTTCAATGTATTTTATAAAATTTTTGTCTGTCAAATTACAGATGGATAGATTCCACAGTTTTCTTTCTGTCTGATTTAGCATATTTCCTAAAGATTACCACAAAAGTCTTTTGCTGTAAAAGGTACAGTCAATTTTCCTGAACATCAAAGCTATGAATTTAATAATAATGCATTTTAGGGTTATATCAAAGCGCCGTGGACACTATTGTGGCATAGCCGATGCATATGAGAATATCAGTATCACACAAAGCAGTACGTTTTAAGGACCGACACCAAAACACAGTCAATACAGCTGTGCCAAACCACCAAATCTCTGTGATGGTTTTAGCAGCAGGTGGGAAAACAGGCTGGTAATAATCTGGTAATCTGCGCTCGAGTTTCAGACTTTTCCAAGAGGAATATACAGCATCATTCATCAAGGCTGACAGACTATACCTGAGCACCTGAGAGCTGCCACCCGGTATCATAAACCCAAATCCATTCTCATCCAAAGACAGAGGGTCATAACATATTGCCTTTTACAGGGAGACTCACACATACACACATGCTTAAACTCTGATATATCACTAGCTTTTTCACCGATGCCTCTGTGCTGGCCATATAACATTAACAATGAGAAATATGTCATGATAATGATGATGGCGATGATGATGATGGTGATGATAAAATCAATGATCCTGATGATGATATGGATGATTGCTGTCAAATTACAGTGTGCCAGTTAAAAATGAACAAAGGCTTGATAATGAAATATTATCGACACCTTACTTTAAACTAACTGCTTGTTTTTATGCTATAGAGCAAACAGTCAACATCAACAATCGTAACTGTTATTTTTTTAGTTAAGGGTAGGGACACATTAAGTGCATGTTAGTAAACAGTAGAAAACACTAAATATATTTATAAGAGAGATACGTGTAGATGGGTTTCTTCCCTTTTCTGTTTACAATGTTTTTTTTACATGTAAATTTATTTAAATAAAGTTTAATTGAAGTTAAAAGATATGTAAATTATATGAGTAGTATCAATTAGGTGGAAGCAAAAAGACATTATGCTCAGCATGAAAATCATTCATTTCTAAAGGACAGCGCAAGTCTAACTGGACTGGAGTTTTGCCAACCTGACACGAGACATCCACGAGGATGTAATTGCTTTACTTACCAAATCCATCGTTTAATAGCAGGAACTTGGACCCGTTTCTCTTAAATCCAACAAGCAAACTTCAGCTACTTTCAAATATTTTTTGCTAAATAAAAATCACTTTGTTGCATTGTTTTCCAAGGGTTAATGTTTAGCCACTACAAGCAACAAAGAGAGTAACTTGCACTTCTCTTTCTAGCTGGAGCCGAGTGCACAGGGGACTAATTATGCTGGCAGAACCTCAACACTCAGTGGGAGAAATTTCTCTCTTGTGGAGACTTCTGGGTACTGTTAGGCGCCCACCGGTCTGAAGCACAGGAACGGGGCATAACGAGAAATCATTTGTGGCCTGAACCAATAATTTGAGTAATGGATTTCACAGTATTATAATCAAAGAATATGAACGGCCTAAATGTTTACAAAGATTAAAAACTCAAGACGTGATGTCACGCATGGACAATAGGCACGGAATATAAAGATGAACTTCGGATAGAAGATGAATTTTGGGCGGGGGGGGGGGGTGTATTGTTATAATCTGTCATTTTGAATGGAGATGCTACGTACGTGGATTATTAATTACAACAAAGAATCTACTTAAAATGCATAACAGGCCTGAGGTCCGAGTTTGCACATCACATAAGCAACTGTCTCTTAATTTTTTACACTCTGTTGTGTTTGTTTCACCTATTTGGGCAGCTTTCAAACGAGAACATTTTTTACATCATGACCCTGATCAAAATGCAGCTGACATTGCTGAGAACAATACCACACTCTAAAAATGGTTGGGTTAAAAACAACCCAATTGGCAACCCAGCGCTGGGTAAATATTGGACAGAACACATGCTGGGTTAAAGTAACCCAACACGTTGGGTAACACATTTTAACCCAGCAGGTTGGGTTGTTGAAAAAACCCAACGTGTAGTCATTTTAACCACTTATGAGATTAATATTCTGGGTTTGGGTTATTCTTGCTGGGTTATTTTTATCATGTGCTTTATTGTAAATCAAGACCATTGTGAACACCAAATAAATGTTTATTTGACTTCAAAATAACTACAAACTCTTAAATTTTTACAGTTGGCAGTTGCAAAATCATTTAAAGGACTGCTGCTTACTGACATCAAGTATAAATATATTTATTAAATATCAGAAATTATGCACATTGAAGTAACAATCTAACAGGTTAAATCAATTTGTTTGAATTTAAGACAGAATTTGTATATAAGTATATATATAAATGAAATACTTAAATGTACATAAACAAAACTGCAGCAGTGTAAGAAAATAAACAATGTAATTGTTAAATTAAAAGTAAAATCATTTACAGATGTGTAAAGTTTTTTACAGACCAGATGTTCCAAGTTTCAGAGTATGGAATGTATTTGACTAAAAATACTTCATTTATTAAAGTTACTCCTCACGAACAAAGATGTACAAAGGAACCGAACAGCAGAGGACTCATCCATTTGGAAAATGACAGACTACAGTAGATGCACATTGCCTGGGGTATTTATTTTCAAGCACGTAAAATGCCTTTAAATCATAGACTGTAAAAAAACATGAAAGTAGTGTCCGTGACGTCACCCATTGGTTTGTGAAGAGCATTTTTGAAGCCTAAAGTAGGCGGTGCGTGCCGTCGCCATCTTGGCGAATTGCAGTTAAAGTCACTTCCGTATTGGCTCCATCAGAGAGACTGATTGAGAAAAAAGTTTGAGAGATCTGTTGCATGTTTCCCATGGCCAGGAAATAAAGGAAAGGATTTCGAGGATTCTGTCCAGAGAAGATCTTCCACCACATTTGTTGCAATCTACAAAAGAGGAAAAAACTTTTAGTGGTCTGAACTAAATGATCAGATTTAAGTGTTCAGAAAACCATGTGGGCCACGGGCATTATACATTTTATAAAAATTATAAGACTTTCTTTTGCATCCCTGGCGGCATTACCACCACGTGTGAGATTTTTTCCCCAAAAATGCAATGGCCTGTCGTCGGTTTGCATAAGACTTTGGTGTTACACTCCTTTAACTGTTGTGCCAACAACAAAGGCTGCAAACCACACAGATTAACAAATAGGATGATCTGACTATAAAGAATAAAGTGCTGCCACTGATCTATATAAATGACTGGATTGCGCATGACGTCACACTTGTGAAGCCACCGCGCCGCCATGTTGGTATACCCAAACGTTCTATTAAATCAAATGGACGTTATCAGATTTTAATGATAAAACATCACTTTACTCGTCTTCGTTTTTATATGTGAAGTTACCCTGTACATTATTACAACACAAACGTCCAAAGCATGTAAATAGTTACTTACTGAAAGTTGTACATTTTGCGTTTTAAACAGTTATTATACATTCATCTTTATTACAGTATCAGATCAGCAGACAGACCGCAGCATATTTAGTATTAATGACAATAAACGTGCTCATTCTGAAATCTAAATAAATAATCATACTTTGTACCGTATGTGTATGCAATAATTTGCTAGTTTTGTAATAATGTTATCTAAACTTACAAGTTACCTAAACTTATTTAGAGAAATAACGCTGACCGTCACAGTGTAGCTGAATGTCAAACAAAACTTTATTTATACCCGTGTCATTAACAAATGCAACACACACTCACCTTAACGGTTTTTTTATAAATCCATTATCCTGCCCGATTAAAAGATAAACATTGCAAATAACACCAGAATTATCAAATAATTAACGTACACATATCCTAAAAATTAACCTTGTGTAACTGATACGCTGTAAAGCGGGTAAATTTTGATCATGATTTTGAATGGAAGTCAATGACGCTCTCTGCCGGTTGGGTATACCAAGATGGCGGCTCGAACTCTGTGCTGGCGTCACCTCACGCAGTTACGTCAAGCGTTCTATGCGCAATCCAGTCATTTATATAGATCAGTGAGTGCTGCAGAATAAAATGCAGCAGATAATTAAGACATTCCCAATACATTTTAAATAGGAGTTATTAAATGTTATACTTACTGGCTGAAGTTGTATGAAAGTCTTGCTAGCCTCATTAATGGATGGACATAAAAACTCTGCACACTCTAGAAAAAAAGAATGGGAAAACAACATCACATCTGATCTCTGCTAAAAACATAACATCTCTGATACAGTATCAGCCACAGATCAGAGGGTTGGTCAATATAAACTTGAAATCACAGGAGACAACCCAAGAATATTATTAAATTAATATAAAATAGTAACTAAATACGACTCAATAACACATCTTCATTCATATAACACATATACATGTTTGTTAAACTGTACACGCAGCCTCCGTCTTGGTGACAAATACGTTTATGTATTCAAGTTCATGTCCAAACACTTAAATTATTGTTTGATTTTAAAAGAGAGGACCAAGCAATATACATATAAGACACCGGTTCTTGGAAATGCTGTTTCGTTTTCATTTATCGACGCGTTCCCTGCCGTACCGACTGTGAAGTGAATGTGCTGCTTGTCCCTGCCTCAGTGACAGAGTAGACGCCGCCGGCTCCGCAATTCTCTGCCGCTGGTTAAGTTAACTTGTGCTCACGCCTCGCGGTCTGTCTTTCCATATCGAATGACAAGAAAGCAACTCGTTTGTCATCAAATTTAATTTAATAGTGTCGCTATTGCTAAGCTGGGAAAACTATGCGCGTGTTTGACACAAAAAGCCGAAGTGGGGTTGCGGAGGTCGACTCGGTACCGGATTTGACTCGCTTTGTTAAAGGCTTACAGAAATTGTCATGAGTTAACGTATCAACCGTATGATGGGGATTTTGTAACATCGATTTTATGAATTTTATTAATATGCCATATTAAACATCTTAGAACGATTATTCGAGTCAATATGTGTAAATGGCGATCTGAGGAAACAGTCGTCATTCCTCTAAATTACACCCGTCGTCTTAGTTTGTATAAATTAACACGTTGCTGTCTCGCAAAATGTTATAATCTTGTTTATATTCATGAAATGTTTACAAAAACATATAAACTTACCTTGAAACAACTGCTTCCAGTGACTCTGTCCTTTCACGACGACCGTTGCTGAGCACATTCAAACATCAAAGGCGCGAAGCACGTGAGCCTCTTCAAACAACCCAGCATAATAACCCAGCAGTTTTAACCCAACAACCAGAAAACTGAAACTACCCAAAAAGTGTTTAAAATGTTGAAAATTAACTCAGCAAAACAACCCAACAGACTCAACCCAGCATTTTGGGTTAAAAAATAACCCAGCCATTTTTAGAGTGCAGTGCATTTAAATGGGCGACGCGTGCGGCGGCTGAAGAATGGCTCTAAATGAAGCAGGCTTCAAAGCAGGGTGGCTCGGCTCGCCTTTGTTACCCAGACTTTTGTGCGAGAGTGGATAAAAAACCTTGGGTTGATTCTGTGAATATGCAATGGCTTACGACAAATCCCCAAGCTGTGTCAAGAGCTCTCATTTGAGCCGTTGTGCTTTACAACAACAGCGCTCCTTTGGGAGCAACAGTTTCGGCATATACGCCAAAGGGTTACATGAATTATCAATAACGGTGGATATTCTGTCCGCTATATGCTCTGTTCAGCCATTCTAAATGGACACTGTCCTCCTATCACTCTCTGTTGCTGGGTAACAGCTGAAGAGAGCTGTTACGTGGATGTAGTGCCTTTAGAGGGGCCATTTTAAGTCATAACTCCTGAAAAGGATTTTTTGAAAACAGCAGTGTCTTTTGTTCGAGATAAAAGTGCCACCCCGCTACACACAATGCAATGTGACCTAACACGCGCGTCTCATTATGGATTATTTCTGACTAATTGCATTAACTATCTAGATGCATTTTATCTTAACTCAAAAGCAGAATTATAGAGCTTAGCGAAAAAATATGAATATCTGAATATTTGCTTCATTTAAATCCGAAAAAAAAAAAAACCCAGACAAGAATGAAATGCGCATGCTGGTAGCTTTGGTGGTTGTTTGGCACGTGATGTCTGCATTGTTTCCGCACCCGATTCGCTAAATTAATTATGCAAATGAGGTAACGCCAATAACACCCCCAAAAATGTAGCACTGAACGCAATTTGCATGGAGCTATTTCCCTTCCTGTAGGCTGATTCTGAATGTTAGGTTGTAGATGGTGCAGAAGACTTCTGTGATCAAGCATGCTTTACTAGATCTGTGCAGCAAATGCAGAAAGCGCGAGCACCTATGCAAAGCATTTAGATATATGGTTGGTTACAACGCTTTCTCATCGTTTGATGAATTACTGCTGCCATGATCAATAGGAAATCTAATATTGCTAATAGGGCAACATTAAGTGCGCTAATTAGTGTGCAAGTTTAGTAGATGAGTCGCAATCCATAGTAAGACTAATTTACATAGAAAGGGGTTTGCACATATTTCTGGTGAATTCACATTGTGTGAACAATTGCTGTGTATAGTATTTTTGTACTAGACATTAAAGAGCATAATTTTTATTGCTAAAAACAATGTTATTTTGTGTATTTGTTATGATACAATGTCTTTGTGTGGTTTAGGGTTAAAAACCACATTATTTTACACATACCATACATTTTTGTAGCTCCAGATTTCACTCTCTTCCTGAAACGCACGGATTTGAAAAGCTCTATGTCCCTGATTGGCCAGCTAATCTGTACGTTGTGATTGGCCTGAATACCTCTGACGTCAGATGGAAATGTGATGCTACCATGTTTGAAAAATGTACTCACAAAGATTCGGTTAACTTACAGGCTATGAGTCCGAAGTGGGAGGAATTATGATAATGTCGGTCTTGTCTACATCACCAATCCAAGAAGTAAAATGTTGTCTACAATCCGTGTGTTTGTTGTAGTCCAAGAAAAGAGATTCACGTTGGAGACAATAACTCAAGTCATCGTTTACTTTGGAGTGTGTACATTTTGCATGTTGTTAATATGTACTAACACACACCTATACACCGAAATTTAAAAACGTGAATCGGACAGTAATTGCTCAGTAACGGACAGTAACTCTTTCACCGCCAGCGTTTTAAAAAAAAGTTGCAAGCCAGCCCCAGCGTTTTTCATGATTTTCACAAAAGTTTAATGCCTTCCAGAAAATGTTCTTTTTCAAATATATAAACATACAATATACCAAATGAAAGACCAGACCCTCTGCTTTCAAACCAAAAAACCGTTTCATCCTACCTTCAGTAGTTCTTTTGTAATCAGCTTTTGAATATGGGTAAGTTTCTGCAAAAACACCACATTTTGAGCAAAAAGCAGAGATAATTCCGTTTTTGTGACGGACTTTTCATAGAGATCCCATTCAGAGCGATCTTTAAAACAGACACGGACATGCAGCAGCTTGCCATAGGGCAATATTTCCGGGTTTAAAAAGTTGCGGAAGGGCGCCACCTGGTGGATAATAGCGGTATTGCGGATAGACGGAAAATCTCGTCATTGGCGGGGAAGCGTTTTCTCTTGATTGATGAGATATCTCGCCAATGGAGGGGAAAGAGTTAAAAGACAGAAGTGTGGTGGTGATGGAAATCCCACCTTACAAATAAAAATATTTTTTGCATAACAATAAGGCACTATTTATAATAGCTTTGTTTTGAGATTGTATTGCTGATTTGAAACGTTTGCAATGCAAAAAGTGATTTAATTTAAATACTAAAGATGTAGTGCTATTTCAGCGCATTTGTGCAGGTTAAACTGACATGTCAGCTCACTCGACGGCCATATTCATAACGCCCCCGGGCAGCTTTTTCAAGTCATGCAGGTATACTGCCTATTAGAAAGGGGAAAGACAATTATAGGTCACGATTATATTACAAAAACGTTTTAAATCATCATTTTAATCTCAAAACAAAACTATTATAAATAGTATTTTTTTTTTTGTTCAAGTTTTGCAAACAATTCAAACCCTTTTTATTTGTAATGTGAGATTTCGATCACCGCCACACTTCTGTCTGTTAATGTCTATTACCAAAATGCTATACACAGAAATTGTTCACCCAATGTGAAAGTGTGCAAATGTCTGTGTAAGATTAGTGCAAGACAACAGTTCATTCACACGAACTGTGTACAGGTCAATACCGACAAAGCTGAGTACAAGTCATGATGTGCTAATATCACATTCACAGAGAGACACTTGAATGGATAATTTTTTTCACAAGAGGTCCCTGCTAACCTCACACCTTCACTGACAGACTGCCTGTGAAGAGCAAACGTGGTCTATGCACCTAAGCTTTGTGCCTGTCATTGATTTTTCCCTCTTCTTATATGCCATCCAAAGGCCTGTTGCTATGATGCCGTTGGTTTTCTGAAACAAGTTGAATAGGCTCTACAAAGAAACACATTTACTGAGGAGAGATGCGGTGTTCTGAAGACACAGTGGCATTCATCGAACCTTGTTATTCTGTCTCTGAAATGAGCGTGTCCTTCTTCCTATGCCCTTTACTTTGTTTTGCTCAAAGGGCAAAGCGATGGAAATTCACTCTGGCATCCGTTCATTCAGCGGCCGGAAACGCAGCAACGCTCTGTCATATGTATAGCTGCAGTTAGGTTTAATACTATAATTTGACGATAAGAAAAAGCTACATACGGTATCATGAGCGATTTAGCACCCACTCGTGATAGCCACTTTAAATTCCTCCCTTTTATATTCTCTAAAAGAAATGCACAGGAGGGATGTACACTGGAGATAAGAACAAAAGAAAGGGAGATGATATGACTATAGTGGGATCATAACCATCACCATGACAATGTGGGAGTAGTTAATGTTTCATAAGCTTTGCATTTATATGCATCATTTACATATGCATATATCAATGTGTGTTATCCTATTATCAGCAACGTCTATATATGAATTGTAAATTATGTTTACTTGTCCTCAATTGCAATAAAAATAAGAGATTATAGTCCAAATGCTATGCACGATATGATGCTATTTTTCTATATTTTTCTAATCATCTTCAGTATTGTTATTTTATTTCTAACAATGCACATGAAATGCTATTCAGTTATCTCTCTTATAATAAATTATTCTTCTAATGTCTAAGATGCAAGCAGGAAATGCTCTGCATACTCACCCAGGTATGAATTACAATCACCAATCATTGTGTAGTGTTCATTTTCTCACTTCCTTATGCGCACTCTCAATGTTTGTGCCTGAGACAAAAGGTAACTGCTTCACGGCCAAATAGTGCTGTTAGACTTCCCAGACAACGTTGAAGGTGTTAAAAGTGTCTCAAAAGGAAATCGGTTTCTGACTTTGAAACCACTATAATGTAAAATAAGTAATAAATAAATAAATAAAGGTCTCTCTCTCTCCAACCTCTCTCAGACGTTTTATTATTTTTACCACCAGCTAAACAGTAATGTGGGATATAGGTGCTACTGAAGAACTTATATACGCAGATGGAGGCAAGATGTGATGCAAACAATAAATTCATTGAATGCCTCAATGTCTTTTATTCTCCTAAAATTGGGCAGCGTTTTTCAGCTTTCAGATGCAGCCGGTTACTCTCATGCATTCTCAGTAGTTAAAACTACTTGGCATCTAAGTGGCTATGCCTTGATATGCATGGTATTGATTCATTAATTGATTACTTTATTGGGAAAACATTAAGGTCTGTTTAATAAAATAGCAGCAGATTAAACAGCACACATTAAACTGAGCTTTTGGACGCATTTGCAAGAGAAACAGTAACACAGTGAACAGTAAAGTGTGAATCTGCGAAGCTATAAACATAAGCTGTTAAAGTGTTTATGCAAAGAGAGCTCTTGTGTTATAAACAGGCGAACAGAGATCACCTTCACACCTGTCTGTACTCAGAACTGAGAGTTTGCACAAAAATGATTTTTGGAGAGTCATCCAAATAACTTGCATGTTTTTTTATTTTTGAGTCCCATCCTCATGGGCCTGAAATTATAACTTTATGAATTTGTGTAATCACTGTTGCGCTCAGTCAGATAGACATTTACGTGCCCATGTGTGCGTGTCAAGCTTGGTGATGTATTTATCTGCCCGTGTTGGTCAGATTTTGAAATGTAATTGTTTTCGATAGGGTCACGGGTCAGATACACCACATGTTTAGTATTGATCAGTGAAAATCTGCATCATTCACATCAGTGAATAAGACACCTGCGAGCCTCTGTGCTCACGATCATTTATCTTCCCACCGCTAAAAGCTGAGCTAGCAATCGATACAACCCAAACACACAGGTATCAAAACAATCCAGGATCGAGCTGCTGGCCTTGATTTACTCACCCCAAAACTTTTACATTTCTGAATGCAATTAGCATCGGACTGTAAATCTGGCTACCACCCACTGAACAGATCCACTCAGTATGGAGAAGTTGGACTTATGTTTATGTGAGTATTTATGTTATAGTTTCATGTCCTACACTGTAAAACATTTCGGTAATTACAGTATTACTGGCAACTAGCTGCCAGTAACTTACTGTAGATTTTACATTTATGTTTTTTTACTGGCATCAGTTTGTATAAAGTTAAATGAACATGAAACATTTTTATGCTTTATCTTCTACAAATTTCTGGCAACCAGCTGCATAATTACAGCAATTTTTTTGCAGTGTACAAACATATTTTTTACATTTTGGTAACGTTTCCAAAATATGTTTAAACAAATTAAATATTTTACACATGCTGACAACATCATTTTTTCATTTCCTATTTCAGATAATTTGACTTTTGAAGGCGTGTTCACCAGATTTTACATAGGGGTGCCAGATTTAAAACTATATTTTTTTCTTTGTTTTGGTTGTTTTATAAATGTACTGATTATTGTGACCATCACTGGTTCTTTTTAATTATAAAGGACACAAAAAAATGGCTACAAAAGATTCTTCATAGTGATGCCATAAAAGAAACCATCAGAAAGAATCAAAGGTTTTTATAGTATACATTTCTGTATTACCCTTTAGGAAATAAACTTTTGTAAAACAAGGTTCTTCAAATGTTAAAGGTTCTTTATGGAACCATACAGCCAAAAATGGTAGCACCTTTATTTTAGTGTAAAGGAACACCCTGGAAATGTAATACATAAAGGTCAGGTCCACAAACGCAGATGTTACCAATGCAATACTGAAATGCAGCTGGAATAAATAATGTCCGGTTAATCCCTTAAAAGAGAGGCAGAAAAGAGTGGGAATAAAAGTTACGTGCCTGGGATTACAGCTGTTCCCTGAGCAGCATTTAAACTTCCTCAGCTGCATCATCTTATCAATCACATGCTAAGCACTCGGGACATCTCTGAATACATTAATTTTCACTGATGTCAGCCACAAAGGGAGACAACATGAAATACGAGCAAAGCCCTGGTGAAGGGCTTTCTTCTCTGACTCAACTGAAACCAATCGCAAGTGCATTAATTCTGCGCAGCTGCAGAGCAGAATTGTAATCTTCTCTCCTTTCTTCCTCTCTTTCTCCTGGCTGTCTTAGCATAATGCTGCTGTGTGTTAGCGAGAAGCCTTCTGGCTGTTAGCATTGCTCACTGATGGCAGGCTTTTGTCCACCTAAAGGATCTTTCCTATTAACGGCTTCTAAAAATCAGTGGTGAGAATAATGTAATGCCATTATACTTTACGGTCACGTCTCTTTCGGACTCACGCTAGCCAAGACCCAGCGACCGTTTAAGTCACTAATATTTAAGCGATCCATTCAGCAATCTGCCACTCAGAAGATATCCATTTGAGTAAAAATATGTTTTTATCTTTTAAACGCCATACACTCTTAACTTTCAAATGTAAGACTAAACAAATTCCCTAAAACAGAGTAGAGAGTACACACTTATTATGTGTTGACCTTCTTTTGGTTGAAGATAGGCAGAGGATCCTCTCTGGAGTGTTTGACGATGGTAGAGATGATAGCCACTTACTCATTTCTGCCGCTCGAAAGTGGTTCAGAAGCAATTTCTCATGGCAGCAAATATGAATAATAACATTTCCTGGCGAATCATAATTACAGCAACCTTGCAGACCACAGTAAGGACACACTATCAATAGTTATTTTATCTAAAAAAAAAAATCAGTTATGTATTATACCAAAAGAGTAACTGTAAGCCAAAATATTAATTTAATTGTTAGTGTTGTTGTTTGTTATGTGCCTCTGTTTATCTGTTATTGGAAAAAAAATATTTATTTGTTTTTACTTAGAAAACATATGCTTTGGTTATAACTTTAATTTAATTTAATTTAATTTAATTTAAAAAGTTATTTTAGTGTCATTTTTTAAATGTGTAATTTTCAAAAATAAAAAATAAAAATAAAAAAATAAGAGGACTCAGCACCGCTCTACAATTAAAACAATAAATAGTCTTAACATTAAATGCTCAGACTGCTAATCTAACCTAACCCTAACCTAACCCTAACTCTGCAGACCACTCGCTGATTGTGTTAAAATTAAATTGACACTTTTTCATCTATTTGAAGAAACTTGAAGAAACTGCCTAGAGTTGTCTATACACTGTAAAAGCAAGTTGGTTCAACTTAAAAAAGTAAGTTACCTGGTTGCCTTACAGTTTCAAGCTCATTTAACCTGAAAAAATATTAGTTGACACAATTTTGACACAATTTTTAAGTTGAATAATGTTTTTTAAGTAACATTTTAACATGTTTGTAAGCAAAAAAAATTTGTTTTACTAATAAAATTCTGTTATTATTAATGTATTATTCTGACTCATCTTTATGTTAAAATAAACTTTTATGTATTTGATTGTATCAGAAGCAGAAGCAATATTTGGTTTCATAAATTGACATGCCTGTATAATCTTTCAATGATACAAATAACAAGATTTGGCTTGATTTCCCCCCTCTGGACAACTGAATAGGAGATTAAAATAAGGCAATGATATTAAATATAAAGGTGAAATTGGGGACGTGAAGGAATAGTGAGGAATTGCACCTAAGGTTGATGAAAAACAGTAGGCAGTGTTTTTTCAGTATTATAAAGTTGATACCTCTTAAAATGACAGTAATGTGAAGCTCTGACCTTTGTAGCTCCTCCTCCAGGGTATTTTCTGGGGATTTGTTTTCAATAACATACTGGGCCACAGGGAAATAACAGTTTGATGACCTTGGAGATTGACAATAAAAAGAGGCCAATTAAATTCTAAAAATCAATATTTAAAACTTTTCAGAATTGTTTTTTAAAAAATAATGTAAAATAGAGAGAAGTTGGAAATAGTGAATGAAAACAGTAAATATTTTTATTTCATTGAAATATTAGTTTGCACTTAAGTATGAATAAGTGGATTATATAGTAAGTATACTCTTTATGATGTTTTCTGTGATCAAAAAAATCCAGTACATGTTTCTCTGTACTTTTAATTACTAAACGTTAGCTTTATATAAAATATTAAATGACCTCAAAACTTCATTATACTCTTGGCTGGGTACCATTTGTTATATCTTAGATGTATTGTGAGTAATATATTTAATAACGGCTTCGTTTTTTATTCTTGATAAATAAGCTGTCACACATTAGCATTTTCTCATGCGCAAACCTTAGAACATTAAGAAATCAAATAGCTTAAAAAAACAACAGCACAAAAACAAAACAAACCAAAAAATATGTAAGCTGAAAGGTCTACGTGTGTAATTTTTTAAAATTTTGTTATTGCAACACTGTCCAGCAGAACAATTACTGATTTGTGTTCTTATTTAGATCCAAAGGCATAGTGTGAAAAACTGTAGTAGAACATAACCTTACATCGGTCTATAAAACAAAAGCAGAGAGAGAGAGAGAGAGAGAAAGAGACAAAAGAAAGAAAGCTGACTTTGCATGGTGAAGGAAGGACCATCACACAGCACTGTTGTAAATACAATAAAATAATATTCTAACATTCCTTTTTAAAAATATATACTTCAGATATTACACACACACACATATAAATATAAAAAGTAAACATATATGTTTGAAGACACTTTTTTACACTTTGCACATTGCAGAAGTTCAACAAACTCATATTCTCCTCCTTTCGTGTTTCCTCACCCTTTGATAAAACAGCTTTATTTTACGCTCCTGGGACATGTCTCACTTTTAGTCAAGCCTAAGGGGAAACCTTGAGGATCCCTTCTGCTGATTTCCCAAACCTCTCACTATTGTTATCAACCTGACCCAACACTCTTCCCCTGACAGAGAAATATTTAAGATTTGTCCCTCCATTACGTGCCTATTTACGACCTGAAGAAGTCACATACTGATCATTCACAAGTGAGGTGGAGGAATATTATTTATTCATCAGAAGAGAGTGGGCGTGGAGCACAACTCTGCCATCTTTCTGGCCTGAAGGGAGCTGCGTCCTTATAATGCAAATTAGGCATTGTGCTACGTGAGTTTCCGAAAGCTCTGCAGGCCATACCTGTGTCCTCTGGGCTAATGCTTCATTTGCACCCATTTAGTGCTAATGTTGTTTCAAGTTCGACACCAATCACCTTTTACCCCTTTAATATTTCGACCTACATAAAAACTGGATGTTTTTGATATAAGCAACACTTAACTGGATCAGAGAATCCTCTGTAATCCTCATCATGAAAGACTTCGATCTTTCCAAATGAACTTCACCATAACCTTGAGTTTGTAAGGAGAAACCCATCAAAATTCAATTCAGCTCCTCCTTTTATCATCTGACATCCGCATTGGATTGTTCCCCTAACAATAAGTGACTTTGTACACATGTACAGAAGGTCCAGAAGTGGAGGCATGTAGTGAAATGGACTAGTCATTTAAACTAATTAGGTCAGGATGGCAATTATGAGCGATCAGGGGAATCCTGTACATTTCCACACTGCTCTTTTGGGGGAGGTGGGAGGGGGTTTTGTGGACTTCAGCGTGATTTTCAATGCATGGTGGCTCCAGCAGGAAACCAAAGCCACTTATTTCCCCTGAGTGAAGGATGCCCTATCGATCACACACTCTCTGCCTCGTTCCTGAGATAAAGGCTGGCATATGGCTGGTGCCTTGAGCCGCTGGAACACAGTGCATGCATTATGTTGCCATTATTGCACCAGGGTCCCTCCACACCAAACATGTCGATTTAAAAGAGGCTGAGTGCTTTCTCTGTGCAATGCTGAGAGACAGCTAACACTGGTGTGTTAAAAGAGGATGATGCTCTCTTAAAAGCAAGATGGTGATGATGAAATAAGAATAGATTTTCTGCTTAGATATATTACTATGTGTACTTTTGCTGTTGTTATTAATAATTTAAAAATTTCAACTGTTGTTGTAAGGATTTGACCGGGAGGGGGATTAGAAGGAAAAAGTGACACAGAAGCCGCTTGGATTCAGGTGAAGAGTGATTTATTAACAACACACATGGTAACAATCTCCAACACAAGGTGTAAAAATAGATAAAGATTAAAAAAGAAACAAACTATACATGAGGCTTCGAAACATTTACGAATCTTTTGTTTCGAATCAGTGGTTCGGAGCTTGTTTCAAACTGGCCCAAGTCACGTGATTTTAGCAAACGAGGCTTCATTACGTCATAACTGTTTCGAAACGTTTCGAAAATCCAATGGTTCACCACTAGGGGGAGTTGATCACATGACCAGTTTCTAATATGATTAGGTGAACTCGGGTCAGTTTTATTATGAAAGTTCATAAAACATTTATCCTTCTGACTAATAACACTGCCATTTTGTCTACTTTTTGTTTATAGACAGATTTAATGACAAAAATGTGCATAATTAAAAGGGTAGTTAGTTTTAATGATTTTTTTGCCCTAAATAAAACTAAAAACACATAATAGACTTTTAACCATGTCTTAATTAAGTTAAATAATTTTTTAACATATTTTAATACAAATCTTGCTATTATTTTGTTAAAAAAAGTGTACAATGTTTGGACATATCTGCTTTACACTATTTTGACCAGCAGGGGTCGCCAGCGTGTGTGGTGTTTCGAACTGCTTCGAAAAACTGAATCAATTTTTAAAGCAATTGGTTCAATTGATTCGAAGCTTCAAAAAGCTTTAAAAGAAGTCTTCTTTCTAAATGTTGTATAAATGTGAATATGTGGTAAAGCCCATTAATGTTCATTGCTCTGTCCAGATCCAGCCAGCAGCTCATGTGATTTGTTCTTTTCTTGCATTGTCAGAACTAACCAATCTTGACTACGTTTGTCATGCATGCAATACAATGATAAAGATATGACCAGAACCAAAGGATTATGGCTACAGTGTCAGTGATCCTGCCCGAATCTTGTTTTGTATTATATCTAGTCATGTTGGCAGGATCCTGAAAGTACAATACTTTGTGTGGTGAATGTGTTGTCTCCGTAATCTTTACATTAGACCCCGTATTTCTTGTGTTCCGTCACTTTTTACCCACTCCTTTGCTTGTTGTTATGTTCACCTGTTCCCCTCATTACAGTAGTTCTCCCTATTTAAAGTTCTTGTGCTCTTTGTTCTGTCTGTGATCGTACTGTTTTGTTCCTGTCCTGTTGTTTATACAGAGTTAAGTCAAGTTTACGGTTTGGTGTTTTTGTGTTGGTTTTGACCCATCGTGGGTTTTTGTTTTCTGTTTTTTAAATAAAGTTCAGTGTTTTCTGCATCGTCTGCACTTGGGTTAGTTTCCAGACAAATCCCTGACATACAGTGTCTCACTCTGTGTACGTATTTTCTTTAGAAGTGTTTGTTTCAAACATATACTGTCATATGGGAGCCTCTTTGTAAATTTAAAGAAGACTTAAATGTATTATTTTTACTATAGATAATTTATTGACTTTAACTGAAAAGCCTATGTTAGACTGTTTAATGGCAGGTTCCAATTGTGACAACTTACCCCAAATCATGGGTCTTCTTGTCACAGAAGTCAGTGTATCTTATTCTTGGGCTATAACAGTGAAAATGTTCAATAGCATTTTTAAAGTGAAGACTGTTTGGTAAGTGCCTTTACATAAATGTATCAACAATAAACCTATCTTGAGAAATGTTCAATGAAGTCAGAATTGCATCAAAAAGTTTCACGAATATTTTTTAAGGTTCATCTAAATCTCTTTAGCTAAAAGGCATAGGAACAGTGCAGAATATTGCTGTTGAATAATACATAGTATAGACTGATTTTAAGAGATAATAAAGCTCACTATTATACGTTAAGCATTCAAAAGGCTGTGCATGATAACTCACAAGTGATTGCTATTGAGTCCTTTTTTTGTCTGGTTCCGTTCATCAAATATCGGTGCCATATATTTAATGAAGTACTGTAACACTCTCAGCCTAGATTCATTGTTCCTCGGAGGCTTTTATTTGATCTTCAATAACTTTTTCAGGTATACCGTATTAGCCCTGCAGTCACTGTGAACACAACTAATGGCAGACGTACAGTTTATCTATAGCTAAAGTACGCATCATTCATCTTTTGGCTTGAGAAAATATTGACAGCAAATCGTGCCATCCATCAGAGATGACAACTCACAATATTGCCATCCACACATTATCAGCCACGGCCATCCAGTTATCAGCTTAAAACCTGATCCACCACTTTTGATTACTCAACTGATATTTTATCATTGCAATAAGATGCAATTCTTTATTTATGTATTACATGTGCCGATCGCTGTGTCTGCAGGATTTGCAATACTATAAATCTGATGACTTATTCAGGGCCGATTTGCGCAGAAGTGGAGAAGAAAAATGAAACTGTTGGACAGTACATAATGTGTATGGAGTGAGGACAACTGGAGATAGCCAGTGCCTCATTTGAAGTCAAATCATGGCAGGTATAAAAGAGACTCAATAAAGGTAATGTAGGAGGTGGAGAGGAGCCAAGAAAGCACATCAAGGTGACAAATAACAAGTATCTCTGCTGGAGATGTTATGGCCAGTCATTGCTTCATCTGACAGGTCGCTTCTTGAGGGAATAAGCTTGTTTTATGCTCTATATGAAGCTACTGATTTCAGATATACTGTTCAAAACATATAGAGATAAATGCCATTAGCAATGCATTCGTGTCAGTGTTTTATGACATTCTGCATAAGAATTAGTTTTACATTACAAGAATGTACTTTTTATATTTATTGTTTTCTGAAAATTTTGGCTGTGAATGATTTTTGCAGAGCATAACTTGTCAAATTGTCTATTTTAAAAGGGAAAAACAGGTTTCTGAATCCTCCTTGTGTTAAGTCTAAGTTTTTGCGAGTATGAACACTAAAGGTTACATGCAGACATTTCCGGAAAAGAAACCCATTCCCTGTCAGCATCTTGGAAGTACGTGTTAAAATAATGGAGCTTCGTCTGACAGTTAAGAGCTCACTGGCTATGTCTCTGTGATTCTTTGCCAGAGGAGCAAAGACCATAATCGTTACTCCGCAAAAGTCTGTGTGTGCAAACTGGACACCTGGAAGGGATTAGTTAATGATCACTGGAGTCAGATCAAACACAAAGAGACTGCTTCAAGATGGGCCATCTGCCATCAATCTTCCCTCCTATTCTTTACAGTGAAGACCATTTTAACGGTTTGTGTAGTTTCAAAATAAAGTCATCCCTCCTCTGTGTCAAAATATTAGGTAGTGTGACCATTTTTTGCCCATGCGGGGTTCTTTCAAATCAAAGCCCCAGAAATCAAAGCATTATGGAGCAGGAAAGTATTGAAGACAAAAGACAAAGAACACAAGAAAAGACTCCTCCACTGACACACACACAACCTCTCATGCACTGTCAGGGAAGTCTGGGAAGCTGTCAAACCTCCAAGAAGATTAATGTCCTTTATTGGTTGCAGGCACAGCAGAGGAGACAATCAGTCATGATTAAACGTTTGGAAAGATTAAGGAAATAGCCCGTTAAAAATAATTTCCAAACTGATTTACACATGCACACTGCAGAGTGTTGTCCAGAGCTACTTGACCTTATCCAATTCACACTGTGATCTGAGTAGTAAGTGCTTTTATTACTGAAACTGTAAAGAACAATACATTTCCAGCCCTATTTTATGACTTGTCATCCATGTGACTTTATTTGGTACCCAAAAACAGCATGCGCCGAATGAATGTAATTATAAAGTGAATAAATACACAGGAAAATAAGGGGCGGTTTTCCAGACAGGGTTTAGATTAATCCAGCACTAGGCCTTAATTATATTAGGACATTAAAAACAAACCTTACAAAAAGCAATACTGGTGTGCATCTTGAAACTTTGAGACAGTGGCACTCAGTGTTTGGAAAATTTACTTTTAAAAGTAATGCATTACAATATTAAGTTACTCCCCCAAAAAAGTAACTAATTGCGCTACTTAGTTACTTTTCATTGAAATTAATGCTTATGTTATTTTTAAAGTACTTTTGTGTTACTTTTTCTTTCTTGCCTGAGGCTTGATCTCTTTCAGGCCTTGCAGGTGTTTTTTTATGACTGAGAAGTTCTGCATTCAGAAATTGCATATTTCCATCGCAAAAATGTCAAGCTCTGGCCTGCTATCTCGGTTTTTGACTGTCTATTCTCACTCAGGCGCACACATATAGTGCTTGATTCGACATGACTATGTTTAGTTTAATTCAGTACATTATTTTTTTTATCAAATTAATTAAACTAAAAAGTAACTAGCATGTTTTTTATAAAAGTAACTCAAATATTAATGTGTACATTTATAAAGTAATGCATTACTTTACTCATTGCTTCAGAAAAGTAATATTATTACGTAATGCATGTTACTTGTAATGCGTTACCCCCAACACTGATGGCACTAATATATGTTAAGATATGTCAGTACGAGGTCATATTGAATTAAGGAAGCTCAAATATGCATTTTAGTCTGAACCTAAGATAAATATTTTATTTTGACATTTGGAAATTGTGCCATAACCTCGTATAAAATAAGTTTAAGACCTTTAAAATAAAAAAAATAAAGTTTTTAAAATTTAAATAAAAACAGAAATTTAGTAAAAGTTAGCATAGGGTGCTCCCAGTGCGTTTGGAGGCAGCTGCTTTGAGTACATAACAGGTGCTGTGTTTTAGATTCAAAAGACTGTGCTTGAATTTTTTGCCTCTAATGCCAACAAATAGGTCAGCTTTGAGTCATCAAAGCAATCGGACCATGAAATTTTCATTTTTCCTATAGCTCTTTTTTCCTTTTTCGTTCACACCGTCTCTCTCTTTGTTTTGAAGGCTTTTCTCCCCAATTATCCCATTACGTTTCAATAGAATCACAGTGTGTGAGGTATTATGGATAATTTTTACAAACATTCACAGCCCTCTTGTGCCATTTACTAACCTAGCAACCAACCTTCAAGATCTCTGGGCATTATTACAGCAGCCAAACTAATAATTCTAACAGGAAAACAATGGATTATCATTTTATTCCCTGTTTAATTGTATCGTGATGTGGTGTTTGATCCGTAATTTTAGGACAGACGGATGCAGGCTAAGCTAATTACTAATAGATGGCTGAATTCCAATTAAATTCGGGATAAGGAGCGCTCAGCTGCTCCGAGCGAGAGTACAAATTGTTTTAACCCGAGAAAGAAAAAGGGTGAATGGCAGCATGAATACAGAAATGGGCTCATGGCCCCTGTTAATGGGAAACACTGGTGTTATATTCATCTTCCGTGGAATGGGACTGAGAAAGGGAATGTCACAATGGCTGCCCTGCCACATCACTATCAGCCGATTACTCTGATGGCTTGTGGTCACTTTGTCTGATCCAAGCCAGATGAAGCTTAATGACCTGTGTCAGAATCTCAGAACTTTTGTCAGATGCTTTTTAAAGTTCTTTTAAGTAAGGGTGGTCGCTTCATCAGGCACTTCAATAGAGCTTTAAAAAGGCCTTCATGTGATTAAGCTTGAATAGAAAAAAGAAACAAATGAGTATATATAGAATAAAACCCTAAAGCAGAGATACTTCAGATGTTGGTGGGTAAATAATTTACTTATTTTCATTTATACTTATTGTGTTTTAGAATAAAAACTTTTTGTGATGTAAAGTATTGAAATGTTAATATCTGTTCCTATGCATAATCCTTAATACATTATTTAAAATCCTTACAATAAGAAATGTCCTGAATTTATATGATATGTCTGTGTGATGTACAGGGAGGAAATCCACAATGACATGTGGAAAAACATGTCTGCCATTGCATGTGCATCGCTGACAAGTATGTGTGTGTTTGTATGTGTGAATAGACTCACATAGTTTGCTGTTTGCTCAGACAGATGGCTGCAATCACAAAGAACCTATGTTAAATGTTTGATATGATGTGTTATGCGCTAGTTAAATTTATAGACACAAGATGTTTCCTTCCAGAATGTTCATTTAGTGGCATAAGACTGATTCAGTGGCATCATAAAATGACATGGAATGACATCTTAGTGACATTCATAACCATTACTAAGACAACCAGAAATGGGAACGCCTACTAGAGCATAAAAAAGAAAAATGGCGACATGCTACTGAAAAGTTGTTGGCGGTGTGAACAGGGTCTAATTTGGAAATATGAACACAAACAATGAATAAATTCAAAAGAAAACTTGTGGGAATCCTTCAATTTAGCTTACTTTTTGATGTATATGTTTATTATATATATATTTATATATAATTCCTTTAATTCTTAAGGTATAACATTCATTTTGATTTTGCGTATTGCATAACATTGTTTTTTTATCAAACCATTATTTTTTTTCTCATACCTCCTTTTCCTATGCCTTTCTTTCGCTTTCTCAATTTGCTGTGAAGGCTTTCGCTTATTCTTTCCAATTATCCTATTTGGTTTTCAATAGAATCACTGAGTACAAATAGATAATTTCTGCAACATTTCACAGACCTCTTTCAGCATTTACCCTATAGCAACCAACCCTAGAAATCTCTGACATTATTATGGCAGTCTTTACCATTACAATGTATATTTAAATTTTATACAAATTGTGTGGAGAAATACAATTTGATTTAAAATTGTGGGGTATCTAGGTTCAGTAATTTCACTTGAAAAAAACTGAATGAAAAAGATTATTAGTCAGTAACTGAAATGCCTTATTTTCACAAATTTTTGACTGTTTTTTTTTTAACCTTTAAGTTCAAATGCAGAAAGCTCCACTTCTTTTATTTGGACAAAAAAAAGAGTTGTAAAATCACTCAAGATGCAATTAGAAAATCCAAATGATAAAATCAGAATTCAAAGGGTAAAAATTAAGAAACTGAGCCACACATTAGGGAGCGCTGTGATCCACATTCGAGTTGTATTCAGATCCAAGAATTCACAAGGGACAAAAGTTCACATCCATTTTCTGTGCACTTAGAGGACTTTGCGGAAAAATCTATGTGGCTTTAATGGATTCTACCAACAAACCAATATTTCTGAATGGCCTGAGGCTGGGATTAAGCAGATTTGAAGTGAAAGTATTTGATGAACATATAATGCATGTCGAGAGCATTTGATCAATATCATTATTTTATTTTTGACGGAGATGGCGTTTAGGGGCTTTTGCATATGAGCTCCTCATCAACTAATATAAACAGTGATATAAAAAACAGTGATATATTAAAGCTTAACTGTTTCACTTTTATAACAATGTGTATTTTGTAAATATAATTATTGTGTCTGTTTATTGACTGTACAATATGCAGCAAAAGTAAAGGAATGAAACAAAAATGTTGTTTTGCAGAGCTGACATTAATTATCCATGTGTAAATATTGGATGAAATTCATGGTTAACGTGACCAATAAAATATTAGTGACTTGTTTACCTAATTATTATCTAATTGAAAAGTTGAGCCATTAAAAATATTACAATTTACGAATTTACAACTATTGCAATTTCGCTCAATATTGTCATACAATTAAATTACAAATTAAATTGTTTGCCAGAAAGTAAGTACAGTACATCTGCTTATGAAGTCAGAAGATTTCTTGTCAAGAATAAAATGTATCAATCCCTTAAGGCTGGATATATCTGCATGTCTTATGTGAATAGATTTAGCACTACTGTAAATTGGCTAGAATATTAAAACATAGGCTTAGCTTACCTTTACACATTTATAAATTATTGATAATCTTGGAAGCCACTTTGTTTTGACAGTGTTTCCAACTATTTTCAATTGAACGTAGCTAACACAAATTTTTGTAAATTTGTTAAATGTTGCTAGATTGCAACACTTGAAACCTGTTTCACGTTTATTTTACCCTCAGAACATGTTGCACATAGGTTCACTCGACGCGTCAAGCACATATTTTGATATGAGGAATCACACACATGACGGCTACATACACCTCGAAAAAGAAGTCACCGGCCACCACTGCACAGAACAAAGTCTGTCTGGGTAAAAAACTGTGTAACTGAGCCATGTCCCAACAGTCCAGCCCAAAACAAATGCAAAGCAAACAATACACAGATAAATGATTGGAAATGCTGTTTTATAGGTGTGCAGCTCATTCTGCATCAGCTCCGCACAGTTTGACGAATGTGCTGCTGCTCAGCCTCTGACTGCAACTGAGAGGGACTATTGTGTGAGGACAGGGATGGTGGTCGGTCCCATGGCAGCAGTACACGCTGCTCGATGAGAAGAGTTAGAACGATGCGTGCTTTCACATTAAAGTCTCCAGAAGTCTATAATAACAACTAATAAGTCACAAGAGGAAAAAAATGTGTCAGTAGAGGGGCATGGATATTCGCTAAATATAGTGACAAAGTTGCTAAGTTGGCAACTCTGTGTTTTGACCTTCACTAGGCTGAAATTGGGTTTTAAGGGCCCACATCTCTCCTTTTAATTCTTTTCTTTGACAAAAGAAGGTCAGTAGAACCAGTATATGATAATTAGCTAAATTGTCTACCCTTGTGAAGGTCATTTAGTCATGCCACAGAAAATTATATCAGTGTGTCCCAACTGTTAAAATCTCTTGTCACATATCCTGCATTCTATAAAAAAAATATTGGATCAGAAAATTCTCTGCAGACAGGTAAGTGAAGTTTTACAGTACTGATTTATCTTATGACGTGTTTGTCATCTAAGTGCCCTTTAAGCTCAGAACAAAGGACCTTAAATTGAACTCATCTTCTCTGTAACTTTCCACCTATAAAGTTCAAACCATATCACATGGTTCTCATTCTTACCCTATTTTCGTTATTTCTAAAGCTGTCAATCTTTTCCTCTGTCCCACAATCTCGCATCGATTGAGTCTCCGAATATGGCAGCCCCCTCTGGGTCTGAGCCCACATCTCCACAGGCTGTGCCTTCACTTCACCAAGAAATCAATTTGCCACTAATGCAGAACTCAACCTACCGGTTTGGGTGACAGATTCAGGGAGAAACCCACTCTTCCAAGACAGGACAAAAGGTACAGTTGCTTAAGCTTGTATGTGATCCAGACAGCTGGTTGCATATCTGATTGAAATCATATCAGGAAGGAGGAGAAAAGACATGGTTGCCAACTTTTCCAGATCCCATTTAGACATTTGAAATATATTCTGACATTTGACAAGCATATCAAATTGTTGCAAAGCAAATGTGCATGAACTGTTCACTTCTCCAGAACTTTACAATGAGTAAAGTGCATGCACTAAAATCCATTGCACACCAACAATAAAAGCTGTCACATCGTGCTTTCGGCTAAGAGTCCGCTTTCTGGTTAGTTTATGAATCCTAAAAATGTAGCACACTGGTGCATAGGTTGTGATTTGGTGCATGGAAAAAAAATATTTCTAAAACTTTTAACTAGCTTTAATTTGAGTGCCAGCACTTTACAGTATGTCCATTAAAAGATTCTCAGCTTTGGATTTTATTCCCCACAGGAGAAAAATGATAAAAGACCATAATCTAGAGAAGGAACTCTTTTGAAAGAATTTCACAAGTCTACCTTAGAGTTCAAAAGCTCTTTCAGCCATTTGTAACAAAACACTTTTATTTACCTTTTTTATTGATTGTTTTAGTCTCTGTGGTTAAAAGAAAGGCTTGCAAACTAATTAACTGTGTAGACATCACTGCAGCATGATATACAGTAAATCGAAATCCCTGTTGTAAGAAACTATTCATTTAGTCTAGGTTGCCGATGCGGGACCATATTCAGTGAGATACAGTATATGTGGAACTTAATTTGATTATATTACATAATTTGTGTCCCTGTTATTGTTTGTAATGTTCTGTTTTCTACATAAATCATCCTACATAAGATTATGAGACTTTAGCATGGATTTCACAGACAGAGTCAAACTGTTGTAAAACCAATGATTAGTAGAAAACATGGTGAGTTCGAGATGAAAAAATACAAATATCATGAAGATACACAGAGCTGCACTTATAGTTCAAGTTGTGACTGATTTCAGTTACCTAATAAACAACTGTTGACGGAATATTGATAAAACTGAAAGACAAGAAAGAGACCTTCACTTCTTCACCTTGTCAGATGAGAAAGCTCAACACCTGGGATGTTCAAATCGTTCAGATTTTGTTTTAGTAGCCGACAGGGTCATCATAGGGATGAAGTGGATTTAAAAGCATCAGATGCAACAAAAGCTAAAAAGGGAGTTTGGACTCTTACTGTGCGTTCACACCGCCACCGGCGAGAGCGTCAATAAAAGCCCTAAAAGCCTGGCTGCCCTGCCAACGACACTATTAAAAAAGTGTAGTGGATGCTCTGGCGCTCGATGCATTCTCTGGAATCATCTCAAGCGGAGTTTCCCGCCTTCTAATTGGTTGCTGCCAATCGTTTCTGCTCTCCGATTGGTTGCACTGTAAAAAAATGTGCATGAAGTTTTTGCAAGTTTTGACTTGTGATAAGTTGACATAACTTGGAATAATAAGTTGAAATTGATTAACCTAATTTGTTAAGTTAAAGTAATATAAAAATGCTGCATTTATTACAGTGTGGATGAGAGAGGCATATTCACACCTGGTGTTTTTGTACATGACATTTCATCAGTAGGCGGAGAGAGGGGGTCTTTTGTGGCTGCTTGAACCATAGGCTGTAAAAAAAAAGATGGACGACGCCTGTGTCCCGATACGACGCTGACATCTTGGGTCTTGAGTCTGCGCAGTAGCGATTTCGGGACCAGTCCTGCGCAGTAGTGAGCAGGAAGTAAAGACGTGAAATCAAGGCCTCACCCTCGCTCTCGCAGAATGCGCATATCACAGCGGTCAATCATGACATGACACCACCGTTTTTATAGCATTAAATAACTAAATAACTAAAAACAAACACTTGAAAAAACTTATTTTAAAAACAAACACTTGAATTTACATCAGCGTGATAAAAACTACAGCAAATGACAAAAACCAGCTTAGGAAAAAAGATAATTGAAGTGTAATTAAATTGTTTAGTTGGACTCAAGTCCCATTGAATAACATGGGGGTTTATGACCTATACCAGGATCACTGGGGGGCGTTCGAAACATTTTGGCTTCACTTTTCAGGGCTTGTGCGGCACGCTTGGCTCGAACACATTCAACCACGAGTGCTACACCACAAGAACAATCCGGTCTAATGTGCTTTCGACTACCTCTGAATGTGATCAAAAGTGTACAAGTTCAAATCTTATCACACCCTATTTACACCTGCATTTAGCATCGTCTCTTCATCATCTTCTAATTTCATTCTGTATCTATGTATAGTTTTCTTGTCTGGATTTGCTGATTTACCCCAAATCAATCACTCTTTTATCCCGCATACCTTATCTATGATGGATAGACTTTGTCCTGCAAATGCTAATAAATATATCACTAGGCCTAATCTTCCAGAAACTCATGCTTCCTCTACTAGATGTTATTCGTCAGCGTGAAAAGGGCAGCAACTATGTACTACCCCATTTAGAACCAAGAGAAATGAACAACATACGCCTTTCAACCAAACAAAGTCATTTACATCTAGCTTATATTCATTATATGTAGCTAGACCTAATGTAAGGCCTTGTGAGCTGGATTATATTACAGCCAGAGGAAAGAGTTTACTTTGCAAGGGTTGTTTTGAAGTACTAGGCAATTTACTGATCTGTCCTGATATTTGCTTTCACATAACACTCCTTGATAAAATTTAATCTCTCTAAATATTAGATCCAAGCACAGTTTTTTGGTCCCCACTGTAAACCATTTGTAAATCTTATTTTTGGTTTGCGGATGTAATTCCATCTAAGCTCATTGTGGGGCCTGCAGTTGGATTTTTTATCAGAGTAAACAAGAATAATAATGGATTGACTGTGGCTGATTAATCGCTGGGGCTTTAGATGTCAGTAGATTAACCTGCTGCTTCCAAACTGATAGGACACGGATGGAAATTCATACAAGGACATCTCATCACAATGACTTCAGGTCATTTCAGGAGCTATGGTACCAGGACTGATGCTTTTTTGGTGATGCACCCAGAATTTGAACAGGAAGAATTTTGGGTTGTTTATTGATATGGGCATTGAATGAACCAAACCGAGAGTAGCAAATATAAAAAAATATTTTTTTTTTAGTTATAGTTATTTGATAAAAATGATTTAGTCCTTAATACATTTATTATTGAAGGTAAATTAGTACAAACCAATACAACAAATATTACAATATTTCTTTTTCAATCTTTTCATTACTGGAATGCCATTATGATGACAAAGATATTTTTCATTATTGTTCTTTTTCAAAACTATGGAAAACTTTGCTTTTATGTCAACAGAAAGAACACAACATGTCCTTTTAAAGGAAGTTGTCCATGTCTGCAAGCAGATGCAATCTTTGTCTCTCCCTACCTCATCTGTCTCATTGTTTCTCTCAGCCTGTTGCCTTACAGCTACCGTATCACCACACCATCATTTGTCTGCTGACAGAGGCCCATAGCAACTGTCGTACTTTTTGTTTGGTGGATAGTTTGCTTTCATTGTTTTTATTATAATACTACATTTTAAATCAGCCAACAATTCATACTGAGCTCGCACATTCTAAATAAAATCACACAGCAAATAATGTCTCTGATATGATTGCTTTATTATGATTATTTGTTTTGTGGGAGGTATGTCTAACTCTCAAAACTAAAAACATGGTTTGAAAATTGACAATGCAGTATTTCTTAGTAAATTAGCTTTTTACAGCCAATAATGGTTTTATATTCCCTAATTAGACTTTAATGGAGGTGTTTAATATAAATAACTGATACAGTAATTGTGAGGTAAAATACAAACACATACTGTAAATAATTATGCTAACATTGCCTTTTTAATAACATTATGTTACGTTAAAAACATAATATTGCATAGCAAAAAAAAACATTAATAATTAATTTGTATGTATAAAATCACCACTATATGAATAAAAGTGCTCAGTGTTATTTCAAAAGACCTCTTAACTATTGTATCTCAAATCATTTTTTTATCATGTTTTATTGTATTATAAGTTTTGGACATACATATGCATGTTATCTATGAAAACTACATAAAATTTAGGTCACAGCTATCCTTTGTGTCCTGCTTTTAAACTTTGTGGCCTCTTCTGAATTCATCACAATTCTGAAACACGTCGTCATCCAAATGATTTCTCCTCCTGTCATGTGATCCTTACTGAATATACACACGTTCGTTACATAACAATGGGAGGTAAGCAAAAACGCTTTCAAGATATATGAATAAAAACCTTGAGTGTTTTTCTGTGGCCAAGTGTAAGTATGACCTGTCACCCCTTAAACTTAAGGTGGAATATGTCACATGACAATCTTAATATTGAACAAAGTATTGATATACAAATGCAATGTCAAGAAAGACATTTTTATAACAGCAATATTGCATATCAGGCCATGACAGATGATACAGAACGCTGTTTAAAGGTAAACTCTATGTGAATGTTGATGATACAGTGGTGTATATATACCTTATATACAATATCATTATAATACCATTGTCCATCTTTAAAAGTATAGTTTGAAGCATTTTTAAATTTTACTTGACTTTGTTTCAACAAAATGACAAACATCATTTACTGTTTTCTGGAGAAGTTCATGTAAGCAGCAGCAAGTATAAAAACTCATCTTCTCTTAATCATTTTAACAGCACTAGGTAAATATCAATAGCTTTTGGATGTTCCCCTTGAATGAAAACGTGAAGGTGTAGAGTAAAGGTGGATAAATTATTCATGCCCTGTTATCTTGAATATGCTGTTGATGTCTTACACGTTGTATACTGAAAAAGTGCACTGAGATCATGCTTATTGTATGATTTTTCTTTGTAAAATATGCAACAATGAACTTTTTATACCCTTTTCTGCATCTTGCTAATTTCAGCCTTGTAAACAGCAGTTTTATTTGAAAAGTTAAAGCCTCAGCCGCGTAACTGCATCGTTCTTTTGTTGTTCTCATTTTGACACCAACATCCTTTCCACTTGTCAAACAACTCAAGGGGCTCAAAGTGCTCAGAAAAAATTTAAATAAATAAATAAATCAAGTCCCTAATGAGAAGAGGGAATCAGGCAGTAGGGGAAGAGAACTATAATGTGTCATTTACAAATGATGAAACAGCAAAGACGGTTGTGTGGGGGTAGAAAGTGTCTTGTTTCGCCCCAGGAATCTGACAGCGTTGCCGAGCGAGAGTCCTGTCGTAACTTTGGCGCAGCGAAAGAACTTCCCTTCAAATCAAGTTTGCATCACACGGCAGTTAACCTTCTGCCTCTTGTTTGTCTTGCACTAATTTGGTCATCACTAGGCACAGCGTGGTGCCATGGTGCTAATTACATCAGTTGGGTTTATGGGAAGAGTGATGGGACGTGTACCTGAAAGACTCCTGAGGCTGGCTGCAGGCTCGCTCTCTCTGTGTGCATCTCTGTGATTGAGGGTGTGTCACATCCGCAATGCCTCTGTCGCAATTCAAAACCAGATGGAATAATTTTGGTTATTGCCAAAATAATCAAATCAAATTGATCAAATATGCAGGATAGATAGATCTGGTAGCTTGATACCCTGGATGTGCCAGGCAGTTTGAAGTTTACGCGGTTAGTGCCACCAAATCAGATCAAATCTGGAGATAAATTCAGATAATGGAAGGGCATCAAATCTTTTTTTTAGGCAATTAGTAGGAAATTAATTAGAAATTCACAAGTGTAATATTGTATAGTTTCTAAGATACTTTACGTTTTGGTTAGATTCTTTCTATTCCGTTTGGTTTATGCAGATCAGTCATTTCAGTTTTGACTGTTTGGAAACATGTTGTTTATAGATTAGAAGTACAAATTAATGCGGTAATCGTGAGATCACATCTGTTCTGGCTAATAGAATATTCACATTTCTGCAACAACATCTTAATGACTTCTCAGCAGAAGTTGTTTATAGTCTCGGTTCGGCAAAGTAATGGCACTGGAAAACATTTTTCAATCATTTTGAAGGAATCACATTTTTATTGTCATTCTCATTCATTTTTTCATAAATGAAACGATTATGAAGATTTTTGATGAGAGTTTTATAAAAAGAATTTCTCATTCTTTTGAAATGAATAGTAATCCCATCACATAGGGGTTGAGTGAAATGTTTTGCCTTAATTGAACTTTTGGAGCATGACCATTCAGTCTATAAGCTTGATGCATTTATTTTGTAGAGCACCGGAGCAATGAAGAATGATGAAAGAGAATTAAGGATGCAGGTTTAAAGACGTAGATCTTTATTAGCTCTACTCCAGTGTTTTTTATGTCTATGCACTTTCTTTCTTGCATCATTTATAGAGTAGACTTTAGCATTTTCTCTTTTTTCAACAATTATTAAGGTGTATATATTGTTTAAAAAAAAAAAAACAATACGATTATTTTAAAATTACCATAATAGAGGGTAGGTAATGACGTAACTTTTCCATGTGACCATGCCGGAGCTCGCCTTGTTTAGCCGCAAAACATTCAACAAAATGGCTGGATTTTATGGCGGCTGCTGCAAAAACACCAGTAAAACTATTATCAGCTTAAATTGAATTTAGTTGGCCTTAACAGTGACCCTAACAACTTGCCAAACAACCAGTAGTCTGTAAACATTGGCATATGGCGAAACATTGCTTTTCCTGACATTTATGTTTGTCTTGCCTAACACTATTAAACCATCCCATCTTTGCAGAACACAAGGCTCATCATAATGGATGTTTTTTAATGAAGGCTCACTGACAAAAATTTGCAGTATTCATTGGTGTATTTTTTTTAGGATTTTTTATTCCAAAATGCTACATACCTGACTGGCTCCTGCTACTGATTTACTTGAGTGTTTTTTGCAGTCTGAAAAAAGACCGCTCCAAATTTTTGTTGAATCTGCACAGTCGATCACACAACTACTTTTCCCATTTTAGACGCGTTTTTCACGCTATGCTAATGCTGTTGCTCCGATTTTTGCCACTCAGTGGGCGTAACTACAGTCACTTTCGCCGAAGGTGATGTCACGTGCATACCCTCTATATTTAAAGATGAAGAAAATTGTAATGTTTTATTACAGTGTTCTCAGACTTTATACTGCCACCTAGATGTGTGGATGCATGCAATGTGTTTATTGCTGTACATTCTGCCACTCCAAACTGAAGATAATTGTTTACACAATTACACTTTAAAATTGCTGGGTTCTTTTTAACCAAGTGTTGTGTCAAAATGGGATGAACCCAACCTGTTCGGTTGCAATTTATATTATACTGAGTTGTTTTAACACAAAATGTTGGGTTATTTTAACTATTTGTTGGGTCAAATATAAACACTTTCTGGGCTACTTTAACCTACAGGGTTCCCACGTGTCCTTGAAATCGATTTCTTGAAAATTTGTGAATCTGGGGGAAAAAATTCAAGGCCCTGGGAAGTTTTTTAAAATATACATACATATATACAGGTCATTGAAAGTGCTTGAATCTATTTTATGCAAGAAGTTGTTTGGAAATAAATCCATATTATTCCCTGTGTAGTGTAGGATGATATCATAAAAATTCTAGACATTTTAAGCACTCGTGCTAAACTTTTCGCTTTAAATGCTTATATCTTCTCTATGTGAATGTTAATTCATACCAAAGTGCTTTTTTGCATAGTTGTGTTTGACACATAAAAACGTCTCGGGTTACGTATGTAACTGTTGTTCCCTGAGAAGGGAATGAGATGCTGCATCTCCCATGCCATACTTCCTGCGTCCCTGTAACGCTGTCTTTGGCAATATTTCAGATAGCGATATACTTCCTGGCTCCTGCGTCACCCTATCTTTGTCGTTAAGCCTCACGATTGGTTGAATTTGATATACACATTCAGACACACTTACCCCTGGAGTCGTACCCAAAGTGTCACCGCAGTGACGCAGCGCAAGTTCCCTTGAAAGGGAACTGTAACAATGTATCTTAAAAGGTAACATGATGTAACCTTCCTCTCACTTGAAATGTGTCCCCACATTTAATCCTTGAATTTGAGGGTACTGGACCTGGAAAGTCCTTGAAACATCCTTAAATTTGAAGTTAGATAAGGTGTGGGAACCCTGAACCTAACAGCTGGGTTTGTTCCTTTTCTGACCCAATGTTGGGTTTAAAAAACCCAGTCCAGTGTAGCATTTTTATCATTTAAGTGTTTACATTGCACATCAATTAAATGGCCATTCTTGGTTTCAGTCCTAATGAAAGGCTGACTTCTGCAACCCATGAATGTGCCACCAGTTTTCTCGCCGTTTGCATCTTGAGTTTGTGGACGATGTAATATTTGAAGTGGTTATAGCTGTTGTTTGTTTGCACTCTCTTCTTGAGGTTCTGCTGTTTATCCTCACATTTCCCCATGCAGGTGTTATTGCTCCAGCAGGAACTGCTTGTGTGATGTTTTATTTTACTCTTTGGACTGGTGGATCTCACACATGCTGATCCAAACCATCATGCACAGACTATACTGTTGACTCAGGCCCTAATATTAGGACTGTATTGTATTTCTTATTATCTTGCCTGTTGTGCTTGTTTTGTTCATATGTACTTTATTTTAATGGTTGTAAAATGCCTCGAGCACTGAAATATCACTATAACCGTTATTTGTATTATGATTAGTAGTGTGTATTATAAACAGCAGTAGTAAATCAGTGAAATTGCAGACATGGCTGTTGGCAGGTCATGTGATCTCCACATGGACCCACTCTATGCAAAATAAAACTGCTTTTAATAGGCCACTCATCCTACTAGAGTCTGAAATGATGTAGGCCTATGTTATTTTAATTACGTATTTTTGACAGAAGTGCTTCTACTTTATTTCTAAAGCTTTTTGATGCAACATTTTGCAGATTGGGAAACCGGGGTGGCAATTTATGATTATGGATTTGCTAAGCGTCTTGCAGTCTTTCATCAGAATTTTCTTTGAACTGTGAAATGGGGATATTGATGCCAGTTCTTATATGGTTTCTGTAAACGTGCAGACACAGTGTTAGTACTTTTGACATTGCAGCTATTCCAGTGCTCTATTCAAGTTAATTGACGAAGTGATGCTAAAGATCAGCTGTCGTCCAATGATATGAATATGAATTGTATGGTATCATAAGCTGTCATGGCATCAGAAGGATGGCATATGTAAGATCATTTCTCTCTATTCTCTTCTGAAAGGTTCTCTATTTTTCATCGCACTCACCTCTCCATTAATCAGAGAAATCTTGGTAAGATTTTGATGTTCTTATTTCTATATTGGATTATACTGCACAGAAGCCATTTATTCCTTAATGTAAAGATTGCTGCTGTCACAATAGATCTGGTGAAAATTTTCAAACCAATAGATTACATTTTCTCTCATAAGAATGGTCGGCCAATTATATATGGTGAACACTTATAAGGTTCATCCGTCACCAACAGGATTGTTTGTAATGTATAATCTGCGCTAATTCTCATGTAGGAGATGAGCCGTGTAGAGAGAAGTCCATAAAATATCCTCATTATTGTTGTAGTAGTCATTAAATGCTGCAGGAAGACGGATTGCAATGACACTCACCCTCCGGCTCCTTAGATGAGAAATTGTTTTATCTCCATCACGCCTTCAACATCATCCATAAGAACTGCAGTCTGGAGGTGTTTGCGAAACCCACTTAGCAAGTGCCGTATTCTCCCCGGGTACTATAGGTTTAAGACGTAATCATATGGAGAATAAAAGCAGATGAGTAATTTAATTTTGTTTCTTTTCTTCTTGTGAAAAATGAAGTGAAATAAAAGAAAGAGTTTATATGAATTGTGACAGGATGCAGTGCAGCCCACATTTACAGAATCACAATTAGTTTCCTTGCTTCATCTTCAAGAGTAATGAAACAAATACGACCAACGCTTGGTCAAAAAGAGGCACTGACTCCTTTTATTCCGACTCCGTTCTCTGATTGTGATATACCTGAAGCAAGCTAGGCTTATGCCCAAACAATCTCTTAGATTTTGAGTCATGTGTCCTTACATGAGCGATTGATGTGGGCAAACAGTGGGGGATATAGTGAATTCCGCAAAGCCGAACACCCGTGTCCCCGATGTTTGTCACATCTCCAAAGTCCTATACCCTCTGAATCGGAAAGCTTTAGTCTTATCTATAAGGATAGGCTTAGCACAACGATTGGATAGAGTGGAACAAAGGGAACATTTGACAGAAAGAAATGCAACACAAAGGACACCGAGTATCCCAAATCCCAGATAAAATATTTCTTCATCTTGGCTTTAAGATACACAGCTGCTTTAGGTTACAAGTCATCAAAAAAAAAAACATATGTGCCCATTGGCTTATCTCAAATGCTGATGAAGGCTGCAGTGTAATCGTGCATTTACATGGCAAATATATCTGATTAAACTGGGAATTGTGGGGTTGGTGAGAAGGTCAGCACATCTAAACAGATGTTTGCAAAGATTCCTCAAAAGCATTTGGTGTTTGATGTGGCTTTCAAGCATCTCTTTGCGGCAATACTATTTCTATACAGAATCCAGTGGTTCATGATTGTACAAAGGCATCTGAATATAAATTTATGTTTTTCATCAATACAGTTGATCTATGTTATTCTAGAGCAGTAATTCTCAAAGTGTGGTCCGCCAAACCCCCCCCCAGTGGTCCGCCAAAAGATGACTTAAAGTAGGCAAGTGTACAATCATCACTTATTTAAGTAGATTTTTAATGCACTTGCAAAACTGTGATATCAGTTCTTGCCATTCTGTTTTAATAACGTAAAAATGGATCGGTGGCTAAACCAAAGAGGAGTCAAAAGAAGGATCAAACGTCAACTGAAAGCAGCTAAAATTCACAGATCTATTAGTTTTGTAATGTACTAGTTTTCGTTTCATGTGTAAAATCCCTGTAATTTCAGTGATTTTGGACATTAAGGGGGACATTTTTTTTCAGCATTTTATTTTTACCATAGTTACAACCATAGACTTCATATACCCACCACCTCAGTTTTAAACTAAGGGCTCTTTGGAATGACATTAAGTGGGACCTAGGCTGTTATAGTATGTTTAATTGCAGTTTTTTTTTCATATGTGCAGTTTGTTGTTCATATTAAGCTGTAACTCTTTTCACATTTACTTGTTCAAATGAAATAAATTTTCATAAATATATTCATATAGACCGTTTCAGCAGTAACAACTCAAACAAACGGCTGTCGTGGAACACGCGTAACTTCCGGTAAACTCTGCTAAGAATCAATAACAACAAGTCCTTTTAGAGTAGTTTATTTATATAACAAGCAGAATAAACAAGTTCTGGAAGTAAAGTTCCGACCAGACGCGTAACCGTGACAACACACGTTATAGACATTATGCGTCTGGACAGAACTGAACTTCCAGTCTCTGTTTGTTTAATGGTCTGGCTAGTGGCTAAACTGAAATCTGGAACAAATACCTCATTGAAAGTAACAGATGTTTTAGTTTCTGAAAGATGATCTGTAGTTAAAGGAACAGTATGTAGGTTTGTGACCAAATCTGGAATTGCAATCACAAAACCTGTGGCTAAAACTGGTACTGCAATCACACAACTGGTGGCCAATACACAAAACAACAACATAAACATCAGTTGAGGGCTGCAACTCCACTTTTTAAATGAAAACATCCTGGCCAGACCACTGTTGTCAGTGAGTTGCGGTTCAAACGTGCTGAAAATCTGAAATTTACGTTTTAAACGGAAGTAAAGATAACAACCATGCATTAGGAAAATTAATAATTGCTTTATTTAGAATATAGTATATTTTCTATAGACGTGTAAAACCATATTTTGGCGGATTGTTTTTTACTTTCATTGTTTTTACTAGTTTGCCTGCCCATTTAGTCTTAATAATTAATGGAACCTAAACGAACTTGGCTTGCTGTTCTCGAAGGCAGCTCGAATCTTGGTCGAGCTCGAGACCCAATTCCAAGTAACAGAAGAGAAGAAAAATGCAGTGAAGGAGGAGAGATGCCAGAAGAATTGCGGCTGGGCGCAGAGGCACGGAGACTCACGTTTACCATGATTAATGATGATTGACAAGTTTAGGTTCCTTTCAAACCTACGTTAAAAGTGTAGCCGTTAAAATATTATTAGCCTAATAGTTTATTTTGATCATGGTGCTACGATCGATGGATAATTCTGAAGTTGTTTTAAAGAATAATAAAATAATTACTTTTCAGTCATTTGCGCTGTCACACATTTGAACGTCTCCGCATATGTACATCATTGCGACGTACATTTGCAAATGATTCATAAAGTCATACCTCCGCAATTCTTTGATCGATTGTGTTTTAGAAGTACTGTATGCTCAAACTCTAATGACAGCAATGTGATCACTGATGCGCTGGTAGAGAGAGAGAGGCGGAGAAAAAGATAGAGAGCGCGGCTCTGTTCAAAAGTGGAAATGATAGATGTTATTTGAAGTCGGCTCTTACAGTACAAAATACCTGATTAAGCTATTACGTGGCTATTATACACATTTTTTTCGGGACGTTCTTGCGACCCGGTGGCAACTTGTCCACGACCCAGTACTGGGTCGCAACCCGGTGGTTGGGGACCTCTGCTCTAAAGGACTTAACTGGCTAAAAACCCCCTTAAAGTTCGATGTATACCCTTCATTAATCCATGTACTTAGAGGACTTTGCATGAAAAATGTGGCATTTAATGGATTCTGCCAACAAACTGATATTTCTGAATGACCTAAAGTCAGGATTAAGTAGGGTTACACTTTATTTTGATAGTCCACTTTAGACATTCTACTAACTATAAATAACTTTGCAACTACATGTCAACTAACTTTCAATAATTTGCAACTATACGTCAACTAACTGTCATTAGAGTATTAGTAGACTGTAAGGGTTGGGGTTAGGGAAGAGGTTTGGGTTAGTGGAATAAGTTGACAGGCACATGCAAAGATACTTCTAGACAGTTGAATGTCTGTTGAGATATCATCGCAATCAAGTGTTAGTAGATATTAAGCAGACAGTTTACTAATTATCTAAAGTTTGGTAGTTGATAAGTAGTTGATAAGTAGTTGCAAAGTTTCTTATAATCAGTAAAATGTCTAAAGTGGACTATCGAAATAAAGTGTTACCTTAAGTAGATTTGAAGGCAACGTGTTTGATGAATGTATAATACGTGCTTAGAGCATCCGGTTAATGTCATTTTCTTATTTTTGGACGAAGGTGGCATTTTGCGGCTTTGCATCTAAGCTCTTCATAGACAGACAGACAGACAGACAGACAGATTTTGTATTTAGCAATGTTCTCTGAGTTAATTTCATTGTTTAGCAGTTTAATCAACTTTATTCAAATCAATGTGATTAATCTCTCTCTCTCTCTCTCTCTCTCTCTCTCTCTCTCTCTCTCTCTCTCTCTCTCTCTCTCTCTCTCTCTCTCTCTCTCTCTCTCTCTCTCTCTATGCTTTTACAAACTTTTAAATCATGGCTCTTAAAAGTAACAACACATATTTTTTGTTTGAAATCTTAATGAGTGTATATGTCACCACCAGGGGCTGGCTATTTTAGACTAAAGCCACGCCCCTTTGCAACTCCCACCTCGAGGAGGTCCCCAAAGCCAACCCAATGACCAGACAAACACGGGAACAGGTAAGTAAAATTTAAAACAAGCTTTATTTAGTTTAAATATCTAAAAGAACTGGGGAATTGGGGAAAGGGGAAATTAAAACTAATAGGTTTCTTCTCCTCCCTCCAGGGAGACTGCAGCCACGGGCAGACAGGGCAAGGGCAACAGGGGTGCCAACCACCATAAGCCGGGGGAGAAAGGGAAACGTCAGGCTCCGGCCTGGACCCTGCTAACCGTGGCGCCCTCCTTCTTCCTTCCTGGAGGCAGAATAATTTCAGTGTGACTGGTAAGGAGATTTGTCCACTGTCTGTGTACCTTTCCTCAGGTCGGCAGGGGGTCCTCGCCCCGCGTGCCTTTACGTTCCCTGTCGTACGTCCACCCTCTTTCTCCTTGTGCCCCACGGGTGGTCACTGCGACACAAAAGCACTGTTAGCTTGGACTTTGAGTGTTTCTCACCGGCTCTGCTGCTTACAGCTCTCTGGGTAGGTATCACATTACACAGTCCGTTCTCCAATTGTTCACTCTCGTTTTCCTTTCTCTCCACAGGCGGCCACTAGGACACAAAGGCACTGTTACTTGGACTTCGAGTATCTCTCACCGGCTCTGCTGTTTACAGCTCTCTGGGTAGGTATCACGTTCACAGTCTGCTCTCCAATTGTTCACTCTCGTTTTCCTTTCTCTCCACAGGCGGCCACTAAGACACAAAGACACTGTTACTTGGACTTCGAGTATTTCTCACCGGCTCTGCTGTTTACAGCTTTCTGGGTAGGTATCACGTTCACAGTCTGCTCTCCAATTGTTCACTCTCGTTGTCTTTTCTCTCCACAGGCGGCCACTAAGACACAAAGACACTGTTACTTGGACTTCGAGTATTTCTCACCGGCTCTGCTGTTTACAGCTTTCTGGGTAGGTATCACGTTCACAGTCTGCTCTCCAATTGTTCACTCTCGTTGTCTTTTCTCTCCACAGGCGGCCACTAAGACACAAAGACACTGTTACTTGGACTTCGAGTATTTCTCACCGGCTCTGCTGTTTACAGCTTTCTGGGTAGGTATCACGTTCACAGTCTGCTCTCCAATTGTTCACTCTCGTTGTCCTTTCTCTCCACAGGCGGCCACTAAGACACAAAGACACTGTTACTTGGACTTCGAGTATTTCTCACCGGCTCTGCTGTTTACAGCTTTCTGGGTAGGTATCACGTTCACAGTCTGCTCTCCAATTGTTCACTCTCGTTGTCCTTTCTCTCCACAGGCGGCCACTAAGACACAAAGACACTGTTACTTGGACTTTGAGTATTTCTCACCGGCCCTGCTGTTTACAGCTTTCTGGGTAGGTATCACGTTCACGGTCTGTTCTTCAATTATTCACTCTCGTTCTTCTCTCTCTCCACAGGTGGCCGCTAGGACACAAAGACACTGTTACTGAGACTTCGAGTATTTCTCACCGGCTCTGCTGTTTACAGCTTTCTGGGTAGGTATGGTTTCCTCCGTAGGTCAGCAGAGGGGCGAAGGTCACACACCACCTCACCGGGTCGAGCGCTGCCCTATCTCCACTGCCCGTAGGCCGATCGAATCCTGGACAGGGGCGCCCCTTTGTAGAGACCGCGGGGGCGGCGGACCCTTTCGCCTCTAACTCTGCGACAAAACAGACACAGGTAAGTTTACACCACGAATATTTCCAATGTTTTACTCACAGTCACTGACAGCTCTTGGTCTGCGTCCCTTCGTACTCCGAAACAGCACACTACGTATGGTAGCAGTAATTTCTGAGGTCGTTAGCCTCTCCGCCTTCTGCCCAGTAGAAGAAATGGATGATGCGGGGCTTCGTCTAACAAGCCACACAGCAACCCACAGCAAATACACAGCACCACTCCAACGTGAAAAGCTTATTAATTGCAAAGTCTCACTCACCACACTATAAGTACAACACAACAAGGGAAGCGCCCGGTGTCTTCCACTGCGCTTGGGCTGAGATAGGAGCGATGGAAAATACGACCAAAGTAAGGTCTCGTTGCTGTGGCTGTTTGGATTTACACTTCTAACGGCTCGCCCACCACACTATTGTAGGGGTAGGGCCGCCCTCCTTCTCCTGGAGGGTTCCAACGGTTACACAGGCTAATTTTTGCAAGTTACTCCACACCAAAAGGGTATACTCACAGCGAACAGCCTTTGTTTACGTTGTACAATCAGGTCAATTTCTTCCTGTTTTACTCCTTCAAAAGTACTGGTTAGGCCAAGGTTCCCTTTTTACCCATAGGATTTTCCCTTTACTCCAAACAGGTCCACCGTCAACTACAACGAGAGAGGGAGAGAGAGAGAAATACAGACAGCCACCACGTCTAACAATGAGCACAGCTCCGTTCCTCAGCACACACTACAACCGTTTAACTGTGATCTAACTGTGCTTTTTATATTCCCCCATGTACTCTAGTTGTCCAATTACCCGGCGATCTCTTTAACTATGCACAGCTGTAAACAATCGGCTGATTACAGCCCTCGCGAAGCGGCCGGATGTCCGGTGTTTCTGTTCTCCGGTCTGGACGGAAACATCCGGGCGGAACCAAACTTCCTCAACTTTTTGGTTCCGCCCTGAAAGATCGTCACCCCGTGACATCCTCCCCCGCCAATGCATTCTAGTCCCTGGAATGCCTTCGAATAGTCCACTCACCGTAACGGGAAGGGGGTCGGCCTCGATTTTCCCGTTGGGAGCGCCTCACAGGGGAGTCAGGTTCGGCGGGCTCGGGTACAACCTCGGGTTGTCTTTGGGCGGCCGGGGGTTCGGCTGGCTCTGGTACTGGCTCTGGTTGTCTCTGGGCGGCCGGGGGTCCAACTGGCTCAGGTGCTAGCTCTGGCTCTCCTGGGGCAGCCGGGGGTGGTGCCACCACGGGTAGGCCTGGTACCACAGCCCATCCTTCCATCCAGGGGGCCGTCGGTGCCGGTTCCGCAACTACCTCTTTCGCGACCTCGGGATAATTTGGGCAAGGGCGAATCATGTTTCGGTGTACCACACGTTCAGGGCCGGCCTTTCCTTCCGGCCGGATGGTATACACCGGCTGTCCCGGTCTCTGTTGCCTGCAGACTACGTACGGGGTGGTCTCCCAACGGTCACTCAGCTTTCCTTTGCCTTGCCGCCGATTGTCTCGTACTAAGACTCTCTCTCCTGGTAACAAGGGGGCGTCCCGGGCCGTCCGGTCGTACAACCGCTTGTTCTTTTCCCCTGTGGCCCGTATCTTCTGGGATACCTGTTTGTAAGCAAAGTGCAGCCGTTGGTGGTGGCGCCCCACCCATTCCGTCACGCTCCCTTCCTCCTGGCCAGCAGCCACTCCCAAGACCAAGTCCGTGGGCATCCGCACATGTCTGCCGAACATCAGATAAGTGGGGGCATACCCCGTCGTACTATGAACGCTGTTATTATAAGCTTGTAAAAGGTTCGGTAGAGCACTCACCCAATCGCTCTGCTTCCGTTGGTCTAGGGTCCCTAGGAGCCCCAACAAGGTCTGATTAAACCTCTCACAACAGCCGTTTCCTTGAGGGTGATACGACGTCGTATGGGTCTTCGTGCACCCATACAGCTGGCATAATTCTCGGATCACCTTTGATTCGAAATTGGCCCCTTGATCTGAGTGCAGGAACTCTGGACATCCGAACGTTTGGAAGACGTGCCGCCATAGAGCCGTTGCGGTGGTGTTTGCCGTCTGATCAAGGGTGGGAACTGCCCATGCGTATTTTGTAAACAAGTCGGTGATTACTAAGATGTTCGGATAGCGGTCCTGTGGCCGGCCCAGTGTCAGGAAATCCATCGCCATGATGTGGAGGGGGGCTTTGGCCTGTATGGGCACCATCGGCGCTCGAGCCTCTCGTCGAGATTTGAACAACATACACCTGGGGCAAGCTTGGACCAAGCTGCGTACTGATGCTTCCAGCCCCGGCCAGTAGAAAAACCTGCGCAGCAGCGATACTGTCCGTTCCTGTCCCTGGTGCCCCAGCTGATCATGGTAGGCGGACACCAAGGCTGCTGCTTGATCGGCGGGCACCACGATCTGGCGCACCTCTTCGTCCAGCTTCGGGTCACTAACCTTTCGGCAAAGTACTCCTTCCTGTAATTCCAGCTTGTCCCACTGTCCCAGCAGTCTTTTTCCCGTCTCTGTCTGGGTCAGCCTCTCAGACGACGTTGGCCGTCGGCCCTGCTCCACCCACATCTTCACCTGACACACATCCTGATCCTGGGCCTGCCTCGCTTTCCACCGACAGGGGTCCCAGCCCCAATTCCCCGGTACCGCCTCCTGCTGGCCTCCTGGTGCCTCCACGGCCCCTATCAGATAGCCTTCCCTCTGGCTTTCTTCTTCCTGGCCCCCCCGGCAACCGGGGTTGTCTACCTCTGGTAATCGGGACAAGACATCCGCGTTCGTGTGCTCTCGCCCAGGCCGATACTGCAGTTGATAATCGAAATTGGCAAGTTGTGCCACCCAGCGCTGCTCCACAGCTCCCAACTTCGCTGTCTGTAAATGCACCAAAGGATTATTATCCGTAATCACCGTTACCTTAGCACCCCAGAGGTAGTCCTTAAACTTCTCGCTCAGGGCCCACTTCAGGGCCAGCAGTTCCAGTTTGAATGAGCTGTAGTTTGCATCGTTCCTCTCAGCTGGGTGGAGGCTTCGGCTTGCGTAGGCGATCACCCGTTCTGTTCCCGCTTGTCGTTGGGCCAAGACCGCTCCCAACCCCAGGTTGCTAGCGTCTGTATACAAGAGAAATGGTTGAGTAAAGTCTGCATAGGCCAAGATAGGAGCCTGTAACAATTCCTGTTTCAATCTCTGAAATGCCCCCTCACAGGACTCATCCCAGTCAATAGGGGGTGACCCCCGTCCCCGGTTCCGCCCTGTACCGACCAGCAGATGGTTAAGTGGTTTCGCAATCTTTGAAAAATCTTTTATGAACCGTCTGTAGTATCCCACAAACCCTAGAAATGACCGTACTTGCCTCACGGTCTTGGGTGCACTCCAATCTCTTACCGCAGAGACCTTTCCAGGATCTACGGCCACCCCAGCAGCGCTGACCACGTGACCCAGGAACTGGACTTCTCGCCTCAACAGATGGCATTTATCGGGTTGCAACTTCAGCCCATATTTCTCCATCGCCTGGAAAACCTCTTCGAGGTGTCGGAGGTGGGAATCGAAATCTGGGGAGTACACAATTACATCATCTAGATATACCAAGACTGACTCCATTAACTGACCTCCAAGACAGCGCTGCATCAGGCGTTGGAACGTGGCTGGGGCGTTACAGAGCCCGAAGGGCATCCGTTCCCACTCGAATAATCCAAACGGGGTCGTGAAGGCGGTCTTCTCCCTATCGGCCTCGGCCACTGGCACCTGCCAATACCCACTGGCCAGATCCAGAGTGGAGTACCATGCAGACCGCGTGAGACCGGCAAGGGAGTCTTCGATCCGGGGTAGGGGGAAAGCATCTTTTTTTGTCACCAGGTTAAGCTTACGATAGTCCACACAAAACCTCCAAGCTCCCGACTTTTTCTGCACAAGCACGATGGGGGCTGCCCATGGGCTACTGCTTTCCCGGACGATGCCCCGCCCCAGCATACCTTGCAATAGCGAGCGTACCTCTGTATACAAGGTGGGTGGGATCGGCCGGTACCTCTCCCTACTCGGTCCTGCATCTCCAGTCGGAATATGATGTTCCACCACCGTAGTGCATCCGTAATCTTCCTCGTGTCTTGCAAACACATGTTGCCATTTCTGAAGGAGGGCTTGGAGTCTTTGTGTCTGCGCCTGTTCCAACTTTTCCCCTTGCAGGGACTCACCTGCCAGGTGCCTCGGCACGTCCCTCTCCCCGTTGTTCGAAGGGGCTTCCATCTGTGTCAGGGCCACCTCGATGACAGTGGGGCACACCTGACGGAAACTAACATCTCTCTCCTCCCTCACCTGATGGGGTGCAACCCCCGTTAGTCGGGCCAGCCGCTGGTGTCGGTGTAAGTGTACTGGGTAGGGGTGGTCATTTCGAACCTTTACAGGGACCCTCCCCCGGTGGACCGCCGCTAGGCCTCGTGCTACTTCCACTTGGGGGCAATCGGCGTGGGGTTCAACCAATACCCACTCTTCGGGGCCAACTCCTCGGGGGGCCACTCTCACCCACACCATGGCCTCACTCCTAGGGGGGATAGATAAAGCATAGCGACACATCACTCTCCCTACCTCTTCCCGGCCTCTGCGGACCTGGGTCATCTGGACCCGACGACAGTCGGCGACTACTCGCTCCCATAGGGGCCTCTCGACAGGGGAAATCCTAGGCCCGGGCTTAGCCCGAAATAACTCCTTCCAACACTCGGAGAGAACGTTCATACCTAATAGGGCTCTATGGACACCCAAACACCTGTCTTCCACGATGATCACCCCCTTCTGGGGGACTAACACCCCGTGAACTTCTAAGTCCGTCAGCCGGTAGCCAATGTAGGGGATCTCTAGGCCGTTGGCGCCCCGCAACGTCAGCCAGGGGGCCTCTCCTCCTTGTACTCTCTGCTTCCCGAATACTTCCTGCGAGAGACTTTCTGCAAACAATGTCACTTGAGAGCCCGTATCTACTAGGCACTGTACTGTCTTGCCACATACCCTTACCTCCGCCATTGGGCTATGCCCGACCATCTGGTCTCTAGAATTATCACGTCTTCCCGGGTCTTCTCGAGGGGTCCCGGCCACACGACCCACTGTGGCCGGTCGTCCTAAAAACCCCCTTCCGATGCCCTGCGAGGCCCACACTGGCGGCTATAATGCCCTGGTTCTCCACAACGATTGCAGATTGGCCGCCCTTGGTCATCCCACTCGAAGCGGGGCCGGTTAAAACGGTTCGGGCGTCCCGGTGGCTCTCGGCCCCTCTCAGAGTAGACTCGCTCTCGGGGTGCCGGCCTCGGTTCCTCTCGCGCCCTACCTTGGCGAAGTTCTCCCAGGAGAGTCTTAGAGAGTTCCGACATCTGCTCTCGGACGTCTTTCAGCAACTCTACTCTCAGGGCTTGCTTCCAATCTGCGTGTTCAGGCGGTGCTGCTGTGTTTCCACTTACGACTGCACATATAGGGGTTTCACTTACTTCGACCTCATCACCCTCCAAGGCCAGCGCCTCCTTCTTTAGGTCTTCAAAGGTGAGCCCGGAGTCCCTCCGAAACTGGACCCTCAGACTTTGCCTCACGGGGCCCTCTTTCATCCCCAGGAGGAACTGGTCGCGTAACAAGGTCTCTCCGTCTCCTAGCCCATGGTCTCGTCGGGCCTGCAGGCGAGTGAACTGCTCTCGCAGCCTGAGGGCAAAAGCTCTAATAGGTTGTCGGGGGCCTTGCTTACAATTAAAAAATTGTGAACGGAGGACAGCTACGGGGGTATGGTCACCATATTGCTCGGTAAGGAACTGGAACACAGTCTGGGCAGTGGCTCTGATTGCTTCGGGGGCGGCTTGTACCTCTCGCCGTGCTTCTCCCTCTAGGGAGTTCAACACAAACTGGAGCCGCTGGGCGGCGCTAAGGCCCTGTAAGTCGGCCAAGTACTCTAATTGGGCCTTCCATTCGGTCAGTCGTACCTCCGACTCTGCTCCTCCATATTTCTGGATCCATGGGCTTCCCATGATAATAGACGTGGCACGGGGTGGGGCTGCAGGCCCCGCGTTGTCAGTCATTGGGTGACCTTGGTTACTCAACTCGAGGTGGGGCCCTGCCGACTACGCCAAAATCTGTCACCACCAGGGGCTGGCTATTTTAGACTAAAGCCACGCCCCTTTGCAACTCCCACCTCGAGGAGGTCCCCAAAGCCAACCCAATGACCAGACAAACACGGGAACAGGTAAGTAAAATTTAAAACAAGCTTTATTTAGTTTAAATATCTAAAAGAACTGGGGAATTGGGGAAAGGGGAAATTAAAACTAATAGGTTTCTTCTCCTCCCTCCAGGGAGACTGCAGCCACGGGCAGACAGGGCAAGGGCAACAGGGGTGCCAACCACCATAAGCCGGGGGAGAAAGGGAAACGTCAGGCTCCGGCCTGGACCCTGCTAACCGTGGCGCCCTCCTTCTTCCTTCCTGGAGGCAGAATAATTTCAGTGTGACTGGTAAGGAGATTTGTCCACTGTCTGTGTACCTTTCCTCAGGTCGGCAGGGGGTCCTCGCCCCGCGTGCCTTTACGTTCCCTGTCGTACGTCCACCCTCTTTCTCCTTGTGCCCCACAGGTGGTCACTGCGACACAAAAGCACTGTTAGCTTGGACTTTGAGTGTTTCTCACCGGCTCTGCTGCTTACAGCTCTCTGGGTAGGTATCACATTACACAGTCCGTTCTCCAATTGTTCACTCTCGTTTTCCTTTCTCTCCACAGGCGGCCACTAGGACACAAAGGCACTGTTACTTGGACTTCGAGTATCTCTCACCGGCTCTGCTGTTTACAGCTCTCTGGGTAGGTATCACGTTCACAGTCTGCTCTCCAATTGTTCACTCTCGTTTTCCTTTCTCTCCACAGGCGGCCACTAAGACACAAAGACACTGTTACTTGGACTTTGAGTATTTCTCACCGGCTCTGCTGTTTACAGCTTTCTGGGTAGGTATCACGTTCACAGTCTGCTCTCCAATTGTTCACTCTCGTTGTCTTTTCTCTCCACAGGCGGCCACTAAGACACAAAGACACTGTTACTTGGACTTCGAGTATTTCTCACCGGCTCTGCTGTTTACAGCTTTCTGGGTAGGTATCACGTTCACAGTCTGCTCTCCAATTGTTCACTCTCGTTGTCTTTTCTCTCCACAGGCGGCCACTAAGACACAAAGACACTGTTACTTGGACTTCGAGTATTTCTCACCGGCTCTGCTGTTTACAGCTTTCTGGGTAGGTATCACGTTCACAGTCTGCTCTCCAATTGTTCACTCTCGTTGTCCTTTCTCTCCACAGGCGGCCACTAAGACACAAAGACACTGTTACTTGGACTTCGAGTATTTCTCACCGGCTCTGCTGTTTACAGCTTTCTGGGTAGGTATCACGTTCACAGTCTGCTCTCCAATTGTTCACTCTCGTTGTCCTTTCTCTCCACAGGCGGCCACTAAGACACAAAGACACTGTTACTTGGACTTTGAGTATTTCTCACCGGCCCTGCTGTTTACAGCTTTCTGGGTAGGTATCACGTTCACGGTCTGTTCTTCAATTATTCACTCTCGTTCTTCTCTCTCTCCACAGGTGGCCGCTAGGACACAAAGACACTGTTACTGAGACTTCGAGTATTTCTCACCGGCTCTGCTGTTTACAGCTTTCTGGGTAGGTATGGTTTCCTCCGTAGGTCAGCAGAGGGGCGAAGGTCACACACCACCTCACCGGGTCGAGCGCTGCCCTATCTCCACTGCCCGTAGGCCGATCGAATCCTGGACAGGGGCGCCCCTTTGTAGAGACCGCGGGGGCGGCGGACCCTTTCGCCTCTAACTCTGCGACAAAACAGACACAGGTAAGTTTACACCACGAATATTTCCAATGTTTTACTCACAGTCACTGACAGCTCTTGGTCTGCGTCCCTTCGTACTCCGAAACAGCACACTACGTATGGTAGCAGTAATTTCTGAGGTCGTTAGCCTCTCCGCCTTCTGCCCAGTAGAAGAAATGGATGATGCGGGGCTTCGTCTAACAAGCCACACAGCAACCCACAGCAAATACACAGCACCACTCCAACGTGAAAAGCTTATTAATTGCAAAGTCTCACTCACCACACTATAAGTACAACACAACAAGGGAAGCGCCCGGTGTCTTCCACTGCGCTTGGGCTGAGATAGGGGCGATGGAAAATACGACCAAAGTAAGGTCTCGTTGCTGTGGCTGTTTGGATTTACACTTCTAACGGCTCGCCCACCACACTATTGTAGGGGTAGGGCCGCCCTCCTTCTCCTGGAGGGTTCCAACGGTTACACAGGCTAATTTTTGCAAGTTACTCCACACCAAAAGGGTATACTCACAGCGAACAGCCTTTGTTTACGTTGTACAATCAGGTCAATTTCTTCCTGTTTTACTCCTTCAAAAGTACTGGTTAGGCCAAGGTTCCCTTTTTACCCATAGGATTTTCCCTTTACTCCAAACAGGTCCACCGTCAACTACAACGAGAGAGGGAGAGAGAGAGAAATACAGACAGCCACCACGTCTAACAATGAGCACAGCTCCGTTCCTCAGCACACACTACAACCGTTTAACTGTGATCTAACTGTGCTTTTTATATTCCCCCATGTACTCTAGTTGTCCAATTACCCGGCGATCTCTTTAACTATGCACAGCTGTAAACAATCGGCTGATTACAGCCCTCGCGAAGCGGCCGGATGTCCGGTGTTTCTGTTCTCCGGTCTGGACGGAAACATCCGGGCGGAACCAAACTTCCTCAACTTTTTGGTTCCGCCCTGAAAGATCGTCACCCCGTGACATATAAATAAAACATCCAGGATTTCAACAACTGTCTGAGTGAGAAAGCTTTATTAAAGGTAGCTGTCATCACATGAAAAGATTGCAATTTGGTGAGCAGTGTAATCCATTTACACATGGAGGCTTGTCCTGGGTAAACATCTGAGGTGGATCAGTAGTTGATTTTCCAGGGAGTCAATCATGAAGCCAGTTTAGTAATGACTTGTTTCATTGCCATGACAGTCTGGCACAAATAAACAGGCTTTGCCTTTCCTGGGTAATTCTCAGACCAAACCCCATCTTACTGACACTAATGGTGACTTGTGAGACTACATGTAGACTTTAAAAGGTTTTCAATGCAAAATGTATATTGTGCAACCTACAGTATTGAAGACAGAAAACACAGAGATAATTTAGATTACATCTCATTCAATACATCAATGCAGAAACTGGATCTACTAATGAATCCATCTCATAGACTCATGGATCAAATTAAATCAATGTTTTTGCTCACTGCACGTATTCTCTCATCCCTAGATGCCACAAACATTTTACTGCACCACAATGAAACATTTGGCTGAATATGTGACTAGCATCTGACCGCAGATAATGTTTGTTGTCAAGTAGAATAATCAGAGCTCTTAGATTCTCAGAAGCACAGCATAAAAGTATCCCATAGAAACATATACACGCATCTCGCAATCGGATGATTATTAAAGTGCAAGTGGTAATTTCGTTGTCTGTAAGAGGGAATTAAAGTGGTACTACAGCAGGCCTTACCCTTAGAGTGTCCTTGGGGTGTGATTTGATGTCATTGTGGATATAAAAATACCTCGTCTGGCTGGTCTTCTGGAGTACTTCAGTAAATGGCAGAAACATTGGCTATTGGGTTGATCTTTCCTGGTTTCTGTTGTCTTCCGTCAATACCGTATGTCCCCATGGCGACTCGCAGGAGCCATTTACTGGCTCTCTACTGCTAATTTTTATGCTTGTTCTCTCCTAACTTCTACCACAGAGATTGATAAAGACCTTTATTACTGACCTGTGTTTTAGTGCATTTTTGCATGAGTCACAAATTTCCCAAAACATTTAGATGCATTTTTATAATACTTCTTGTTTGTTCAATTAAAATGTGGGAGAGGTTGTAAATTACTTTAAAATAATGAAAGCATAAGACAAACTGCTTTCTTAACTTACAGTTAATAAAGATGACATTTACCTAAATGTTATGTAGAAAGTTACATATAATTGTATTGTAATATTGTATATATTGTATAAGTGTACAATATTTTTATTATAATATAAAACAAGTCTATAACTACAACATCATCCAAAATATATATAAAAAATGAATGCATTCATCCATTAAATTTAATTTCTAAAACCTGAAAATTAGTTAATATGTATTATTAAAATAATTACAACAAAAATAAAAGTACATAAAAAATAAATAATTGACACAAACAAATTATATATGCATTTGAATATAAAAATGAAATAGGAAAAAGTGATGTTAAAAGAAATGTTTAAGTTGATTTTTTAAAATGGTGAACATGTCCAGCTATAAATGACTTCATTTTTGAAAACTGATTGGACTGGCCTAATTTATAAGAACACATTTGAAATGTCCAAACTGGAATTGGGTTAATAATTAGCATAATTAGACACAATTGAGATTTTAGTTGGTATTGGCTACTTAACGTGATATTTTGGATAATCTATCAAAAAAATTATTACAAAAAGGTGTTCTTAAATCACTAATTTGTGGTTTGTTAAGGACCCCTTTCATTTTCAGTGAAGCAGATTGTAGAACAATGTGGAAATACGTGTCAGATTACATCAGTATGCATTGTATGCCTACTTATTAAGAGTTTGAAGGATATATGTTTTAATTAGCCATACCTCTAGCGATTAAGACCTTGGAGACAATTATATTAACTAAAATGTTAATTAAAGTCGCAAAAAAAATCTTAATTGTTTTCACACCACTGGTCCTCTGTGAGTCCAGAAATAATTCTCAGAAGCTTTTCCCCAGTTCAGCATATGGTGGCCTAAATATGCAAACTCCCATGTCACATGGCTTCTGGCACATAAAGCGATACCTGTTCAGATATGGAAATGCAAAGAATGTAAGGAGTTAAGAACTGAAACAAAGTGGAAAGCTACAGATAAGTATCTGTTATTAAGCAGGTCTACTCAAACGTTTGAATCATACAGTGCAGCAAATTGCTTGAAGGGGACATTTCACAAGACTTTTTTTAAGATGTCAAGTAAGTCTTTGGTGTCCCCAGAGTGCATATGTGATGTTCTAGCTCAAAATACTATATTAATAATGTATTATAGCATGTTAAAATTTCTACTTTGTAGGTTTGAGCAAAAATGTGCCGTTTTGGGTGTGTCCTTTTAAATGCACATGAGCTGATCTCTGCACTAAATGGCAGTGCCGTGGTTAAGGGTGCATTATCCCCTTCTGATATCACAAGGGGAGCCACATTTCAATGACCTAATTTTTCACATGCTTGCAGAGAATGGTTTACCAAAACTAAGTTGCTGGGTTAATCTTTTACACCTTTTCTATGATGATAGAAGCACCGGGGACCCAATTCTAGCACTTAAACATGGAACAAGTCAGATTTTCATGAAATGTCCCCTGAAATGGGAATTAATTTTATCTTAAAATATATAAGCAATTATTGTGTCAAACTGCAAACTACATAACATTGTGACATTTATTACTGTGTGAGTTTCTTGTGTGAGATGTAACACTGAGCTACTTAGATATAGATACTAAATGCCATGTGTATGTTTTAATGAAAACTATACCTCAAATAATATTTTATTACCACCTGAATATGTATTTTAAAGTATTTTAAAGGGATAATTCACCCAAAAATACAAATCCTTTTATCATTTACTCAACTTCAGAAAAATCTTGGTAAATGTTTCAGAGAAAGCCTACAGGTAATGGTACCCATTGACTTCCATATTTGTTTATTCTATATGGAAATGAATGGGTATCAACTGTGTGGTTACCTTCATGTGTCAAAATATCCTGTTTTGTGTTCAATAAAGTAAAGAAACTCATACAGATTTAGAAACATGTTAGCGAGATTAAATGAGCACAGAATTTTCATTTTTGGGTAAATGATCCTTTTAAGGTACTTTTTGTTTGTATTTTTAAAACACATAAACTTGTAATTGAATAATCTGATATATATAAAATAATGTAAAAATCCTTATTATTGTAAAGTCGTGTGTCTGATATTTACTGCTGTTGAGGTCAGCACAGCTTTCAAAGACATTCAAAAATTCAGGATAGACGAAGAAAAGTGGATCCACCATTGCAAACAAAGTTTAGAACAAACAACAAGCAAACAAAGAACATAAATCAAACATTAATTGTGAAAGAAATTAAATAAGAAAGGGAAAATAAAAGAACAAAAGATGATGGCGTGTGCAAATGCTGTCTATTGCCATTGTGTATGTTGTTTATAATGGAGAGTAAAATTTTTCTTGCGCATGTGTTGTTGTACATGTACCCTTCACATGTTCTCAAAAATTGGGCTGCATGCGGACAGGGTGTGCGGACAGCCACGGACCCTCCGGATGGCAAAAAAGGATGTCATGCGAGTTGCACGCAGATGGCGAGGTACACTTTGGGCTTTAAAGGTCAGATGTGTTGGAAAAAAGCTGCTGCTCAGCTTGTGTCCTTACTGACCATGCTTTCAGGTAAACAATAGTCTCATATGACTTTGCTAGGTGTTCTGTATGTTTTGTAAAGAACAACAAAAACTGCAATATTGCTGGACAACATATATATATATATGTATGTGTGTATCTGTACCTGTATTGTGACGGACAAACAGGAAAATGGCCCTGAAACTTTTCAAGGATCCTGTTGTGAATTATGGAAGCTATTAGTGATGTCCAGTTCGTGAACGAATCGTTCTTTTGAACTGGTTCTTTTCAGTGAACGACTTGAATCAGTACACCTAATCGGACTGAATCGTTTAAAAAGTTTGTGTCTCGAGACAGCAATGATCCACAAGTTACTCACTTTCAGATGTGCGCGACAGTCATTCTGATTCTAATTAAAAGAGAGTAATCCGTATCTTAACTCGTAGAAGCTCTCCCCAACAGTATCCCAGTATCACTGACTGAACCGAGACATGGTGAATTTTGTTGATACTGAGCATGCGCAACAAACATACTGGTATTCCAGAGTCACCGATAAAATGAGTACCTGAATCTAGAACGGTTTCTATCGGACGCGTCCGACTTGATGAGTCGTTAATACTGTGCATGTGTTACTGAAAAGCACGATACAGCGACTCTCGAGTCAGGGACATGTTGCTGCATTTATGGAGTCACCAGTTCACTGATTTGAGAACAGTTTCTATCGGACGCGTCCAAAGAACTAATCAAAGAACTGTGGATACTGAGCTAGCGTGAGCCAAACAGTACGGACAGTTTCTGTGCTAATACTATAGCCTACATGAACTAAGATGATTGACAGACATAAAGTAAGTTTATTTAATATTACCATAAACTTACGCGAAATATGCGTGGAACAGCTAATTATATTAAACACCGTTTTGACTAAAATGTATTTGTTAGGTGTGTGTGTGTGCAGATTATATTTTAAGTTGGTATGAGCTTGATCATGATTTCTGTTAAACGTTTTTGAATGTGCTTTAGTTGGAATTTTTGATTTGTTTTATGTATTCTACCCTCCTGGATGATGGAATTAGATGCGAATGACGTCATTACGTAAAGTACGTTTAAGAACTGGTGAATCGGTTTTTTGAACCAGTTCTTTGAAACGAACTGTCCGAAAGAACTGATTCACAAAAAAGAGTCGGACTTCCCATCACTAGAAGCTATTGCCAGTTTCCTATAGCACACTATACATCATTCTACAACTTTTTATTTATTGTATAATTCTTCATTTTGACCTCTTACAGTTGCAAAAGAAGATAAGCAAGTACTGCCAGAGTATTTGACACTTTAAAAGTCATCACTGACATAAACCACGAGTCTTATTTCTAATTTTCACGCAAGGTCACAAACTAGACTTTCTCTATCCATCCCTTGCTTTTTTCCCTTAATAGTCCATCAGTATTTTAGGCTTACAAGCTTAAGAGTGAGCATGTAACAATCAAACAACAGTAAATCTGCTTGCATTTCCTGTTGAAAGCAATCCTATAACACAAACAAGACAGGATCAGTCAGAACAGTTACAATTCTTAATTGAGGGCTTAGTGGTGAATGATAACACAAAGAGAGCGATGGCTTACCCCACTGATTGAAGAAAACCGTATTAAGAAGGATTTATTTAGTGACAAAAGCACTTTAAGCGAAAGCGCTATGTTAGCTTAAAGTCAACTACCATATAATTCTTTAATTCGCATAAAAAATAGAGGTCATGTTATATATTTTGTTCTGGTCTATATTAGACTAATATCAAAACGGCCAATGCTATGCACAACAAAGAATAAATGACTTATTATTGAATTAAAATATATGAATTAATATTATTATTATTATTATATTTCCTCTCATAGTCACAAAACACTGCTAAGCAATCTGTTTTAAGGTAAAACTGCTTTAGAGCCAAACACCCACATGCACATTTTGTTCTTTATTTGTTACAAACTGCTCCTCAGGCTATGGAATGCAGATACCCAGCTGCTTTGAGGCAATTTGACCCTCTTCCAAAATAATGTTGCTCTTTGAATCGGCATTGACATTGAAATTGATTCAAAAAGTATGCTTTGATGTACTGTACGCTCTCATAAGTTCTGACATTTACAAAGAAAGTGCACACTCTATTGTCTGTCATAACCAAATATCTTTCTTTCTTTGTTTTTTTTAAGGCGTTTTTTGTTCTCTCTTCTTCATCTTTCAACCTCGGCTCTGAATCAGCCTCATCCACGTTGTTCTCTATCTCAGGTACATCTTAATGCACCCAACCACACTTAATTCCTGCAGCGCCACTGTCAGGAAGGAACTATTGATTCATCGTTCTCAAGGAAGAATCTGACACTTTTTTTTATAGATCCCTGAGATATGAGCCAGAGCTGCAGCCCTCCTCCCCTCCCAAGACATTGAGGAGAGGCAGAGGTTATTGGAATCACCCAAACTCAGTTAGCAGGATTGAAAGGGCCTAAGGGGCCCAGAGGGTGGCAGGATAATCACCTGAGAAGCCAGGCTAATGGATCCTGAGTTTGGTTGAGAGAGCAGCTTAGCCAAATGGAGGCCCGGTGTGGAGGTATGGAGAGACCTGTGCCAACTCAGGTGGTCATTTTTAGAGAAAACATGCAACATATTGTACACGCATGCAATCTGACACCCTAGATGCAACCCTACAAATATTTCTAAAACCTCTCAATATTGTTTTGTGTGTGAATGTGACAATTTAAATTGACAGCTCAATGGTCTCGTCCTTTCTGTCTGTGCACTCAAAATATAATAAATAAGGTGATTCTCACAAAATCCAGATTTAGAAGGTGTCCAGCATCAGAATTTTTAAAAAGCCCTTGAAGCAAAATGTTTTTGCACATATAAGAATAAGGTCTAAACTTACTATATTTATTATTTTTAGAGGATTTAAAAAATATTTCCTAAACAATTATTAATTTTTTTTTGATTATCATTATCAAAAATGATCATTACCGCAACATGATATTACATTAAATACATGCATTTACAAACTGTTTCGGTAATGACAACTAAAAATTTGTCTAGGTACTATGACAAACAAAATTTAAACTTTTATCTGGAAAGAAAAATAAGAACTGCTGGTAGCCATCTTGAGTGTCACTGTCAATTATGTCCCTTCTAATAATTTTTTTTTTTTTTTGGAAAATGTTAGTTCCTTGAGGGCCAGGACACATTTATATTTCTTATTATTGTCTCTACATTTACTAATGATCACCAAATACCACATGTTTCTTTACTGTAAATGTTTATAGTATAACATGCACTGAAGCTTTTTATTTTTTAGATTTTTTAATTATAAATATTTCCATGTCAAAGAACCCAAATCCAGTCATGGACACGTTGCGGTAATGAAAAATTACCACTTAAATGTGGCAAAAACAACAAAATTGGTTTGTATGATGTCACTTGAAATCATGTGCAAAATAGTACATAAAGAGATGTTTGTAACTGTATGCTTCTTATTTTAATACTCTGCATTTACTTTTTGATCAAAATGTCTCATGACACCTAATAAGTCAAATTTCGCGAGAATCACCCATAAAGGTTCTAAAAATGTTCTGCGTCAGGCTGTATGGTTCCATAAAGAAGAGCCACAGTACATTTCTGTTGCACAAAAAGTTATATATTGTGGAAAAGGCTCTTTAGACTATAAAAATGTAACTAAAATGGGGCCAGAAATGGTTCTTTTATGGCACCGCTGTAAAGAACCTTTCACAGCACATTTATTTAAAAAAAATTGTGTTTCAGTAAAACTCGAAGTTTCAAACAAAATTAGATCAAACCCAGATCAATGCTGACAAGATTTTAGCAGACAGGACATTTTTCAGAAACAGTAAAACCCATTCTGAAACAATCATCTGTGTAGTTGGGATTTTGAGGATTGCATGAGGATTGTGATTGAATAATCGGCTATCAAGCAGATCCCTCCCCAACACAAGCAAACCTCAGATTACTTGAACATAATCTGTCTCTCTCATACAACACATCCTGCAAAATGACAAAAAAAAAAGGTTGAAGAGAAACAAGGAAATAGGAATACACAGTACATGATGATCTCTTCTTATCTGCTGATAGCCTACAATCATCTCTGACAATGACATAGGTGGAATAAATAACAAGAAAGCTACCCAGCAGCTAACAAGTATTTTTAGCTACTTGTCAAGAGCATCATCAGCAGGGTACCAAGAAGAATAGCTAAAGGCTATGGTTCCACAGAGTATGGTTCTGCACTTTATACATGGCTACAGTTTTCCTTCAAAGGATGGAAAGACCTGCAGCAGTGCTCTTCCAAAGCCCTTCCGGGAAATTGGTGTCAAATCTAATTCAGGTGGGCTGAAGTTGGGTTTTATGTAACTATTTTCCTTTTTTTTAACAAAGTGCACATTGACCTTTCAATGTGTGGCTACCCTGGGAGAGGAAAGAATGCAAGACTCTCCGCTGGCAGACAATAGCGGGACCCACCACTGGAAAGCACTAAAAGCAATGAAAAGCTCTGCAAGTGCGAATGCGATTCACGCGTCGAGTGGCTCTAAGGCACCGTGTCCTCATTCAACCTTTGTGTTTTTGTCATTACATTGTGAAAACCGAAGATAGATAGTACGCGTTCACACACATTTATTACCGCCATTGATCTTTTTATAAAAAGAGCATTTATTTCAAAGTTTTTTGCTCCTTGGATTGAAGCACATAATAAAGCAACAGTACAATGTTCATAAAATATAAGTGTGATGCCTGTAATATTTTCCTTACATGTTGAAATACTGATATTTGTATGTATACTAAAATAAGAACTTTTAAAATTGTACAAATAGTTACCATAAAATTGACATAAAAATTAGCCAGTTCTCACCGTGACAGGACGGACTGCTAGTTTCTCGCAAAGGAGAATCAAATAAGCCATTAAAGAAAAACGAAAAAAGAAAGAAAACTGAAAATAATGATAGTCATAGTGATTTTATCATAATTAAAAAAGAGATTTACATAAACTGATAGGTGAAGGATTGATCCTCAAGAGACATATTTTGCACATTGTACTGTACATACGTTATAAGGACTTTAGCTTGCTTTAGGATATAGCTTTCAAGTTACAAAAAAATGCACTGTGTTGCAAGAGTGTCCATTAGTTAAGGCGATTTTCGAGCTCACAGGTCTTCGTGATTGTTCGCAGATGGAACTGGGCTGAAGTTTATTTTTAGATGACAGAAACACTATTTTGCTGGATCCATCAGCTTCCAAATATAAAAACAAAAAAAACAAAAAAAAAAACAAGAGGACCTGTTTGGACAATATCTCCAAAGACAATATGGAGGCGCTACAGACGTTACAAGTCTTAATTTGCTGACGTTCTCTCCAGATTTCTTAATAAGGCAACTGTTTTTTTTTCTTTTTTTTTTCTTCGTGAGCTCATTCACAGTATCAACAAATCCACGTCTGTCTGTGATCCATATCCATAACCTCAAACCTGTAGGAACCTATAAACATTAAAAGTGAAATATAATGTTCTTTAGTTCTAAAACAACATCGTCACATATTCCTTGATTTCATACACGCCAACACATCCCGCGGAGGTGTATCTTTTGTTTATCTTTTTGTGAATTTTTATTTCTACCCTTCTTGCTCCCCCACAGCACATTGTGATCGTACCTATGACCCTTACGTGTCTAGTATACTGCACGTATACTCGAAGCTAACAAACAACCTAAAGTTTACTATAATCGATAAACTCATGGAATACTTATAGTAAACTTCACGAAGAACACACATTTGGTGGAGGAGGGCAGCGTGGAGGGAGATGAAAAAGGACTCATTTGAGTGAACGTTAAGAGTTGTCATCGGCCGAGTCTTTGGAGCCGTAAAGATCTGCGAGTTTCTTGAAGCGTGGCCCCCAGCTTTGGAGGTAATCGTAGTCCAGGTCCGAATCTGTTGTTACTGACTCCAAGGAACTGAGCGAGCCGGCGACCGAGCCCCTGCCTTCGTAACCGTAGATCTGAATGGAGTCATACGGGGGTGCCGTGGGATCATTGTCTGCGTCGGAAATCCGTGTTTTGATAAAATCGTCCACGTCCACGCTGTTGCCGATTGGCCTCATACCGGGACGCAAGGCATACTGCAGCTCGGGTTTGATGTCCTTACGAGGCAAGAAGCCGTTGGCACCGTCCGGGTTCTGTAAGGTGGCGATGTCAAACGCCTCTGTGTCCTCCTCTCCGCCTCCCTCGTCATCATAGGTGATGATGTTCTCTCGAATGTCTTCCTCCTCAAACACGATCAAAGGCTCTTTCTTCTGACGACGCAGGGCCACAAACAGCACCACGATCACTGCGGAGAAGCAAGCAAGCAAACGTCAAGCCCATACTAATAGCGTGCAAGAATAGCATCTTCCACCAGTTTTCTTATTATAGTTGCAGGAGATACAATGACAAACTGTTTGTGCTACACGCAACGCTATAATAAAGCTCTTTAGTAAGTCAGCAAAACATAAGACAGCTCATATATTGTAGTGAATGATGACATGCAGCATTACAGCTCTAAAATAGGCCTTCGAATAAATTCGTAATCCCTTCTGAAGATCTGACCAGCTTCTAGGGACGAGCAAAGTAAATACATGATGCTGTTTATCTTAGCCTCTCTGTAAAACATCTGTTTCATAAATACTTTAAGCCTTAAAGACAACTTCAGTGCATTCTGGCCTGAAATGCTAATATTGACACGCATCGGGTCCCTATAAGATGCTTAAACCAACTGAGCTAGACCACTCATATTTACACATGGTTGCACAATTTATCCTCAGTTTTTTTGCTTATACTGCGGGATTTGCAGAAATGCAATATAATCTATAAGGGCAACAACTTGAATGATTTAATGTAGGATTCCAAAAAAATCATTATGCTTACCAAGTAAAATAACAATGCAGGCCAAGATGGCGATCAGGGCTTCGGTGCTGAGCCCAGTTGTCAAGATTAAAGGCTCCACGTTGCAAGACAGGATCGTGTCCTTGCTGTCGCAGCTGCACACGCGGACTATCAGGGTATTGGTGCTGCTCATTGGTGGCATGCCGTTGTCATTGATCTCGATAGGAAGATGATACACATCCTGGGTCATTCTGCTGAATCCCTTCCGGATGACAAATATACTAGCGGTGCTGTCTATGAAACAAACAGAGGAAACATTTAGCCCGGTTAAAGAGGAGGAAACCAGACTTTAGTAAAAACAGTTGTAAATGTGTTGTTTGTGCCGAACAGAATCACAGTAAAGTTCTGCCCTCCCCAGAGTTTAGGTGTCATACGAATGACTCACAGCCACTGGTAAGAGTTAATGAGGTGTGAATCCTCCAATATTAAATTCATGTTTAATATTGTGAACATTTATCAGCTTTTGGAAGTGTAATCAAAGTTAGAGCAGAGGGAACGGTATTGGTTTTATTTGCAACTGGGAGGGATGGATCAGCGCCAGCGCACTTTCCTGACTCAGAGCAAGGTCACGCTGAAGGCGTAGATGGAGTGAGTTCATTTAAGGGCTCGGGGTTTAGTAATCTTCTCTCCCTCTGGCACCACTGTCTTCAACCTTCAGTGGCTCTGTCAGGGTAGGCTGTTAATGATAAGCCTTCATATAGGACGATGGCACAGGCGGGCACTATCAATCTGCCGTTATACATTATAATTCTATATCATGCTATGTCAGGTAGATTACAGTATCATTTTGCCACATTTGAGAGAGAGAGAGAGACACCTAGCCCTTGTTAACTATTCTGTGTTGGCTTTTAGGAGGATTTTTGGGGAACCTTTTTGGGGAAATACAGAGCCAAATGCACCCCTCCCTTCAAAGAAAGTATTTTGCAAGGGAGGGTGAATGCATCAGGGTTGTGCATTAGTTTTTTTGTTATTCTAGTAAGGTAGATGTTAGATTGGCATCGCTGGCTTTTTGTCGCACCCCACTTCATTTACATCATTTGGCTAAATGTAACCAACACTGGTCCAAAAGCACTTCTTGTTTCTTGTTTTACACTACACAAACATTAGAATAAAATGCAACCAACAGTACATTTAGACCTGAATCAGAAATGTAAACAAACATATTTGACAAGGCGTACACACGAGAAGCAAATTTAATTATTTGCACGAATAGATTACATACAAAGTCAATGCAAAGACATAAATAGACACAAATTAGGGAGGGTGATTGCAGCGAGCATGCGCTATTCACTTTAAATGCTTAAAATTGACTGATAACAGTGAAATGCCACTACATCCAAAAGCCAGAGGGCGCTCTCATGCAGAAACTCAATATGGGGCATAGAAGAAAAAAAACATAATTCGAAGCCTCAATGAGGGATTCGTAACTGTATTTTATTGAATAATGTTCACATGCACAAGTATATGTACATACAATACTATCTATTCAGTATTATGTGGGACTAAAATGTGAATAATGCAAATAACTTATATAAAACCTCTGGGGTTCCAACATTCTGACACGCGAAACGCCCACGTGACTGAGCAGAAAGCGAAGCCTCGTTTGTCATTGGTCACGTGATTTCTACGTTAACAAAACCAGCTTTAAATCGAGGCTTCATCTAGTACGCCCACTTTTGGCTTCGAGGCCTCGGTTCAAATGTTACATTACTACTTCAAACCTTCTCAGGTATTTTCATGATAATAAAGAATATGTATAATGATTATGTTTGACTTGTTATAAACGACTAACAGTGATTTCAGATCCATAATGACTTACTGATCAAAAGCCGTAGCACATAAAATAGCTGTGCATAGTATCGGCTATGCGATTCAGTATAGTTATTGGCCAGGTAGTCTCAGCCTCAGATGTCACACACACAGATTGTTGGCTATGCGTCTGATGTTTTTTGTTCACATTTCTGGAAACCCTGTGGGAATGTCAAAGTCGTCTTTGATTGGTTGAAATAAACCGGATTTCCAGGAGACGCGAGTGTCGCGATTAGTTTCGTCCCTGGAAAACAAAGCTCTGACGTTCCATTGAGGAAGAGAATCAGTCGTGTTCACGTAGATAATAATGACCAGTTATCATGATCAGCTTAACGTTGGATTCTCAAAAAATATGCAAAGTTTGCAGCATAGACTCTCTAAAAGACGTCCAAGAGGTTTGTTTGAGGCAGTTAGTTTAGTCAAAAAGTTTGGTTCTCCTGAATTGCTTGTAGGCATTAAAAAGTAAAGAGATATGCTTCAAACAGATGTTTACCGGGAGCGCCTCATTGGTGTGGCTGTTAATGAAGTGCACAACGTTGTTCTATGGTGAGTAATGTTGGTTATTTAGATGCTATTCGGTTGCGGCTGGTTATTTCAATAACTGACTTGTTGCCAGCTGGCTCGTTATTGTGGGGAGTCTGAAACGTGACGTTAGACGAAACAAACTGTGATTGGTTGTTTGACATGTCGGTCAAACAGCTCATGGGTGGGTTTTGTCCAGAAAAAGCAGCGAAAAACAGTATTGAAGGTCTGGCTACGCGAGACTATTGGCAAGGTATTATTAGTGTATATCGGCATTTATCGTCCCATCCCTATTATACAGTACAAAAACAATTATAAAACTAAAACAGAAGATGCTTCCCTGCAAGCAATTTTCCATTTAAAAGACGTGTAACAGTTGTCCAATACACAACGTTAAGCAAAATTTGGTCTGTCGGTAAAAATGTAATAGTCTACAGTAACCACAGCCTAAAAATAAATGAGATAAAAATAAATTAATTAATGAAACCAATCAACTTGGAATCCATGTTGACTTTGCTTCCATGATGAAATATCACGCATCGCACAAGTTACTTTTGGCTAAACAACGTGTAACCAAATTATTTTAACTAGAAGACATTGGATTTAACCTAGACGTCGAAATGTTGGCTATTGCTTGCTGGGTTGTTTATGTCTAGCAAAACGTCTAGCAGAAATGCAGAACCACAGCAACTTTAAAACCGCTCTGAAAGTGGCGTCTCTGCTCTAACTGCAAGATGACTTTAACTATCTTAATAAGCATGGACCACTATTTTCATCACAGCATGCACGCCTCTGTATTTTGAAACCATGGCTGGTTTGAACATAGTTGCCATTGGCTTGTTTTTAGTTATTACTGTCACATTCAAGTGCGTACTGGTGCCCGTCCCAAGAACACATATAATACATTTATTACTCCTTTCTTCTTTATCTCATCAGCTCTGTTTTCCAGCAGAAACACATAACCATTGCTGCCTTCTTTTGCCTAAGGGTTTGTGATTAATAAAACATTATTTGAATTTGACATCAAAGTTTTATCACTTTCATCACCGCAACTAAACACAAATAATATCCTACACTCTAAATAAGTGAGTTCATACAAATATTCAGAGTTCAAGCATGACTTTATTAAGTCTTAGTGATAAGAGAAGCCTCTGTGCGTTGCCTCATTTTAATGGACCTCTAGATAAATGGGTGGGCAAAGCTGATGAAAGCTGTATCCGTTTGAAAAGCTCTGGTTCCAGTCAATCTGAGTAGCTTAATCTGTCTCCCTAATATTGTTGTCTTTTGAAATGGCCTGCTAAAAAGTGCTCATCTCATTTCTCATTACAGCAGACCAAATGGGAAATAGAGAGTCATTTCTCTCTCTTTACTGTCCTCAGCTTCTTTCTCAGTTTTGTTTTATTCTCAGTCTAACTAATGCTTAAATAAATAGGTGATCATTACCCAACCCATCCTCATGCCCGTGGCGTCAATATTTGACGCACTTGACCATGCGTCAATATGTTACGCGGAGGGTATACCTTTCGCGTCATTTTTTGACGAACTGGGGACTTCAATACTATTACGTCCGTTGCATTCTCTTTCCTATTTTCTTACCATTTTCGCGTCGGTTTAGGGTTAGATTTACATAATGACATCCCTACCCAAACCTAACTCTAACCCCAACGCCAGGTGACAACTGTGTCTAACCCCAACGCCAGGTGACAACTGTTTAAACTGTTTAATTTCGCGTACACTGTTTAATATGCGTAATCTAACCCTAAACCGACGCGAAAATGGTAAGAAAATAGGAAAGAGAATGCAACGGACGTAATAGTATTGAAGTCCCCAGTTCGTCAAAAAATGACGCGAAAGGTATACCCTCCGCGTAACATATTGACGCATGGTCAAGTGCGTCAAATATTGACGCCATGGGCATGAGGATGTGTAGTCATTACCATGCAATTAATGTATGTTTTACTCAAGCCACGGTCATATTTGTTCTATTGATCTTGGACTTCATAATTAGTCACCTAGTAACGAACATGTGAGATGTTTGTGTTTTTATTGTTATATTAAAAGGGAAAGTAACAAGCTTGTCAAGTATAAAAAAGTGACTTCTGAATTAAACCAATCCTGGTGAGTAGTAAACACACGCACTGCAAGTCATGAACACACACCCCCCCCCCCCATAGAGCAATGGGCAGCCATCCCAGGGTAAGGTGCCTTAATCAAGGGCACCACACTTGCAACCCACCAGCTGTGAGATTCAAACCAGCAAATCTTGGGTTTCAATCCCGACTTCCTAACCACTAGGCTGCCCAATTGGCTGATCTCAACATGGCTATGCCCCTATGGGTCCAACCCACCCCATGTAAACCAAAACAGCTTAGTTTGGCTCACAGATACTGAAGTCTTCAGTCATTTTTTAATTAGCATGAAATTACATAGCGCACCTCTACAGTAAAACAGATCATCTGGGAGTCTGGAGAAAAATCTGCTTTCAGAAGAAAGTTTTCACAGGGGAAACTTTTGAGAGCTATTTTCTATTAAGAAACGAGTTATTTAATCATCAATCAAACAATAATTATGTGGAATTACTGGCAACATCGACTGACTCCATTATTGGATTTCCAGGCTTTTGGTGGTCAGAGAGAAATATGCCAATTCAATTTAGGCAGTGAAATAAGTGGAAATCTTATATAACAAGCTATATAGCAAAACCTCATATAGTAGACTAAATAGATACATGCATTACTATATCACAGATGTCCAATATCCACTATTGGTCTCTATCCAATAATGATCCAAGCATTCCTCATAGACTTTAGTCAGGGCTATATGCCATATTTAATTTTCACACGTGAATAACATGCATCTGTTCGATAAGCTGTTCTATCTTAAGCTTCTACAGTATGTTGGTCTAATTTCCAAGCTTTTAGATATTTTCAATTTAGGTATTTAAACGAAACGCAACTTTACAAACCATCGAGCAGACAGTACTTCAGCTCAGCACAGCTTGATTTTTATTCCTGTAAAATTAAACGGGGCATCTACCCTGACTAAAGTCCATTGAGCTGAAACTAGGGGATTCTCATTTCACTGCAACCAAGTCTTACATCAGGTGGGACTCATACACAAGGTCTCTTGACCTGCGTCTGTCTGTTTGGTCAAAGTTTAGGAAGGTTAGCACATGTAACCGAGCGGAGTAAAGCATGGTGATGAAGGTTTCCAGGAAGTAGTAAGCA